>NC_090289.1:55762500-56115000 GCF_037392515.1 Haliotis asinina
AGAAACTGTCAAACTTTCAGTGCAGCGTGACGCCATGACTGACGCAAAATCACGCAGAACGACAACGGTACTTATCGGCATTTCTGGCTTGTTCCGTCATTTACAATGTAAACGATAAGAACATATCACAATACACAAATAGTCAGAATAATTCTGATTACTTACATCTCACATTTATATACAAAAGATCCCTGAATCAAGCAAAAAGTCGTCGCAAAATCCCGTGTACCCTTCTCAGCGAAGCCGCCATTTTGAAAGAAATCGGTCATTGGTAGTGATGTCATACGTCAACATTGTTGCACATATTAGGCAATTTCTTTGAGGTGAAGGTCGGTTGAACAAGAGTAAACACAATGCCCATACCATTCCGATTGCACTTATAGTATTGTGATGTATATTTTGCGCATCGTTCAGATATTTTTTCATGAAACTGATTTCAGTATCTACATATATCCATGTTCAACACCATATCATGTGTGGATATAAGGTATCCGTTTTTATTCTTTGAAAGCTTTTGATTGTTTGAATAATATCTACATGGGAAATTGACTCAGTAAGTGTATTATACCACATTTTAAGCCTCTACACAAGTGTTGGAAGATCACACGTAGCCATTACTGCAACATGTGCTTTAGTTCACGTGATGTGCAATATTCAATACGTTGGGACAAATATTGCAGTTACATATGAACAGGTTAATAAACAGCGATTAAATTCCAACTTAGAAGTAAAACGGATAATATTAATGAAAATTATTTGTACATTTTATCAAATGTAGGGGCACACATACTACTGTTTAAAGGAATTGTCTTGTTCATTGTATTGGTTTGTGTCGTTTTTATAGACAAAACTATTATGAATATTAATTGACCAGGTGCGACTTTGTCAAAACGTTTCATGAATCATTATCATTGTTTTTCGATAATAAAGTCAATTCAAATGCGATTAAAATATATCTGATGGCAGAATGTCTAACTCAAACAATATTTATACGGAAATTGTTAAAAATATATACATCAGGTCAAGTCTTAATTTCGACAAGCATTACGTCCATTTTCTAATACTTCTTTACTGAAAAAGCGATCTCTTTGTACCTTTCATTGCATACTTATGAAGGGAATTGATTTCATAATCATGAGAAGAAAAGTCTTTTTCCTAAATGAATACTCAATGAATATTCAGGTGTTGTGAAATTTTCATTTAAGCTAAATTGATGCTAGGCAGGTGCGCGTGTTGCTCACAATAAGATATGTAGTAAAACCGTGTAATTGTTGATATATTCAGGACACTGTTTCAGTGATAAAACCATTCATTTTATATTTTGGCTAAAAAGTGTTGAATTCTGACACAGAAGCCGATATCTTTTACACATTGAATGGAAATTAGGTTAGATATATACTAATCAGCAACCAGAGTAGTCTTTTTCCGACGTCACAAAATGCACAAAACATGCTGTGACGTCAACTATAATGTCGCATTATTTTCAGTTATTTCATTACGTTTGAAAATGTGGCTGTTACTCCGTTAATAATGATGGAAAATTAATAAAAATACATATACACAAACAGGAGAATATGGGAATCTAAGAACTAAAATATGTATCGGATAGGGACATCCAAATCGCTATTGCCTTATTTTTGATGTAGTACACTTGCATCTTTTCTTACAAATTGTGAAACTACCAAAAGGTATCCTCTCACATTGGGGAAATTTGTATTGGAATAGTTTGGTTCACTGTGAACAAAACATCACGAAAATATACTGTCCATATCCACAGCAAATTCTCTCCATGTGATCGGAGTTACATTGACCTAATGTAAACCATAGCTGAGTTATGCCCCCTTATCTTTATACGTGCATGACCTCTCTGTCGACGTTTGAAAAAAAAACTCGGCATCCAGGGGGTTAATCCTCTCAATGCTACCGTCGAACCCATTCGACAGGAGTGCAGGATAATGACATCTCCAAATAAAACTTGCAATAATTATTCAACGAGTCGGATTTACGTGTCATATGAATTATGTATGGAATGTGCTAATTCTCACCTTTTTAAATATGTAATGTTCAATACGTTTATATACCTTAAAACGAAACGCCCGCGAATTAAAAATGAGATCGCCGAATTTCTCGGCACGCAGTCGAAAATAACGGCCATTGTTGACTTCCAGCGCACCACGCCGTGTGGTACCCAGTCTAATATTTTCTTTATAATGAAATATTTTTTGATAGTTTAGTCGATATTTTTTGTTCCTTGACGAAGAGAAAGCTCATAAGTTTCCCATTTTCTAAAAATTAGTAACTTTCGGCTCAAATAAATATAAACAAAACCAATCTCAATGTTATATCATCGATTGGACGAATAGAAGCGATCATGGCAACGGCGGTAAAAAAACAACTCCACATGTATCGTGATGCCGAAGAAAATGTGCCATCCTTTTGACATATACAATTATTTTATCTGGAATTAATTACACGGTGTGAATAGGTAAATGTTATTGCCTCTGCACAGAAATTACCAGATTTAGCGATTTTATTTTGATTTGGTTTGATAAACCTTCCAACATTCACAAAGTTGACAGCCGTTGGTGACCCGAAAGGGCGTGGCCAAACTCGCGGTCTTTCTAAGTGACAAGATACGAAGGATGTTTGAAAATGTGCGTTCATAAGCAGAATCTGAACACTTATACATTGAAAGAAAACGACTCAATACCTATATAATGCAGATCATGAAACAGTATCACAATATTTGTAATTGTACCCACCCTTGATGAAACCGGAAGCACGTACACGGCATGGCACTCGTGGAAGTAAAATGTGAACGAATTGGAAAACGACCATTGATACATTTTCTAAACTGATTCAAATTCCCGTAAGATCCATACTATACACCAGAATTACCTTTCAGTCATCCTCAGTCATTTACTGTTAGTTGTGTTCAATAGCAGTTGTCATTTGTTGCTTGTGTTGTAGTATTTCTCCTGAAGTTAGCCGTCGATGTGTTGATCTTTAGTTTAGCAAATCCGAAGTCTATGATTTTCGCGGTCTGTTTTTTTCAAAGAATGTTCTGACACGGGGAGACATATAAATTGTCAGTGTGTCGTAACAATAACAGAATATTCTTCTGTGTATATCGTTACAAGAAGTACAATTTTGATGATTGAAGATGTCATGAAAAAAAATCATTTTTCCTTTTGCAGAAACGAACGAAACCAGAGCTAGTGTGAGAATGTAACGTACAGTAAATGTATTTCATAAAAATTAATTACTGCTTAGAAAACAACTGTCATCGTCTTTGTGAATCAGTATTTATTTTAGACATTAAAACAGCTAAACATCACATCTTTTGTTCACGAATTTGGAGCCAAATTGAAATTTCGGAGTTAATTCTGCCTAGTATAATGCAGGTAATGTTTCCGATCACATTGTTTGACGTGTGTGCATATTTGTATAAAAGAATCATGTCATGTGGCTCAGTCCGTGGTTCCATACAGCTTTTAGATATTGCACTAGTGCAATCTGAACTGCAAAATGTACCTCATGTTTATGGCCATACTTTTTACCTACTTGCACACTGTCTATGTTCATATTTTACTGTTAAAACAGACTTCATCTGGGAAACAGACTGATGATCCAAACTCTTGGAGCAGTGATTACACTGACAGTGATCGAAAGACAGACTCATTTTTTTCTTGTGATGAAATTTCATGAAGTAATATGAAATTATCATACCAGATCTAGAATAATTTTGTTGTAGTGATGTTTTGAATATGGAATATCAAAACTACAAGTAACAGATAATTAAGTGTTGAGTAGGGGGTGCAACCTATGTTAGTCTTTGGCATCAAGGTAATCATGTGGTGGCAAGTAAATTTCTTTTTTCCTAATACTGAGCTCTGCAGTGAGTGGTTTTTATTGTCCAGTTTGGAGCTATTCTTTAAGATTTCAATTTGGATTTTTTTCATTGCCATGTGTATGTGGCAAAGACATATATATCAAATGCTTCCAGATCTTGGCATTTTGTTATTCAAGGAAGACTGTTCTTCATGTTTCTTGTTTCATGATGGTTTAGGCTATTGAACACTAAATAATTGGAGTATATCACCATCAGACACTTCAGCAAACAGAAACAATCCTTGAAAGTTCATTAGACCCATTTCATATTGTGACATTGTTCCTAAACCAAGGAAAAGACAATAAGGTAGAATAATATATATTTACAGAATATGAAGCCTGTTTAATTTCACCAGAGACAATATAACTTCTTATATGTATATGGTGTCTTTTTTATCAAATGATAACATTTTCTGATAAATTTACATGTACTGTTACTTCAACAACATAATTGACATTATTTGTCACATGCGATTCAAAATAATTCAGCAAACAAAGTGGTACTGTTGAAAACAAAAATAACTCATCACTCATTTGTATTTGATGTACATTTTGGCACGATATTATGAAGAAATAAAATACACAAAATAATTTGTAACATCTATCCATATATTTTGTGGCATACATGTAGTTGTAATAAAAAATTGTGCAAAACTGTCAGCTTTCCACATTACTGAAAGACATTAATTAAAATTTAGTTATTTACACGTTGCTAATGCATTGACAGATTTTAAGTGTCTTTGCCCTTGTCTATTTGAGAGAGAAAAATAATTGTCATATTATTAATATCATTTAACATATTAAAGTATATGAAAAGATTTAAAGTTGTAACCAGTTATGAAACATAAAGCATTGACAAATCTATCGTAATTATTCATCAAGAACGTTAATTCATTGCATAAAATTATGAATGTAATTCAACTTGTTCTAAAGTGAGACATATAATTTTCCCAATCATGTAATATGAACGCAATTTTTATCAAATCATCTCCGATTTCATGTGAAACTATAACTGAAAATATATTTTTGTTTATGAAACATGTATACTGCAGTTCTTACTACACTACATCGTCATAAAAAGAAAAGCATGAATGTTATTTTGAAACACAAATGCCACGCCCATATCCGCGCATCTGTTGTTGAGAATGATGTTTGTACACGTTTCTGTGTTGGACCATGTGAAAAATAGAATAAGCTGGGATCAACATGCATCACAATTATATCTTTGCTATCTTTATATTCAGTGGACAATAAAGTAATGTGCCTAATATGAACAAAAATTCAAATAAAAGATACTGAAAAACTTGCATCTGCAGTGTTGATCGACTACTGTTTCCGGGTCACGGGAGCATACAAGGTCAAACTGGTTCGGCTATGCGCGAATTATATAGTCAAAAATACACCAAGAAAATTCTATGAGCTCTGATTAATCACTTTAAACAGTTATTTGTGCTAAATTCAGACGAAATATCTCCAACTTTTCTGTTCATATTCAATAGCGAATGAATTTCATCAGGCAATCCCCGTCTGTGACATCACATCCGGTGACCTTTGCACTTACTAGAAAACAAGTTAGATTTCACGATCTTAATTTTCGTCCGTCTTTCGTCATACTAAACGGAAAACGATACATGGAACACTTGTAGAATGAGAAATTCTCCCTCTTTCACCCGGTCTTACACAGTAGAGTTCTGTAATCTTTCTTCTGACCAAAAAAGCTATGTTTTATGTAGGAGTTCGACGAAGCTCGCCATGTTTGTTTTTTAGTATGCGTAACACGATTTAACACCGTCTTTTTGTGGGTTTGTGCAAAAATTAATGAACCATAAAACTTGATATTTGCACTCATGAATGTTTATGAATCATGTATTTTATTCTGCTATTTTCATTACATGACACGTTTAAATAAACGTAATAATGCCATTTCAGTAAGACCTGTCATGACATCGAAAATGTTATTTGTTTACGACGAACGTTTTCGATTATTTTTTTTTCAGAATTATTTTTTAATTTGTCGTCGCGCGGACATTTGCCGATACAAATATACGAAATTAAAGTCAGATACTTATGAAGTATCAGTAGTAAGAATATTGAAATCGGTTTGCGATAATTGGACAATTTATACGGTTCCTAGTATAAAACGCATCCGGCTACCAATCGAGTAATTCAGGTAAATTCAGGAAAATTTACTATATTTATGTTTGTCTTGTAATTAATATCTGTACGTCTGAAATTATCTGGATATTTTTTTATAATAATGTTTATTTTTGTATGTAGTATTAATGAGCTGAATATTTTTTTCAGTTGTCCCTTATTTAGTGACGCACTGAGTGTTTGAAATCACCCACCCTCTTATTAACGCCTTATGCTGAAATTAATTCAGCAGGCTAAAGGTTAAGAGAATCACAGATGTAATTAAAATGATCTAGAGAAGATATTTAACCCAAACATAAACCTTCACCAAACTGTTCATCATTTGTTTTTCTAGTAACGTTCGTCTTAACGTAGGGGGCTGACACGTCAAAAGAACAGCGCGTCAGTTAGCCCTGTGCGAGGATTCTTAATTTAGGTTACAGGCACCATCGTTTGTTTTCTGCCATAGATTAATCGAAATTAGGCTTAGAAATTATTAAATACGGCATCTTAGAAAAGAAATACAGTTCGCTCTAGTGCTTTATTACACTATACATGGTGGTAGAGCGAACTGTATTTCTTAATCATTTACAGACCGCCGCCATATAGCTGGAATACTGCTCTTTCGTTTCTATCAGTTTATATTTTTAGAAACTAAGCGTTAGTCTGGATTAGTTTTATGTGTAATTTACTTAAACATATAGTACAGAGTGTTTTGCCTATTATATCTTATGTTCCAGACAATGAGAGGTATCGCTGATTTGCAAGAAATGACTCGATCGAGGCCAAACAGCCTGAACACAAGACATTTGGCACAGCGAGCCACTCCTCGACTCATAGAAGGACTATAAATCTTCGAGTCATTACTTTCTGTCAGTCGTATTGATTTTGATTGGCATACAGTTTGATTTACCTGATTTCGTTCAGCGTTTGTGTATCAACTAGTTGTGTCTACTGCGCGTGGATCATATTCAGGGCATTGGCATTCTGGAGACTGAGAGAAGTCAGCCTGCAGCGTTTAATGGTGCACAGAGTGTTATTAGCAGACTATTATGCAGAGACAAACAAACACTGAATGGTGACTATTGACCTCGTTGAGGGTGTCTCTGATCAACCACGACACTACAGAATTAACTGATCTGGAGCCATTCCTGATAGAATGATAGAGTACCTGCGTCAATTTCTGATTTTGAACAGGGGGACGTTTGGTCTCGAACCTGGCGTAAAAGATGGTCGTTTTCTTTTTAATTCGTACCTGGGCTTCTCGGTGGCCCTGATAATGTTTTGATGACTTTGATCTGCAAACGGGCTATGACGGCTGAATGACGAGGTATAGGTAGTGTGAGTATTGTTATCCATGAATATCAAACTATGTTATGATCATGTAGAACGACTGTTGTTTCCAGTACATTCTGTTGAGCACATTTTGTAATGAGCTAACAAGCACTTATACGAAAGGCAACCCCATAACATCAATGAGCAACCACCCATCAGTTCAGTTGCATGGCTCATCGTCTGTGAATATGCTTAGTTATCACATTGCCGGAAACTCGTAGGAGTTTGCTACTTCCATCAGACTGAATGTCTTCAAGTACGGACCTGTCTGTGAAGAAGGGACATTTGATCGGACGACGTGCTCTCATGCCAGCCTGCTGCTGAAGATGCTGGCGGACTCCCATATGCCAGTGGATTACACTTTGCCAGACGAATTATGGTCCTTCTTGTAGGTCATGGGCGGTCACATATTTCAGCGGTGGCCTCGTGGGTCCCTATACATGCCGGCTAACAGGATGCGTCCGGAACACAGATAATTTGCCATGTTGTGTTCCTGACACTGTACGTATCCATGTCCAGGAACGGTAGATCAGTTCTGACACCTGAAGCACACACACGTGATTGTGAAATTTATACTCCAATGTGCTTGACGCCTTCGCGACACGTGATTATTTTTTGAGACTGTGTGACGCATGTGCTTTTAACGTGCAATCAAGCGTGCAAGGGTATGATCGACTGGTTAAAGATAAATGCCTTCGGATTCAGGTGGTGCCTAATTAATGATTACATGATGTCATTTAGAAAGTGGTCAAATGCAACGCGTCATATTTGGGATTTCACTTTCTTAGTAAAGTACAAATTCTAGTAGTTTTTTGGTTGAGTCCCATCCGGGATTCGAACCCGCACCCTCAGAGTCAGGCACCTAATCGCCAGCACAGAAAGTCAGCCGCCTAGCCCGCTCAGCCACCGCGACTTCCACAAAATGAAAGTCGGACAACTGGTAGTCTAGACTGCGTATTTTGTGTCCCCCTCTGATAAGTGTAAATTGGGACGACTCCCATGTCCGAAAGCTATGATTACACGATGCCATTTAGGAAGTAGTCAAATGCAACATATGTCATATTCGAGATTTCACATTCTTAGTAAAGTACAAATTCTAATAGTTTTTTTGTTTGAGTCCCATCCGGGATTCGAACCCGCACCCTCAGAGTCAGACACCTAATTAATGTTCATGTGTATTGCACTGGTTCATGTCTGTGGGCAATTAATTCATCAATTAATTTTGAGGAAAAAGCACAAACTATTTGTAACTTTCCAGATTAAAGCAGTAATATTAAAGGATTATTATGTCTGTGAGTCAAGAACCGGTGCCCTACGCACTCGTGGCGGTTTCAAAGCGTTCAGGTGGTCGTAGTGTAAATATACCTACTGTGTTTTGAAAACGGAGAGAGGCTTATCTAAATCAGATATTCTGATGTCAGCTGTTAAACAGACAGTGGCGTTAATCCAGAAGAACATACCACTCCAGGTTTAACAAAAACAACTATTTGTTAACAGGTAAGTTTTCCACAGCATTTTTTCCGCTACTGGACTGACTCTGAACTTACTTCGTTGACCAACAGGCGTTATAGAAACCGAACAAAACGCTGGAGACGTGATAGTGGCCGTGAGTGCTGTATATTGGTTGAGGTCGCGAGTAAAATATGTTGTTGGTGAAGAGGTTGTGAGTGAATGGTGTTTTTGGTGTAGAGGTCGTGAATATATGATGTTGGTGGTGTAGAGAAAGATGGTAGTGTAGAGGTGGCGACTAAAAAATTCTGGTGGCGTGATGGTGGTTGTAGAGAGCTCGAGTACCAATGCCGGTGGTGTAGATATCGTGAGTAGAAGATGCTGGTGGTGCAAATATCGTGAGTAAAAGCTGTAGGTGGTGCAAATGTCGCGAAGAAGAGATAAGGGTGGTGTAGAGATCACCAGTACATGGAGTGGGCAGTGTCGTCAAGGGTTGTCCGCCCTTGTCCAGTGATGCAGGTTCAAGATGTCGATGAGCATTGATACTTTAATCGACGCACGTGCAGATCAATACCCATTCTCCAGCAATAACTCGGAGCTGTTGTTCAAGCCAGTTGTGTGGAAATGCAATCAACAGTAAATATACTCAGAGATCAATATCCAGTGCATGCCTACTTAGATACAACAAAAAATATTATTTGCAATAATTGCGTGCATGTGTTTGGGAATCAATCACACCGAGTACGTAAAGCGTCATGTAGTTGGTGATGAATACCTCTTTCAGTAAAGGTACATTCGCAATATGTGCACTCGAATGCTGAAAAGTTAGATTTAGATTTCTTTAATAATATTACAAAGATTTCAATTCTCTTTAGGTGGTATTTGATGATTGGTCAGTTTGAAGCGAAAGTCGGTTCAGCGAGTATTCCAGACCAAATAATGAAAAAATTGATAAACGCAGGTGATCGTTTCGTTACTTCACGTCAGCAACGCAGTCTATTCATGCTGTTAAATATTTATCTATTTTACATATGTTCGATGTCCTTTGAGTGCTCTTCGTTAGAAAGTTAAATACAGAGTGGTCACAATGGAGCTTATGAACTTAATTTTGCATACGCCGTATGCGCTTGCAGACAGCAAAACCAGGAAGTCTTGCATTTCTAATTGTAAAAGTTCTAGTTCTGTTTGTACTGACGCCTGGATGTTGCATGGCTTGCTGTGTAAGCTCGACAATGACGTCACTTGACCGCGGGTTGTTTTCGAAAAACGCGAATCTCGGGCAACCAAAGTTCATGTAAACTGTCACATGACGTTCTTGGCCTGCTAACACCGCCATGATACACATACACTTGAAACAGACGTCCGTCAAACTAGGCTGCCGCCGGCCCGAGACGTGAGAGACTGTTTACTCCTCATGTGTACGTCGAACACTTATATCGATTATGTGAGCGATTGAATAACCTTACAGTGACTAAACTGGCCATGGACATAGAAAGTCGCTTGGGGTGTTGGTAGAGGGGCATGAGGATGTTTGATTTGCCCTCGTGCGGTACCAAGTCACCCAGGAATATTCTGTAAATAGAACCCCGAGAAATAATATTTACGTTGTGGATTGCTGGAAGATGTTGAGAGGAAACGATCCTTATGGGTTTTTTATCCCCTATTAGGCGAAGTTGTAAAGCATGAAAGGTTATCTCGATAAGGTTCACCATACGTTATCTTCTGAGCAGGCTCTTGACTACACGGACAGACGGCTGGTGTTCGCTTGTCACACTCCAGACAGGGTTCGATTCCACCCATGGGTACACAATATGTGTGTGAAGCCGATTTCTAGTATTTCCCGATGCAATATTGCTAGATTATTGTTTCAAATCCAAAACTGTTGGAGCCAAGTGCAATACTTAGCTGGTGCAAGTAATTAAACTCATTCTAACGTGTTTGTGGCCTTGGTGATTTTCCTTGGGGTTGCGTACTGGGAAGAGGTATTCTACTACTGTACGAGCGTACAGCATATCACTCTGTAGTCTCCCAGGGCACGCATTAGGTAATTAGTGGCACAAATCCACTACTGAGTCCCCGGACATCAGCAGGTGGAAGTGTATACAGCGATTAGTAGCTTGACAAGAATAGATTACAATCTGTTTGAGCAAGATCGAGTGCATGAATCTTAATACGTCGAGAACTGAAACCCGTGTGCATGATGGAAGTAACTAATTAGCTTGACGAGATGTCGGCTCCTCAATCACTGTATGTCCGAAATGATCACCCGCCGCAGGAAAGAGCTACTGCAACATATTCCCACATCCAGGCAACTTGCCATGGATGGTCGTACTAGGTGATAGGTGTGTTAGATGTTCAAGAATGTCGACAGGCGTCTCCCAGTAGCCCTCGTCAACATTGATCCAACATACCGACATTGGTATACTATGTTTTAAGTGTTGTGTCTGATACCTTGCTGTTGTGTCAGTTAAACAATTAGGGGTTGAAATTTATCACACTGAATATATTCCCAGACAGGTATTGTTAGCGTATGCTGTCTGTAATGCCAGGCGAAACCTGACGTTAACGTGTGCATGTCTCAGATGTTCAGCTTCCCGCTTTACCCGGCGTCACACATATCGACTGAAGGGGCGGGTGTACACTCCTTCAATCTCCCACTTCTAGCCTGATCAGTTGAATGTTGACCTCCAATGGCGCCCTAATACACTACAATCTGTTAGAGACGCACAACACATATTATTTGCGCGGCAGTCAGCAATAACTGTATGACAGCAGTTAATATTATACGCAACGGCACAAAATGTCTTTGACAAATGGACTTACCATCTCGTATGTCCCGGATATGACACAACCCAGAAAGGTACTAGAATCTGTTCTTTACTTAAAAAGTGTAATGACACACATAACGCATGTTAATTTCACAACTGGCACTGTGTATTCAGAGTCAGTATTGTTGCCATGGAAGGTCACGGTTACTGCTGTCAAGGTCACGGTCATCCCCTGTTAATGTCACGGTCATCTCCCATTAAGATCACGGTCATCGCCTGTTAAGGTCACGGATGTTCCCTCTCTAACTCACGGCTGTTTTTGTATGCAGTGACATTGTTATTGTCTTCACAGGGAAACATCTGTTTTGGTTTGTAGAGTGGTTGTAGAAGTTTCAGACAGTTTTATAGGAAGAGAAACTCAAACCGGAACTAGGTTGGAAGGAAACAGAAGTTTGTCATAAGCAACTGACAGAAACACTAGACAAGACTATAATTAAGTTTGATATATCTGGTTTAAACAAGCAAAAATAACAACCACCTGTCGTACAGTATTCCGAGCTGTATGCGCTGATCATGATACGTGTCATAGCCATAGCTATATAGGTCTTGATGCTATGTGGTGTATATCAACCATGGTGTACAAATTTCAGCGTTCCTACAGTTTTGAAAAATAACCGTTTCCACAGAAACAGCAGAACATTTAGCTCAATGTATAAACAACAGAGATACAAAACGCAAAAGAGGAAGTCAGCAGAACGTACACAAAATATGAAACAGCAGAACACCCAGATCAGAACAAACAACAGAACACAAGATAACAGAGCGCTTATGAAAACAAAACACAGAAAACACCAGTTTCGGTACAATGCAAGTTGGAGACAAGCGAACGCGGACAGAGTAACTGACAACAGAACTTAGCATAACACGACAGAACACCGTCCAACGGTCGGTCCGCGGGTCTAGCACCTGTGTTCGTTGTCACACCACGGGATTTCACAGTAACAATATTCAAAGAAACACGCAGGCAGAATCTCTCACACACACAACTCTCTCTCTCTCTCTCTCTCTCTCTCTGCCTGTCTGTCTCTGGTCTGTATGTCACTGTCACACAACTCTCACACTCACACAACTCTCTCTCTCTCTCTCTCTGGTCTGTATGTCTCTGTCACACACAACTCTCACACTCACACAACTCTCTCTCTCAGACACACACACACACACACATGCTCAAACTCAAACACAAAACCCCACATAAACTGCATACTGTTGTACTATTTACGGAAGGGCGGTTGTGCAACCTGCACGGGACTTTATAGATCTGCCCTTGTAATGCAAATATTGAAATAATCTTAAGGGGTTTGTATTTGGGTATGACGGTAGATGTGTAGCCGTGGCCTACATGACGGTACTCTCAGCACGCCTCCCGACAGGGTTGCCCCTCTTGATTGATTACCTGCCGAAGTCGAATCACCTGTCGATATTTGTAATCACTCGCGGCGTTCCGCAGATCACCTTCCTTGCTCACTGGCCACCGACTTCCCTGCTCAGCATCCTCGTACTGAACCTTACAGGTAAATTTCTTATTTCCGTCATTTGCTGAATCACATTGATTTGTCACAATACTTCCCTGGAGGAAACATTACAGGTACATTTCATATTTCCATGTATTTAACCAAATGTATTGATATGTAACAGTAGGTTCCTTGTAAGATTCATTATGTGTACGTTTTACATTCCTGTTCTATTTAACCAATTACAAATGTAGTGCCAGGCAACGGTATGTTCCTGGTACAATCGTGTATTACACAGGTCTATGTTAAGATCTGTCAGTCTTAAATTCAGTTTAATCAGAAGTAAACTGGTTGAAGTTGTTAGCATTGTTCCTATCTCGTGTATGTCAGGCTGATCAAGTAATTGGCAACGTGTGTCATTACCACAATTGTAATACCCACGTAGGGAGAATGTTTCAGGTTCGTATAGCTAGTAATGTGATTCCAACACCGACATAAACACGTTCCATTGTGTTCTCTACGTACGTAAATGTCTTTCTTGCTACATCAAAGTAGACATTTTCCTATAGACTAACTTTATGTTTGCAAAAATCATAAACGGAATAAAAGATACTCCACTTACTTACTTTGAATTTTAGTGTACATACAGAGATGTGTCGTAAATCTGGTGCATGGCTGTTGTCACCACCACCACCCATGTTACCAGCCCCATTAGTATAAGGGGAGGGGTGTTGTCTGGCTCCGGCTCCCTCGGAGGGGTGGCTGGCTGACAACCATACTATGTCCTGCACTCAAGTCTCCCACAGGTCCAAAGTTCAGTCAGGGCTATCGCTTTTTTTTCTTTGTTAAATGCTGTGATATGTATGAGGGTTGTGTAAACTTCTAAATGGACGCTTGTCAGAACTGATGTCAAATATTAAAGAAGTAAATATGGCGTCACTGATTTAATGGTCAGTTACACACTTTAAGGGGACGGGGATAAGGGTATAAATAGAAGTGAAATTGTGTTCTACGGCGTTGCTTGGCAAGTCGTACTTGTACACTTAAACATGAGGTCATGACGAGAAGCACTTATTGACAGAAATCACTAGAATTAATATGAATGTTTTAATAAATGTATTGAGAAATGAGCTGTTATTATTTCTGTTTACAAATCAAAGGTAAAGTCTAGTTATGAAAATCAGTTCATGTCTTAATTTATTTACCTCTTTCTTAAATTGTAGCGACAGGAACCTTATTGGTTAAATTACATCCGGATTTGATCCAAAGTCCGGCATCTAACTTGACAAGTCGTCGGTGATGTCTTCTGTCTAAAGCAGTTGGTCATGGCGAACTGCTCACACTTACTTTCAATAAACGGCAGTCTACTTCTCGTCCATTATGCAGGCTGCTTTAGAAGCCAAATACTCAACAGTGCTTACATTTACTATAGCGGGTGTGAAGAATCGGGTGTGGCCGATACCTCCCCATTTTTAACCTTACTGCCCCACCCACTTTCCAACAGGAATGACTTATACTGTGTAGTATGTGCATATGAAATATGATTCGGCATAACCTATTTTCGTATATTCACAGGTAGAGGCAAAGTTGTTGGACAGCATGACGGGGTGTACTTGATATCATATTACAGACCCTGACAATCACCTTCCCCCAAATACTGATAAGAACACTGACGCAGTTTTAACGTGCGATTGCACAAGTATGCAAAGATATATTTAAGTATGTTTTTGTCGGTTGTATCATCGCATAAATGGTCAAAGGCAATAATGATTGGCCACTGTTGGGATTATGTGTTGCAAATTGGTATGTTATTCAGTAACGACTGGTTAGTGTCAGGGACAGTTTGTCCAAAAATGAAATGAAATCTTACTTTCTACTTTTCAGGGAAATACCTACATGTTGCGCCTTTCAAACTGGGGGCAGTACATTCAGGCAACAAGTAGACACCCTAATCAGCTTCTTTTTTGTCTGTTTCTTTGTGAATATAGATCATAATTTATCGTCCGATTGGACATTCAAAACAAAGAAATTTGACCAAGGAGCTTTACTAAAGAATCAGATGCATCAACGATCAGTTATATTTGTTCAGGTGCACGTTTGCCTGGTATGACGTGGGTGGTATCATACTATCTCAGTGATACAATACACATGTGGAAGTGATACTTTCGGTGTCATAAAAAAAGAGAGTTCGTATATTTATGGATAACAGTTTTGTATTTGTATATAACATGATTAACTTGCAAAATATGCCGTTAAAGGGGAGTATGATTGTAACGATCATATCAACATAGTATACTTTTAAAGACAATTGTGACTGTGACGAACGCATGTAATGCGTTGGTGTTTGTTGTCTAAAGACAATTGTGACTATGACGAACGCATGTAATGCGTTGGTGTTTGTTGTCTAAAGACAATTGTGACTATGACGAACGCATGTAATGTGTTTGTGTTTGTTGTTTAAAGCCGCACTCAGAAATGTCCCAGCTATGTGACGGCTTTCTATAACCGGGTCGTGATCATGAGCATTGATCTACGCGTTTGGGACTCAGTTTATGTAATGGCCATGTCCACTTGTAATATACTGGTAACTTTTACTTTAATTACAATGCCCATGCACATATGTAATATACTGTTATCTGGGACTGTAATTAACACATGCAATATCTCTGTTCACATGTAATATACTGTTATCTGGGACTGTAATTAACACATGCAATATCTCAGTTCACATGTAATATACTGTTATCTGGGACTGTAATTAACACATGCAATATCTCTGTTCACATGTAATATACTGTTATCTGGGACTGTAATTAACACATGCAATATCTCTGTTCACATGTAATATACTGTTATCTGGGACTGTAATTAACACATGCAATATCTCTGTTCACATGTAATATACTGTTATCTGGGACTGTAATTAACACATGCAATATCTCAGTTCACATGTAATATACTGTTATCCGGGACTGTAATTAACACATGCAATATCTCAGTTCACATGTAATATACTGTTATCTGGGACTGTAATTAACACATGCAATATCTCAGTTCACATGTAATATACTGTTATCTGGGACTGTAATTAACACATGCAATATCTCTGTTCACATGTAATATACTGTTATCTGGGACAGTAATTAACACATGCAATATCTCAGTTCACATGTAATATACTGTTATCTGGGACTGTAATTAACACATGCAATATCTCTGTTCACATGTAATATACTGTTATCTGGGACTGTAATTAACACATGCAATATCTCTGTTCACATGTAACATACTGTTATCTGGGACTGTAATTAACACATGCAATATCTCTGTTCACATGTAATATACTGTTATCTGGGACTGTAATTAACACATGCAATATCTCTGTTCACATGCAATATACTGTTAACTTGGAGTTTAATTACAATGGACATGTTCACATGTAATGTACTGTTATCTGGGACTGTAATTAACACATGCAATATCTCTGTTCACATGTAATATACTGTTATCTGGGACAGTAATTAACACATGCAATATCTCAGTTCACATGTAATATACTGTTATCTGGGACTGTAATTAACACATGCAATATCTTTGTTCACATGTAATATACTGTTATCTGGGACTGTAATTAACACATGCAATATCTCTGTTCACATGTAATATACTGTTATCTGGGACTGTAATTAACACATGCAATATCTCTGTTCACATGTAATATACTGTTATCTGGGACTGTAATTAACACATGCAATATCTCTGTTCACATGTAATATACTGTTATCTGGGACTGTAATTAACACATGCAATATCTCAGTTCACATGTAATATACTGTTATCTGGGACTGTAATTAACACATGCAATATCTCTGTTCACATGTAATATACTGTTATCTGGGACTGTAATTAACACATGCAATATCTCTGTTCACATGTAATATACTGTTATCTGGGACTGTAATTAACACATGCAATATCTCTGTTCACATGTAATATACTGTTAACTTGGAGTTTAATTACAATGGACATGTTCACATGTAATGTACTGTTACATGGGTCTTTGATTACAATGGACATGTTCACGTCTTAAATGACGTTAAAAGCATGTAATGCAATGTTGAAGAGTGATGCTAATGACCATGTTTGCATGTGATAAGGTGTTGAACTGGACTGTGTTTAAATGACAAAGCTGACATGAAACATAAAGTTAACAGGGACATTAATTACAATGACTATGTTGACTTAAGTGGAATTCAACAACTGAAGCCATGTCAGGTATCGAATCATGTCATCCATATGACGAGCGAATACTCCGTTACGCACCCCCACCCCCACCCCCACCCCCACCCCCACCCCTCAACAGTGTCTAACAGCCGGTACTTTATATTGAAATGAAATCGTGCAATATGTATATGATAAAGTGTGCTCTCTACCCGAGACCTGTTTGGTCTTTGTTTATTTTTCAAAACCAGTTGTTTACATTAAAAATGACCTTTATGTGGAGAGTGATGTAAGTGATACGGAATAATAAAGCGTGGTGCGGTGGCTTGAAGGGGGTAGTTGGCAATATATCAGGGTGTAGTTGAGGCGAGGAGGAGTCGGCTGCTTTGCTGTCTCAGTCGAGTTGATAAACACTGGGAAAGATAACATTGTCTCATATCATGACCTGCAGTCATTTATCAGAATCTGGAGACATGTACTGTGCACGACTCATCTTGTATCCGTACACTTATCACAAATCATCTGCACATTTAAAAACATAAAACGTTTCAGGCAGTTTCAGTGTAGCATGTTACATGATTGTGTTTCTGCTACAAATAATTATGTACATACATGTAGATAGATTCGATATGATTCATCAGTTTTATTTCTTCATGTCATCGTACATTTTGATGACCCATGTTTTTTACTAGATGGTGATCTTGACACAGGGCTTCATAAAAGTTTTAACTGGCTTTTCTGAGAAAACACGCTGCTCGAAGCTTGGCCATTCAACGCCCTGTATTTTATAGTCTCCTTACTTGTATACAGACGGATCTCGGGCTGGCGAGCACACATTGAGTATATGTTGTGTTTGTAAACACCTGTTTAAGAAAAACTTGGTCTTTATCTGGCAGCTTACTGAATGTGTTCGGAACAAACCCGTGAATACAAATGAGGCGAATACTGGCGATCTACCAGTTGTACGTCTCTCCAGTTACCTGGATCACGTGAAGTCGTTGCGTACACGCCCTTGTGGTAACCTGTTCCCCGTCATACATCACTCGAAATGTTACATTGTGTCAGTATGGGGCAGAATATTCTGCTGTAAAGTCCTGCTATTTATGGACTTTTATGGTAGCAGGAATATATTAGAATAATATTGAATCTTAACACCAAAAGGTTCATAGTATGTGAAAAATACGTGTTGTATCGATTGATTTTGAGGTGACGTTTATAGAGACCAAAGCATATTGTTGGGATGAATGAAGGTTTCTTGGTGAACAAACGACTGAATCAGGGAAGTGAACTGAATGATGATGATCATCATCATCACCACCATCATCATTATTATCATCATCATCATCATCATCATCACCACCACCACCACCACCACCACCATCATCATCATCATCATCATCATCATCATCATCATCATCACCACCATCATCATTATTATCATCATCATCATCATCATCATCATCACCACCACCACCACCATCATCATCATCATCATCATCATCATCATCATCATCATCACAAGACCCGTGAAGATCACGGGGTAGAATAGGCATTCAGCAACCCATGCTTGCCATAAAAGGCGACTATGCATGTCGTAAAAGGCGACAAACGGGATCGGGTGGTCAGGTTCTCTGACTTGGATGACACATATCGTCGGTCCCCAATTGGGTAGATCGATGCTCGTGATGTTGATCACTTGATTGCCTGATCCAGACTCGATTATTTACAGACCGCTGCCATATAGCTGGTATATTGCTGAGTGCGGCTTAAAACTAAACTCACTCACTCATCATCACAACCATTAATCATCATCATCATCATCAACAACAGCAGCAGCAGCAGCATCTATGTAGTACCATACTTGTCGTTACTTATAAGACCGTCAAACGTCACAAGTTAGAATGCACCTAGCTCGGCAAGTACAGCCTTATTTCATCTAGTATATTCCATTACACTTTTCTTTGTATAATTCCTTTGTCCACATGCAGCATGTTCTGTGCCAAGCGTAAATCTCAGACCCTTGCATCCTTACCCCGACAACACGCAAACACATCCACGCCCCACGATTACTCTCAACTACATCCACGCCCGACGTCCGCTGCTCACAGCTGAAACTGCACCACCAAGCGTCATGTAGGTATTTTTTTTGTTTGCAGGTGCTGTTTTCTGTTATAATATGAATTGAGTGCTCTGTTACGTCATTTGACTGTTAAACAATGGCACGTCTTACAAGCGTTGTTTGGTATATGTTTGTTTACCTCTATCTTGAGCTTAAGCAGCAAGTTCGGCTACAGTTCGTGCACAATATCTTCGTCGCTTCAACTCATGTCAGATACGACGTGAATATTAAGGGTGGCACATGATATCATCATGATTTATGTATCACCCGCTGAGTACTCTTTTCAGATGTTGAGTTCACATATGTCGTGTTTCTCACATCACGTCCCATTGCCTCTCCATACACTAATCAGTGTGTATGGTGTTGCATTTTTAATTTCTTCATAAGCAAAGTACATACAGTCTGTAGACACTGTACATAATGAAGGGATGTTTTACTTCGTACTCGCTATATGTTCGGATATGAAAAATGGATCATTAGGCAATATCGTGATCACGTGTTCAATTCTATTACATGAAAGAGCTATTTTATGGTGTAATACCTGATGTTCAAGTATCAGTTGTTGATGTGTCAAAGATGTGTCAGCTGGAAGGGCATGTCGCACGCACACACATATATACGCAACTCTAGCCCTTTGTCTGGGTTTTAAACATGAGACATAAACACGAGCACTTGCTTATATGAGATTTCATTTAATTGAAAATTGTTTTTGTTTTGCTGTTCACACACACAGACACGCACGCACGGACTCGCACACACACACACACACACACACACACACACACACACACACACACACACACACACACACACACACACACTAACCACACACACACTAACCACACACACTAACCACACACACACTAACCACACACAGAGGCGCGGTCCCTTATGGTCATGTTACGCGATTTCATTTAATTATTGTCTACATTTACTTTCGTCAGTGAAAATCCTGTGACTCCAATAAACCTTGTAGTATACGACATACGTTCAGATTCAACAACAGAAGGTCCTGTTGTTGACGGACTGGATTACCACCAGGAGTCATGTGACTAAGTTTGTTTACAGATCGTTGCGCGACTTTCACACTAAGACCCGATGTACTAATTCAATATTTAAACCTCCAGGTCATATACCTTTGCTTGCAAGTCGCTCATGTGCCCTGTATCAGTCGTTTCTAGTAAGATGCACGGTTTAGTAGAGATGTGTTATATTGGCACACACGTGTTTGGAACCGCTTGTATTTACTGGTAAAGATCCGCGTTAGATTAAGCAGATAAACACCCTGAGGCATATAATGAAAATTGATTATAATAAACGCATTCGGTTTTAAATCAAATTTAGAGGTGCTATAATTTTGTTTCATACCTCTGATTTTCTAACACAGTACGTTTATCTCCCTTCTACCATAAGCGCGTTATTGAGATTTTAAAAAGATCAGATACTGTGTTCGAAAATCACAGACGAATCACGAGAATATATACCTCCGAATGACTTTGATTAACCTATCACAATCCAGTATTTATAGAAGTCATCGTAGAATTGATCTTCAGCAATCCATAGTTGTCGTTGGGGACGAGTACCGGGATCGGGTGGTCAAGCTCAATGACTTGGTTGCTACATGTCATCATATCCCAGTTGTGTAGATCAATGCTCATGATGTTGATCACTGGATTGTCTGGTCTAGATTCAGTTATTTACAGAATGCCGCCACATTGCTAGAGTACCTGGAATGCTGTTATACGCGTGTTTGTTAGGAACGTATTCTCATGACAATCACGTGCTTTGTCCTGACATCTTGTGCTGTTATACATGCGCTCTGTAGCTGTTTGCAATACCCTCGTTGAGAACACACACGCTTCACTGCTCTACACGTTAAACGTGTCACCCATAGCAGGGGTGGATGCAGAGAGACGTGGGGCGTTGGGGTGCGCACTATTGAGAAATGGGTGGTGGAGGTGAAGTGGGAGGGTGGGGTGGGGTGGGGTGGGGTGGGGTGGTGGGGGTGGTGGTCACACTTCATTTACACCCCGGTTTCAATGGTCATTTAATAAAATTTCAGCACAGAAATTGCAACCCCAATGGATCTGGATCCGCCTATGTATGGTGGCAAAGCTTCCACCTACTCCCAAGCATAAGTATGAGAGAACATTCATCGTCATTATTACAGGCAGTCTGTGAGTCACCAGTGAAAACCTGAACGTCTTTAGACATATCTCTCTGTCTGTCGTGGCATAAACTGATAATGTGATAATACCTCACACCCATACTAGTACTGCCCTGTTCTGCAGCTCACCCGGCCCAGGTTATTTCCTAATGGGGGTGCGTGTAGACCACATACCGGTACGGTATGATGACACATACTAACTTTGTTACAGACGCACAGGTAATTTATTTCAGCCTCACGTTAACATCATGCATATGTACATAGAAAGGAATAATAAAACGTTGAGCTTATCGTTACAGACTTATGAAAGGCTATATAACACATAAAATGCAAAACTAAAAAATATAGGATATATAATACACATTCACATAACTAAGTTAAGAGCATAAAATGGCCAGTCATCGCAGAAAGATAAGAAAGCTGGTATTGGTTGTATTAAAAGACACTTGTGGACTGGACAGTAAAAATCCGATCTTGTCAAAGTCACTAAAAGACACTAACAGTAACCTGCTCACGTGAACTAAAAAGGACATCCCTTTGAAAAGAATACAGCGGCCAGTGCAGTAAAACATGACACTCATCTTCAGTTAAATCTTTACAGTAAAGACATGTTCTTTCTATTAGAGGAGAACAATTTTAACGTTCAGTGTCATCTCTTCTGGGTGCATCTAAATGGTGCTAAACCACGAAAGTACGTACGAGGTATGCGACTGAATACATCCAACCAACCCAGCCTATGTTGGTCACCAATCTATTGCCTCCAATTTCGTATCAACACATGCAAATAAACCATTACTTCTTCAAACTGACGGGCGTCTAAAACGATCAACTTGAGGTTTAACCTTATCCACAATCATCGTAATGGATATACACCAATTATGCAAACGGTCCAACAAAACTTGTGAATCATTCTCATTCCCAGCAATTAAAACAGTATTATCTGTTTAGGCTAAAACGCCAATGATGGTACCATCAACTTCTAAGACCATTTTCCTCATCATGTGTAGGCTGGTTTTCCTCAGCATATTCACTGTACATGTACAGCCACCTGAACTTGGTGGAGGTATTGGCAACAGATCTGCCTTCTCCATTACAATCATAAGATTTGATTAGAGATATGGTTGGGTTTTTTTAAAGGACAGGGATTATTCACGTTAGCTTTCAGATCTATAACAATGAGGAGGACATTGTAGAAGTTGGGATGATTTAGAATGATGATAATGTTTGTAGCCAATCTAATGTACTAAAACTCATGTATACATACAAATTTCCTCTCATGCATCTCCTGCTTGACAACGACATTAGAATATGTATGGAAACGTCGCCTTTCACATTAAAGTAGTTGCATATCCATAACGATAGTCATCATTCTTAACTGTGGAGGTGTGATAACTTCTGGTAAGGATGTTGGCGGTTGACACTTGTGTTGCACACGGCAAGGAAGGGTTCCATAGGAAACAAAATTGTATTTAAGTTTAAACGTGTGACAGATTATTGAATATTAATCCATACATGCAAATGTAAAATCAATGTCAGCTCGTCTAGGGACTACATAGAGGTCAGCGACCATGTGCAGGTGGCAGATTGAACCCGGACTTCACGATACGTGGGCCACATCCAGTGCGGTGAACTACACCCAGTCCTCCTGCACTTACACCCACGCCATGTCTTGAGGCCACACTGTTTGTGAACATCCGGGTCAGAATCCGGGTCTTCAGCAACCTCTGCTTGTTGGGGACGGCTAAACAGATCGGATGCTATCGAGTATAACGATGTACAAGATGTCAGTAACTGGATTGTCTGGTCCACGGTGCCGATCCCCAAAGCGTTCGTAACGTTACGACCTGTCGTAACTCAGTAGTTTACCATAGGCTTACGAATGTCGTAGCGCTCCGGACGTTTCGTGGATCGTGACACTGGATACTAAATTCCTGCTGAGATGTTGCTGAGACTGCATTAAACAAATAACAACAAGCGAAAAGAAACAATGAAAGCATGCTCATTATGAATGACAGCTGCCCTGTCTGTACCCCGAGGGTGTACCTACATGTAAGAAAGCAGTATCGTGTAATTCATTCTCTACCCACAGAGGTTACTCCTGTCATATCTTCCTACGTAACCTCTGTTCTAATACGACCCTTTCATGGTGCGAGTGTTCAAGACCCGCGGTTGGTGGCATTCAGATTTAGTTGTGCAATCAGAGACGTTGTTTCGAGAGTGATCATTCGCAAGATCTCGGTAATTTCCGAATGCATCGGGAAAAGTTGCCACTACCAGTTTTTGTTTCTACAAACACATACCGGCAATTGATCCCTACACACTCCATTGCCAGTTTCCGATTTACAGTTAAACATGAAATACCGAATCTTTCCTTCGCACGTTGATGAATCAACTCCATGGGTGCCACCATATTGGAGCTAAGTCTATTTAACGCGTGTTCTGATTGGATTGTGACAAGGGAGATAATTTCTGTTGCGATTTTTTGCCGCAAGGGGATTTCTTGATGACCGGGAAATATAACCGTATTAAAACAGAGGTTACGTAGGAAGATATGACAGGAGTAACCTCTGTGGGAAGAGAATGCGTGTAATTTGGTTTCTTTTCTGAAATAAGCCGGTAAACTTAATTACTTTTTGTAATGTAGGTGAGAGATACATTAGTTATTCGCGGAGATGTTGTTGAAGACCAGCTCCTCCTTGTCTCATCTACATAGTCGGTTCAAGTCCAAGGAAACTGTGTGATATATGGTTATGTAAGTAAGAAACAGTACATGTGCAGTAACACATTAGCGGGACAATGCCTCTCCATTGGAAACTGCAGGCGATTGTAGGGGAATAAAGGGCTTTTAACACATCGACAACATTACTAATGTGATCAATATTTGCCGCGTCGACGTAGAATAAGTTTTAGTGATACTTACCTATCTGGGTCGTCTTGACCTATTGACTTTTTCGACGTACGTGATGTTGGGACCTGTTCGTATGGCGGACGTGGCAGCTCGCTACCGTGATTGTTCCCTCGGCGTGGAGACCGGAGGATGAGGGTGGGGAATGTGCGAGAATGTAGGAGAATCTTTATGTGGGTGGAGTGGGGTAGGAGGTTAGGGAGCCAGTTTACAATATGTCTAGGTAGCGTGGGCAATACCATGTGTAAGTGTGTGTGCGAATGTCTGTGCGTGTGTATATGCATCAGTGTGTATGATGCGCGTGTGTGTGGTGGTTGAGGGTTGGGAGGGGCGATGGGGATACGAATACTGGAGAACACTGTGTATGCGTGCGTATGTGCGTATATGCGTTAGGGCAGAATGTATCGGTGATGGGATCGTTCTCTTCGTGCAGTGGTATTGTTAGAAGACATTAAAATATATGTTCCCAAGCTACAGATCTATTAAATGTTGTTTTTTAACTAGGCGGAAATACACACACTTCTGAAAGTGTTATGAGTTTAAATTTCCGTCATAGGGCTGAATTTTATCACAAAATGGCAGGGTTTATTACGGGGAGGGGGTGGGTGGGGGCTGGGAAGAGATTGTAGAGGTTTTTTGTTAACCAGTGAACTGAAAATAAAATGTATGCGTGCTTGCGTGCGTGCGTGCGTACGTGATATACTGATTATACATACTGCAGACCCGTGAAGGTCCCGGGGAAGAATAGGCCTTCAGCAACCCATGCTTGCCATAAAAGGTGACTATGCATGTCGTAAGAGGCGACTAACGGGATCGGGTGGTCAGCCTCGTTGACTTGGTTGACACATGTCATCGGTTCCCAAGTGCGCAGATCGATGCTCATGTTGTTGGTCACTGGAATGTCTGGTCCAGACTCGATTATTTACAGACCGCCGCCATATAGCTGGAATATTGCTGAGTGCGGCGTCAAACTAAACTCAATCACTCACTCACATACTGCATATATATTCAGTATATCAGTGAGTGACTTTCATATGAATAAAACCATTTCATTATATATATAACAAATTCATGTTCATTTAGTAAATTAATAACAATATTTTACAAACTTATTGTTGTGTTGTTAGGACTGGTTATCTTGACCCATGGCTTTCTGGTGGCGATCTGTAAATAATGGTGTCTGGTCCAGATAATTCAGTGATGAACAGTATGAGCATCGATCTACGCAAATTTAATACGATGACATGTATCAACGAGCGAGTCAGGGATCCTTGCCACCCGATCCCGTTAGTCACATCTTAAGAGAAGTAAACAACAGACCAGTTCAAACCCGGATACTGAAGGAAGTTTGTTTTATTACTTGCCAACCATATAGCGAGTGGCAGAAATAATTTGCTTTTTAACTCGTAAAAAATGAGATACAACGTTGAGATATATTGTAAACTGTACGTTTGCCAATGGATAGAAACTGCGTAACAGCGAAATTTAAAGTCGCTATCATTTATAGTGAGCGGCATAGTATGGCTTACCTCAGTTTATATTCTGATATTGATCATTGCAGATGGCAACTTTGTTTTGTTTATGGACAACGCTGAAAACAAATTTGACAAGGTCAACTTGGTGAAAGAAATGTATGTGGACGTGTGTTCGTCACGTGACTACTTTTCTTCCACTGCGTTTGTTACAACACAAAGCACTAAAGCATGAGGCCCACCTGCATACAGACGGGACAGGTGATTGTGCAAATATACCCACCTGTCCATGACTACCGTTTTATCTCTTGTTCTCGTTCAGTGACATTAGTACATATTTCAGACGTGAACACAATTATCAAACATCCTCATACTAGCCCGTAATTTCATCTTGGTGTCAGATTTAACGCACGTATAGAAATGTCTTTAATATCAATACTTAATATGTGACATACGGTACTATAGCCATTTCGTGCAGCTGAAGTGATTTACATACGGAAGTCGCTGTGAAGACGGGAATTTCTCACGGACAGACAGACTGCGTCACCTATTAATGCGCCTGACATTGTGCAAGGTGTAGTTTCACATGTTGATTGCTTGAACGCACTGCCTCTACCCGCCATCAAACGGCCGACCGCTCCTGGTGACAACTTTACACCCATGTAGTGCTGCTGACACAATCTCTGTAATGACTCGGGTCAATTATCTCGGCTTGTTTGTTCAGATATCGTGAATGTATTGCTCCACTGTTTGCAGACATTAATGTGACTGGCGGTGTTGGGGGTCACTGACATACATCAATGGAGACCTGATGGGTGATCGGTCGTGGAGCCGTGTTCACCATGTCTCTCGTGCTTCACCTTATGACCACCCGGTGTCTTCTGTCTGTAACAAGAACACTTCGATGTTTTGCATTCTCTAACAAGCAGTTTGTCGTTCTGTAGTCTCTCACAGACACACGGTGTCAGGTCAGGTGTGTGTGTGTTTTAGAAGGCGAATATCACTCACCCAGTTGTGACACTACGTTTATATTGCAGGCACGAAAGAGTGCGTGAATGTTGCTGTCAGCAGCAGTACACACAATTCTAGATAAACCTGTGAATGGGGCTGTGGGGTAGCTGCTTAAATCGTCTGTTCGTCACATTAAAGACCCGGGTTTGATTCCCTACATGGGTACAATGTGTGAAGACGCCGTTATTTTGCTGGAATATTCCTAAAGAAGGCTTAAAACCAAAGTCACTCACTCACTCACTCAAACCAACGTGACCCATGAAAATCCGGGTTAGAATTGATCTTCAGTAACCCATGCTTGTCGTAATAGGCGTCTAACGGGATGTGGTGGTCAGGCTCGCTGATTGGTTGACACATGTCATCGGTTCCGAACTGCGTAGATCAATGCTCATGCTGTTGATCACCAGATTGTCTCTTCCAAAGACGATTAATTACAGACCGACGCCATATAGCTGGAGTATTGCTGAGTATTGCTAAAACTAACCTCGCTCGCTCATTCACTCACTCACTCAACCAACGTCATCATGTACTTGACTGAGTGTGACCCAAAGATGATCCAATGAGTGACTGCATCAGCAACGATGGACATCGCCATTGTATGATAACGACACATCGCTCATTAGCGGGTGCGTCTGCAGGGGTTTATGGTGCCTCGATAGACCCTTGGGATCATACCAACAAATCCCTGCTGGTACACAGGTGTTGCTATGGTGTTACTTGACTTCGATATCGATCAGGAAACCAGGTACCCGAATATCGCTTTAAATATTTGGGCCATTTTCACCTCTCCGCCTGCGTTAATGGCGACCGTGTTTGTCATGTATTTTGACGACTGGGAAGCTCTTTGAAAGCTCTGACCTCGGAGTTGAAACATTCGCCGTCTTTGTCTGCACAGTTCGCAATATTACACAGTATGCGGCGAAGTCTGCCATCAAGCATTATCATATTAGTCACGCAGTCATTCAAACTACTCGTCAGTCAGGGAATCGATTCAACGTAGGCCGACCGCCAAACAAAGACCTGCTACCCCTATAAGGCAAAGTGGCTCCGCCCATGCCGCATGGCCGTCGCTAACCCGCAGAGTAGAAGGTAGAGACTCGAGCGCTGGAGACTACACTAACAACACGTACAGGGGTGGTCACCTTTTGGCTGGACACTCACGCACAGTTTCACTCCGGAGACGGATACTTTTCCATTTGGAGCCGTTTACTGGGGTAAATTTGCGATTTTCTTTAATCTTCATTGTTTGTTATCGGTTACCATATAACCGTTCACCGGCAATGGTGAGATCGATGTTTATTTGGGTAGTTGCCAGTGATTGAGATTGTCGATTAAGACGGGTGTAGATTCTGCTTATCAGCTGCCGCCTTGTTGTGACACTGCACCCTCATTACACATTAACTCGCAGCCAACCATACACTTTAAATTATACACTTTCAGAATTACTTAGAACATGACCGAACTCCGTAACTTGTAGAGAATGTCGTGATGATGACGACTGTCAAATCCCTCGTGATTGTATTACTGGGTATTGTGGGAGGTCAATTCATGTCTTCTGATAAGTCAGTATTTAGTGGGCATGTTCAATCGTCATCCAACAGAATGCTGTGTAAACATTGTGTGAATTATTTTGACTTGTCAACACATTACTGTGAGCACGGAGTTTTATTGTATAGCGTTACAACCGATGGGTGGTTTACACCGCTGGTCGAGGCTTATGTGTGTTAGGCCAACTGACAGCCGAGCTCAGCCACACACCCGAGCAGACAGGAAATCTTCTTACCTCGATATTAACACGCGATCAGCAATGAGTGTAAGCCTCAAGACGCCTCGAGACCTTCATTGTAACACTGTAACCCAAGATTACAGCCGCTTGTCATGGTCAGATAATAGCTCGTTAATCCTGTTAGAATCCAGTCAGATATATCATAATTTCTTAAAGACTGCTAATCCCTTTGTTCATAATCCTTTTTATTGCGTAATGTAACAACGAATTAATGTAACAGTCAATGTTTCGATGTTTTAATTCAAGTTTTGACATTAAGAGTACCTGCTTCAAACGCACCTTAACAACGATCTTTGGTGGTGGTGTTTTGCGAGATGCGAGCGTGCTGTTTGTGTTGATGTGTTATGTGGAGACTGAACAATACGCTTTCACAAGTAGGTGCCGTGTCAGTGAAGGTTTTGAAATAGGCATGACACAAATCTGACACAGTTTACTGTTCTTGTGAGTATGTCAGCTAACATGACATCTACCTTGGCAGATCTTAGCTGAGTCGAACCTCGCTATTGATGAACAAGAACACACTATTGACAGCTCAGTGGCGTTTGCACAACGTATTGGCAGGTTTAAAACCAACCCTGCTAAACAAGTTTTAGAAGTCTCCCTATACGACTTGTTGCCGCTCGTTACTTCCGCGTATGGATGTATCAAGAGGTAAAACATACCATAATATGTGTTTGTGATGTGTCCCTTGTGCTACAGCTGTCTGTGAAGATAGTTCTTTGTCAACCTTGTGTTCAGAGAACATTGGTCTCTAATGACTCACCCTCACCCGAGTGGCGGACTGTGTCTGATGAGGCACATCGGGGTGATCAACCGTGTCTTAGGTGTCTGGGTGTATCTGCTAGTGCACAAATACAAGCATATGTTCGCGTGGGGATGTTGGTTGTGTGAAAACTCTCAGCTGTATTAAGGCTCGCGGTGTTGTTAAGACTCTCAGTTGGTTTCAAGGCTCTTGGTTGTATTAGACTATTAGTTGTATTATGACTGTTGGTTGTATTGAGACTCTAACGCTCTTGGTTGTATTTAAACTCTCGTTTGTATTAAGACCCTTGGTTTAGTCAAGGGTCTTGGTTGTATTAGCCTCTTAGTTGTATTATGACTCTTGGTCGTGTATTGGCGCTGATTGTGTTAAGAATGTTTGTGAGTGGTTGTTTGTTTTAAGCCATTGCCCCTGGTTGGTGGTATGGAGTTTGACAGCGAGTCCAATTAGTGCTTCGTTACAGCACAACACCGCAGCCTCCGTCCCATCTGTCACGTGTTGATGGATGGTTACAGAATCTGTGTTGTCAAGAGGATAGAATTACTCAATTCTGAAGTAATTAGCCTCATCACAAATGATGACGTTGACTCATTCTTATTTCCATCGTCTCTGGTAAAGCGAAATGCTGTTTCAGTTTATTGGTTGCCCTTTGTGTTTCGGCCATCAGTGTCTTGCCTCACGGTCTGGTCTTCTGTTCACGAGGCAAAGGTGCACCGAGGCAGAAGACATAGCAACTTTCGGTCCCAACGGCGATAGGAACTATTCACTATGAAAATGAAGGATTCTTCTCGGAAAATATATTGGCAGATCATCCGTATTATTACATACCATGTGAAACAATCCGTGTTAGTACATACCGTACGAAACATTCCATATGTATGCAATCATTTATGAAAGATTCCCAGAGTGTGACAGTCTATATGTAAGGTTCTAAATGCCTGTATGTAAGATTTTCTAAGTGTGATAATCCCTATGTAAGATTCCTAGAGCGCCATAATGTCTATGTAAGATTCCGAGAGTGCCATCATCTCTATGTAAGATTCCGAGAGTGCCATCATCTCTATGTAAGATTCCGAGAGTGCCATCATCTCTATGTAAGATTCCTAGAGTGCCATCATCTCTATGTAAAATTCCGAGAGTGCCATCATCTCTATGTAAGATTCCTAGAGCGCCATCATCTCTATGTAAGATTCCGAGAGTGCCATCATCTCTATGTAAGATTCCGAGAGTGCCATCATCTCTATGTAAGATTCCTAGAGTGCCATCATCTCTATGTAAGATTCCGAGAGCGCCATCATCTCTATGTAAAATTCCTAGAGCGCCATCATCTCTATGTAAGATTCCTAGAGCGCCATCATCTCTATGTAAGATTCCGAGAGTGCCATCATCTCTATGTAAGATTCCGAGAGTGCCATCATCTCTATGTAAGATTCCTAGAGTGCCATCATCTCTATGTAAGATTCCCAGAGGGTGACAGTCTATATGTAAGGTTCTAAAAGCCTGTATGTAAGATTTTCTAAGTGTGATAATCTCTATGTAAGATTCCGAGAGTGCCGTCATCTCTATGTAAGATTCCTAGAGTGCCATCATCTCTATGTAAGATTCCGAGAGTGCCATCATCTCTATGTAAGATTCCTAGAGTGCCATCAACTCTATGTAAGATTCCGAGAGTGCCATCATCTCTATGTAAGATTCCGAGAGTGCCATCATCTCTATGTAAGATTCCGAGAGTGCCATCAACTCTATGTAAGATTCCGAGAGTGCCATCATCTCTATGTAAGATTCCGAGAGTGCCATCATCTCTATGTAAGATTCCGAGAGTGCCATCATCTCTATGTAAGATTCCGAGAGTGCCATCATCTCTATGTAAGATTCCTAGAGCGCCATCATCTCTATGTAAGATTCCTAGAGCGCCATCATCTCTATGTAAGATTCCTAGAGTGCCATCAACTCTATGTAAGATTCCGAGAGTGCCATCATCTCTATGTAAGATTCCGAGAGTGCCATCATCTCTATGTAAAATTCCGAGAGTGCCATCATCTCTATGTAAGATTCCTAGAGCGCCATCATCTCTATGTAAGATTCCGAGAGTGCCATCATCTCTATGTAAGATTCCGAGAGTGCCATCATCTCTATGTAAGATTCTTTGGGCGCCATCATCTCTATGTAAAATTCCTAGAGCGCCATCATCTCTATGTAAGATTCCTAGAGCGCCATCATCTCTATGTAAGATTCCTAGAGTGCCATCAACTCTATGTAAAATTCCGAGAGTGCCATCATCTCTATGTAAGATTCCGAGAGTGCCATCATCTCTATGTAAAATTCCGAGAGTGCCATCATCTCTATGTAAGATTCCGAGAGTGCCATCATCTCTATGTAAGATTCCGAGAGTGCCATCATCTCTATGTAAGATTCCGAGAGTGCCATCATCTCTATGTAAGATTCCTAGAGCGCCATCATCTCTATGTAAGATTCCTAGAGCGCCATCATCTCTATGTAAGATTCCGAGAGTGCCATCATCTCTATGTAAGATTCCGAGAGTGCCATCATCTCTATGTAAGATTCTTTGGGCGCCATCATCTCTATGTAAAATTCCTAGAGCGCCATCATCTCTATGTAAGATTCCTAGAGCGCCATCATCTCTATGTAAGATTCCTAGAGTGCCATCAACTCTATGTAAAATTCCGAGAGTGCCATCATCTCTATGTAAGATTCCTAGAGTGCCATCATCTCTATGTAAAATTCCGAGAGTGCCATCATCTCTATGTAAGATTCCGAGAGTGCCATCATCTCTATGTAAGATTCCGAGAGTGCCATCATCTCTATGTAAGATTCCGAGAGTGCCATCATCTCTATGTAAGATTCCTAGAGCGCCATCATCTCTATGTAAGATTCCTAGAGCGCCATCATCTCTATGTAAGATTCCTAGAGTGCCATCAACTCTATGTAAGATTCCGAGAGTGCCGTCATCTCTATGTAAGATTCCTAGAGTGCCATCATCTCTATGTAAGATTCCGAGAGTGCCATCATCTCTATGTAAGATTCCTAGAGTGCCATCAACTCTATGTAAGATTCCGAGAGTGCCATCATCTCTATGTAAGATTCCGAGAGTGCCATCATCTCTATGTAAGATTCCGAGAGTGCCATCAACTCTATGTAAGATTCCGAGAGTGCCATCATCTCTATGTAAGATTCCGAGAGTGCCATCATCTCTATGTAAGATTCCGAGAGTGCCATCATCTCTATGTAAGATTCCGAGAGTGCCATCATCTCTATGTAAGATTCCTAGAGCGCCATCATCTCTATGTAAGATTCCTAGAGCGCCATCATCTCTATGTAAGATTCCTTGAGTGCCATCAACTCTATGTAAGATTCCGAGAGTGCCATCATCTCTATGTAAGATTCCGAGAGTGCCATCATCTCTATGTAAAATTCCGAGAGTGCCATCATCTCTATGTAAGATTCCTAGAGCGCCATCATCTCTATGTAAGATTCCGAGAGTGCCATCATCTCTATGTAAGATTCCGAGAGTGCCATCATCTCTATGTAAGATTCTTTGGGCGCCATCATCTCTATGTAAAATTCCTAGAGCGCCATCATCTCTATGTAAGATTCCTAGAGCGCCATCATCTCTATGTAAGATTCCTAGAGTGCCATCAACTCTATGTAAGATTCCGAGAGTGCCATCATCTCTATGTAAGATTCCGAGAGTGCCATCATCTCTATGTAAAATTCCGAGAGTGCCATCATCTCTATGTAAGATTCCTAGAGCGCCATCATCTCTATGTAAGATTCCGAGAGTGCCATCATCTCTATGTAAGATTCCGAGAGTGCCATCATCTCTATGTAAGATTCCGAGAGTGCCATCATCTCTATGTAAGATTCCGAGAGTGCCATCATCTCTATGTAAAATTCCTAGAGCGCCATCATCTCTATGTAAGATTCCTAGAGCGCCATCATCTCTATGTAAGATTCCGAGAGTGCCATCATCTCTATGTAAGATTCCTAGAGTGCCATCATCTCTATGTAAGATTCCTAGAGTGCCATCATCTCTATGTAAGATTCCCAGAGGGTGACAGTCTATATTTAAGGTTCTAAAAGCCTGTATGTAAGATTTTCTAAGTGTGATAATCTCTATGTAAGATTCCGAGAGTGCCGTCATCTCTATGTAAGATTCCTAGAGTGCCATCATCTCTATGTAAGATTCCGAGAGTGCCATCATCTCTATGTAAGATTCCTAGAGCGCCATCATCTCTATGTAAGATTCCTAGAGCGCCATCATCTCTATGTAAGATTCCTAGGGTGCCATCATCTCTATGTAAGAAGCGCCATCATCTCTATGTAAGATTCCTAGAGTGCCATCATCTCTATGTAAGATTCCGAGAGTGCCATCATCTCTATGTAAGATTCCGAGAGTGCCATCATCTCTATGTAAGATTCCGAGAGTGCCATCATCTCTATGTAAGATTCCTAGAGTGCCACCATCTCTATGTAAGATTCCTAGAGTGCCATCATCTCTATGTAAGATTCCGAGAGTGCATCATCTCTATGTAAGATTCCTAGACTGCCATATCTATGTAAGATTCCGAGAGTGCCATCATCTCTATGTAAGATTCCGAGAGTGCCATCATCTCTATGTACGATTCCGAGAGAGCCATCATCTCTATGTAAGATTCCGAGAGCGCCATCATCTCTATGTAAGATTCCTAGAGCGCCATCATCTCTATGTAAAATTCCTAGACTGCCATATCTATGTAAGGTTCCGAGAGCGCCATCATCTCTATGTAAGATTCCTAGAGTGCCATCATCTCTATGTAAGATTCCGAGAGTGCCATCATCTCTATGTAAGATTCCTAGAGTGCCACCATCTCTATGTAAGATTCCTAGACTGCCATCATCTCTATGTAAGATTCCGAGAGTGCCATCATCTCTATGTAAGATTCCTAGAGTGCCATAAACTATACGTAAGATTCATAGGGTGTCATTTTCTTTGTGTAAGTTTCTTTGGGTGCCATAATCTCTATGTAAGATTCCTTGGGTGCCATAATCTCTATGTAAGATTCTTTGGGTGCCATAACCTCTATGTAAGATTCCTAGGGCGCTATAATCTCTATGTAAGATTCCTAGAATGCCATAAAATATACGTAAGATTCCTAGGGTGTCATCTCTATGTAAGATTCCTAGGGTACCATAACCTCAATGTAAGATTCCTAGGGTGCCATAATCTCTATGTAAGATTTCCAAAATGTGATAGCTTGTATGTTAGATCCTCAAAGTGTGTCAGTCTGTGTGCAAGATTCCCAAAGTGTTATAGTCTCCTTGTAAGCTTGCAAAGACTCTTACAGTCTGTATGTAAGATTCTCCATGTGTACGAGACTGAATTAGGCACCAGGTGTATGCGAAAAGTGTTAACATATCCTCCGCTATCGTTGGCATTTCCCATTACAAATTTCGTTTTATAATAAGTAAGTATTTACGTCCTCCACCGCTCCCAACTATAATCCTGTCATACTGCGGCGATCCCTACAACCTTACTTTATGCTCGGACTCCTGACCTGACATATGGTATGTAACATAGTCCTAGTCAGAATAGTCTGCATGTTTGTGCACAAACACCCACATTGCTACGTAAGACTCAGGGACATCAAAAGCTGTCAAACGTAATGAATTAGGTCACATCTTCATTCCTGAAGCGTTCTTCCCGATGGCAGTATATCTTCAATTGTGTATGTGTGCTGTGCTAAGTAGAAGCATCCAGCCTCTACACATAAACACAGGTTTAGAGGATAACACATGATGTTCAGTGGATGACATATGTTTGGAGAATTTAGGCATTTGCACTGTTATTACGTCACGATTGTACAACGCTGTCTACGTAATTTGGAGGTAGGTGTCTGCTGTGATTACTTTGTGTGTTCACTGTACACGCAGATTTTGACAAAATCAAGGTAGGATATATCTGTGATTTCCCATACATACCACTTCTATATAAGACATTATACTGTTGCTAAAACCTGCAATCTTATACTAATATGATAGGTTAGGTTTAATCTCAAGAAATCGTTTCCAGCAACTTCAATCAGGGCTGTATCTCATTCAAACCTACCTATACCTGTACGAGTAACAAATACCTGTACGAGTAACAAATAAGAGCAGCTACCAAAGTTATGTATTTTCTGTATTAGAACACTACACTATTAACCACCTATCATTTGTTGTACTATCCATGTCATTCACTAGTGGAGAACGGGAGGGTGTGGAATGGTCTCACTGGCGTACACCACAAACCACGGAACGATTTTGTATAACGCATGAGTTAACGTTACAGCTGTAACGTTAGTAATCACTTTACTAACTAAAGACATTTACGCTTGGTTGTTCTAAGTTTATTGATTTAATAGATTTTCCAACAATTTCTAAAGTTTAAACGTGCCTTATTTATCTTGCAGGTATGTGCCTTAATATTGTGAACAGGTACTCGACAACTTCAGGTCAAATTACCAAATATGCTAGGCAAAAGAGTTGTGTCTAAATCTGTCAGTTTCTGATGATGTATGTTTATTAGAAATGTTTATTACCTTCTAATCTGAAGAGTTTATTCGGAAACGTGTCGCCATTAATCAGTTGTTTAGCTTTGTGGTTTTCGCTAGTTTGAATAGTATGTTTTGGAGAAAGTATACAGCTCCTGTATTCCATATGGACTTTGGTAGAAAGTCTATTTTATTGCTTTCAAAGATTTCCAAATGTCTCCAGGCAAATGTATTTGTAGAAATAACAAGACTTTATGGATGATCAACTTCTTTATTAGGCGACGTTTCCGTATAGATTCTAATACCGCCATGTGCCACCAACTTATAGAATGCCACTCAAACAAATATAGTCTTGTTGTCCGGTTATCATGCACATGGACGGAGCTCACAGAAACACCCATGCTTAGATGATATGTTAAATGTGCAACCTGCAATTTGACATGTTAGGACATTTGAGACATGTGGTTAGTGAAAGTGAAATAAATAACAATCTGCCCAATATAAAGTCAGAATGTTAATCGAAACTATACTGTTGATTTAACCATCCAAAGTTTGGACTCACCTGTGTAAATGTAGCCACGTGCTTCAGTTAACTGTTCAATCCTAGATATTGCACAACATTCCATACTGTATAAAGGTGAAGGTTACACATTAACTCAGTAAAACAAATGCGAAAGCTGAACAAGATTATTGTCATGTGTTCAGTAAGTGATGAAACTCTGCGAAAATTGACGGATTTGTAACAAAGGTTTACACCAGGACGCAGCTCTTCAAGGCATGGTATTTGCACAGGCTTTCAGCAATTTGATGCATGTTCCTCATGCAATACATCTACAAAAGGTTTGCAGTTGCTCCACCCAAGCTAGTGGATAAATTCATCTTTGATGTAACCATGTGACAAACATTTAACATAATCAGCAAATAATGCTCAGAAGTGTGACTTAAATGCTGGTATATCCTCTTAACCTATCACATAGTTAAACGCATGTGCACACGCACGCACGCACACACGGACGCGCTTGCTTTCTATGAATATTGTATCATGTTGGTCCTTTTATTGATTTCCACAATGTGTTTTTTGAGAGACATTCTCCTGAATCCACATTTCAGTTATAAAGCAACAGATTTCTCCGATGTTATGTGAATCTTACATTTAATCACAGTTCAATAGCCAAAGGTAGAAAGGTAGGGATAGACAATGAACTCGTTTGCAAAATGAAGTAATTCAAATGTTCCTCATGAACGAAACTAATATAGATGGAGGATTGTGATCTCAGGTGTTTGTAAATATACATCCGTCGCAGTCAATGAGGATTTGTGAGCAGATCTATGTCAGCAGGTGTCAGTGTTTACTGCTGTGCCACCTTATGGAAATAGGAGTCAATGCCCTCGCTACATTCTACTTGTTGATAGAATCTTGCAGACAACACACCGAGCCATAACACATTCAGTTTGATGTATAAGCGTATTCATAAGTTACATGTAGATATTCCGGATGAGTTATGATTATGGAGAGACTTTGTCGCTTTTATTTATGTATATTTTCGCACTGTCACGGTGTTTCATACAGCATATAATCAGATAAATACTACTCCATCTACTGCTCTAAATATAGAGGTGTTATTGAACAGGGACCATGTGACTCTGGGGACCTGTATGCTTGTGTCCATGGTAGGCGTGTAGTCGTATATTGTTGTGGAGAACACACAGAGACTCTAGCTGTCATATGATTTATTCATGTTTAGAGAACGTAGACATTAGGCGGGGGAAAACATAACCTATAATGTGTAGTATTGACACTTAATGACGAAAGGAAACACTTGGATGGATGGTATTGGAACCCTTTCGTGAGAGGTAATCAATATATTACGTTCACTAAATATGTAGAGTATCGTATACACACACACACACGTGTGTGTGTGTGTGTGTGTGTGTGTGTGTGTGTGTGTCTGCTCTGTACACTTGCCCTTCAGTGTAACTCGTTGGCTCCTTTGGTTTTCGCGCAGGATGTGTTTATAACACATAAAGACTCATACACTAGTAAACACGCACTATCAACGTTCACTCACTTGCACGCTCCACTGTTGCACATAACCGGTTTTCCCGTGAGTTGCAACGGTCATCTCACAAACGTCCAGGACAAAACGGGATTGGGTCCGACTAGGTTGCATTGCTTCACAGGATCCTTGTCATATTTGTAAATAAGACATCGACCTAAGAGTGACGTGTAATCGTGGGGTGACCGTTCAAACGTTCTTACACGCCGGGAGCTCTGAATGGGTTCTCAATTATTCAGCTTGTACGTTCTACGACTGTCAATGAGCATTTTATTTGGTTCACAGTTGTCGGGGGAGGTTGGTCTAGGGTGAGGGAACCACGTGTCCAATGGCAGTGCTGTAGGCGAAGTTGTCGATATTCAGCTGCTTATGGTTAGCCTTGTCATTACACACTGCAAGTGTATGATTTAAATATGTTCATAATGTTACGTCTGTATTTCAGGACTCACTGGAGCTGTTTAACCAGGGTCTGTCACAGCTGAACGTCCTCCACACTGACAAGTCTCAACACAAAGTGCCTCTTACGCAATGACAATGGCACACACTGCTACATGAATGGTGGCAATCAACAGCAGCTGGTTGTCGACTCGTCATCGGTATTTGTAGACTTATTGCTTACAGGAAACAGTCAAGGTCTGTGTGAACAGAAACCAGCTTTTTGGAGACGTTGTTGCAGTAACTTGACAAGATGTCTTTCCTAACAAACATCTTTAAGAAGAAGTCGAAGAGTGAAGAGAAGAGAGAAGAAGAGCCCCAGGACCCAGAACAGAAGGATAGGAGACTTAAGAAGCAATTGTCCATCTCTAGGTCAGGTCGCTTCAAACAAAAGAACCGTCAGCGAGGGGGCGTGGCCGACAGACCGGATCTGTTCATTCAGAGGGATGAAGAAAGTAAATCAGACACGAGGTCTCAGACAGGTACGTCCAACTCCCCCGGTAACAGCTGCAGGGAGGTAAACGGAACTATCATCCCGGGTGGCGTCAGGTTAAACGAGCAAGTGGCGTCATGACCTGGGATTAAGGTCAAGGTCGAGTTTCAGTTCGGACATTCTGTACACTCTTCATGCGCCGATTATGATTACTGCAAAGGTCGAAGATTGGACTATATGAATGAGATGTGATTTGTACTTGGCCTGTGTGACTTAATCAGGAACTGCTGTTGGTTGTTACGATGTACTGCGTTGTGGAGTATTGACAATTGTGAACATGAAACCCCCTGAAATTCAACGACCAATGAAAGTGTGGATTGGAGTGCAATGATTGGATATAGCAATAACTTACTTTGTCTGCTTGGCGAGTGAAGTCGCCCACAGCCCTGTCGGCCTCATCTCTGATCCAACCATGATACCGTGTCTTCCAGACGTGACGGAGGAAGGTTTGTTTCCTCATCGGCAGATGTGGGCGACACCTAGCGGCAGTAGTGACTTCGTATCTTCCCACTGTTTGGAGGCCCTGTGCCCGCTGGAACTGCTTGTTTGGATTTAATGACTTTTTAAGTTGTCGCTCCTGGGACATGTTCATGAGTGTTTGTGTAAATAGAATTATTTGAATAGTATTTACATATCAGTATGCGGACAGATTGTGACAGGGAAATTGATTTGTGACATGATTACGTGTGTACGTTAAACGTTACTTCACTTTGCTATTTCCCACGTTATGCAGAATCTCTCACTGAAAAAGTGCGAAATGGTTTCCCCTTCTTGGAAAAAGTAATTGTTGCATAAACTTTGAAACAACGAAAATAAACTACTCCGTTAAAATGTACTTGCTACCAAAATCTCGTTTATGTGAGTTAATTGAAAGTTGTCTCTTGATTCTTTCACTAGATTTAATTGGTACACGACCACTCCAGTTGTGGACGCCAGTTTCCTGGCCGGTGTATATATAATTTGCTGTATGTTTTAGTCAGTATTGTCTCTAGACCCTCCCTGTGATGTTAATGAATGAGATTTGTAGATATGTTTAATAGACTGAATGTTGTCCCCCATGTATACAGTGTGCACCTCACAGTCAAACCTCGTTAATCAGGACTTAAGGTACCAGTTAAATCACCTGCATGAATATAATTGATCACGCATGAAACAATGTCACACATTCACACATACACACTGACGCATGCATACACGTACCCACACGAACGAACATACACACGTACCCACACACAAAAACACACAGACACATACACAGACACACACAGACACACACACACACACACACACACACACACACAGAGAGAGAGAGAGAGAGAGAGAGACGCGCACGCACATACTGGATTAACGGGCTCTGAAATAACGAGGTTTAACTGTGTGTTTTCAAATTCTGTCGCTAAATAGATCGGACTGAGAAGAGACAAAGTTCTATCTGCCACATGTATTCCGGACAATATCTGATGTTCACACTCAACCACGTGTTGTCGCTAAGGAGATCAGGCCCCAATTTCTCGAAACAAACTGAAGTCTGAGTTTTGACCTACGTCTGAGATTTTACTCAAATTTGAGAAAACGCATTTCACAGAATGAACTGAAATACTACCGGAAACCATTTGAGTTTTGTGGATAGATTAGTTTATTGGGCTTTTATATTTCAAAACTGCAGTTGAGTTAAAAATTCAGCTGCTTCAAATTGTGAAACTCAGTTTGAGATTTGAGTAAAAACTTAAGTTTGTGTCGAGGGCCAGCTGGAGTCTGCAGGCTGCTTGGCAGGGATTGGTCTTTGTGTGCATGTCATATGGCCATGCCATATGGGATGAGGGGAAATGCTTTCTCTGGTTTAGCTTTTGTAATATTTATTTTTTATTCAAAAGAAAGTGTTTACTATAGTGCCTTGGAAATATGCATGCGCTAACACACATGCCCAGACAGACACACACACACACACACACACACACACACACACACACACACACACACACACACACACACACACACACACACACACACACACACACACACACACACACACACACACACACACACACACAGAGACATAAAGGCACACACAAGCAGTCAGGCACTCACACAGACACATAGCACACGTACCTTCCCACACACATACATACGGATGTTTACAATGTTTATTTGGACAATTATTCATGTTCTCCATCTTGTTTATTTGATTGGATGTCTCTGTCTCCTTTTATTGTTTTGAGTCCCTAGCTCAAACAATGCGGGCATTTGACATATCTTAACACACACACGTGCACGCAAACAGACACAGTACAACTTGTCATACACAGTATTTAGTATTTGTTGGTCCATGTTCAACAGTGCTTACTGCCTTACAAACTAGCTAGTAGACTAGTAGACTAGGTGTTCTTAGTTTGCTTGTTGCCAGGAAATGTATGGTCAAGAATTCTACTGCATAACTAACCCATGGAAATCTGCCACCTGGACATGGGGATGTGTCGAACTGCTGCATATGTCGAACTATTTGGTTGAGTTCTAGAACTGATTGTTTGCTAGCTATGTCAGTTTTTTTTGTTCGGTGAATCTATCCATTGTTTTGTCGGAGTTTCTGATTTCGTCTCCGACTGCCTTGTGTTGGACATGTCGGACTTGCCAATATGGCGGCGTGCCAGAATGCTGCCAACATATGTAGGTTAGCCACTAGTGCACTGACGGTGCGAGACAGCGTGTGCCTTATATGTCACTTAATTTAATGTATAAAGTTTTTGATCGTTATATATGTGTTGTTGTTTTTTCCATTGTGAGTAATAAAATATTATAGGCACGTGGCCATTTAAGTTAATATTGGCACAGATGGTGGTGCAGTCATATGATCATAGATGATAGTGCAGGCATATGATCGCAGGTGAGGTTTTGTCATATGATCACAGTTAATGGCGCATTCATATGATCACAGGTAGTGTGCAGTTATATGATATCAGATGAAGGTATAGTCACATGATCACAGATGATGGTTCAGTCATATGATCTCATGGCACTGAGTTTTGATATGACCGTGAAGTATGACATGACCATGTCCATCTCTTCGGAGCTGAAGTATTCAGATCGTGATAGTGAAGAACTGTTGTCTGTATTCAGATCGTGATAGTGAAGAACTGCTCTTTGTATTCAGATAGTGATAGCGGAAAACTGCTGTCTGTATTCAGATAGTGATAGCGGAGAACTGCTGTCTGTATTCAGATAGTGATAGCGGAGAACTGCTGTCTGTATTCAGATCATCACAGCGAAGAACTGCTGTCTGTATTCATATCGTGATAGCAATTCCCTACTTTCTGCACACCTATCAAGAGTGGTGGCGTGTCACTGCTGTTTGTATACATTTCATGAAAGCTTTTCACTCCTGTATGTGTCCCTATCACAGCGAGAAGCTGCTGTCTATATTCAGTCATGATAGAGATTCGCAGAACACTGGGCGTAGAGGAGCAGCTGTGTTTATATTTATGCGTTGATATATATGGCGCTTGCGAGGAGTGGTCGCCTTTTCTCAGGGCAAGGTCTCCGAGCGGTTCCCGGCGTGTGTCAGATGTGAACCAGTCGACCGGAAAATCAATCCTGAATGATTAATGAGCCGTGTCGAGTATTTACTTGGGTGGACGTAATGAGATTATCATGACATAAACTTGTGCTAGTTAGTGACATGTATCCGTGTCACATGTTTGTCACCAACTGCACACTAGGGAGAAAGGTTGGAGCTTTCAAATGAACACTTTCTTAACAAACAAACAACATTTCTGTTTACAGTAGCAACCTGCACACAAACATGTACACAATATGTTCTTGAAGGTTTTTACTGTAAAATACTTATTGTTGGATTGCATGCATGCACATTGATCCTGAATGAACTTTAATATACGCATGCATATATCATGCACACCTTCCTCTGTGACAGAATTACTTTGTTGCTAAGTTAGCGAGAACGAAAGTTTCTATTTTGAGCACTGATAAGTTCTCTATCAAGTTTAACTTAACACCATCAGGGGTTCGCGCATCTTTATCTTATCTCACACATAAATATCGCTTTCTGATTGGCTGGGCGCTCTTCTGTTATCTTCAATGTACCCTGCTTACAGTGAGTGAGTGAGTGAGTTTAGTTTTACGCCGCTTTTAGCAATATTCCAGCAATATCACGGCGGGGGACACCAGAAAATGGGCTTCACTCATTGTGCCCATGGGGGGGAATCGAACCCGGGTGTTCGTACCCTGCTTACAAGCGAGATGCATTGCAATGGACCCCGTTGTCAATGCCAACACATTCGGTACTTCGTGGTCGTAGCCCTTTATCTCGAATAACATTGACTCACGCATGATGTACGGAAATTACTGTCGTTTTGTGAATTCAAGTCGATGGAAGGGAGCTAACCCTAAATCTGTTTTTCTTGTGTTGTCCTCAATAAATACATTCCAATAAATACATTTTGACAAAACGTTTAAATTTAGTTCGTGCCAATACTTAGAAGAGACATTATGCCGCGGTGACTTTACTAAGACAATACCTGCGGGGGAAATAGCAGGATGCAAGATTCGAATCGTTGTATTCATACAGGTTCGCTGAAGTGTACGATCCGACACCCATTATCCATACTTAAAACAGTTCATAATTAACATTGAGGTGTTCGGTAAGATAAATAAGTTGTTCACTGGTCCCTCTGGGCCCATGGGTTGATGTACCCTCGATTTTTGTTTATGTTCCCTGAGCCCAAAGGGCCCCTGGCGACCAGTGACCACGTGCGTCATGGAAGTGTGTTTTCTCCTCTTTGATGTTATGTCCCCTGTAAGATATTAAGATTGAGGACATTAACGACCCAATGTTTTGACACCAGTGATCGACTGTGTTCATATTAAGGATCGAATGTGTTGATATCAGAGATCGACTGTGTTGATGTGATGGATTGAATGTGTTGATATCAGAGACCGAGTATGATGAAATGAGAGACCCAGCATTGTGACAAGAGAAATCGAGTATGGTGATATACGAGACCGAATGTGGTGATACAAGAGATTTGTGTTGAGATGTCAGAGACCGTGTATAGTGATATAAGAGACCAAGTGTGGTGATATCAGAAACCGTATATGCTGATATTAGTGATGGAGTGCACATATATCAGAGACCGGGTATGGTGATACAAGAGATTGAGATTAGAGATATCAGAGGCCTAGTATGGCGATATTAGCGATGGCGTTGCAGACATATCATAGATCGAGTGTGGTGATATCTGAGACCGAGAGTGGTGATATCATTATATCAGAGAGCAAGTGTGGTGATATCAAAGACCAAGAATGAGGATTTAAGACATCGTGTCTGAGGATGTCAGATACTGGATATGTTGATTTAAGAGATATGTATCATGTACCTGTTTAACCGGGCAAATGCTTGATGTATCTGTATAACCGGCCACGTGCATCTGTGTCTGTATAACCGGGGACGTGAATCATGTTTCTATGTAGAGTATGGTGATATCAGAGATCAAGTGTGGTAATACACAAGACCGAGAGCAGGGATGTAACAGAATGAGTGAAGTGATATCTGAAACAATGTATAGTGATATCAGAGAACGAGAGGGCTGCATATTTATGAGAGAGCAGTACGCACTACTGCGATATGACGTCCACAATGTGTCTTCCGTGCTGTCGTACTATATATACACCATTTCCACTGCCAGCTACTTCATACTGTGAAGATCTTTAGCGTTAGAGAGGACAATGAATAAGGAGCCACCGTGGTGTAGTATAGTATGAATCATGCTGACAGATACGAGACAATCAACCAACCAAAATAAAAGACACACACACACACACACACACACACACACACACACACACACACACACACACACACACACACACACACACACACACACACACACACACACACACACACCAAAACAAGCAAACAAATAAAGAAAAGCAACCTCCAAAAACCATAAACAAACGAATAGATCTGCGAACGTACGTGATTTGAAACAAACACCCTGGAAACGTTTCTCTGGGCGTTTATTTGTTTTCTAAACTCAACAAAGTAAATAAATAGCAAACTGTCATGACCTAAGTACAATAATAATAACAAACACAATTACAATGTCGAGTATACAAATATTGTGGGCTGAACGCATTGTGTTAAATTTCCTTCGAAATTAAGGAAGTTGAAAACCTTCCGACCCGTGCCCACATAGGACTCCAACACATGTCACGTGTCTCTAATTTCCGTGACACATGGTCCGTTACGCGGCAGAAATACTGCAACCCCGACCATAGCTGTTCCTACGTGAGCTTCATTGCCTTTAATAGCGGTGTTCAACACGTATCTTTTTGTGTCAGCTCTGTGCAATTTTACTCTAACAAATATTGTTGGTCTGTGGTTATGGTGTGCAATACAGCAACCAACTGATTCATTCCAGCTCTATATGAAATGTGCGATTCATTCTAAATGAATACTATAAAAGCGGAATTTAGTATGTTTCTGGCGTTCCCTCGCAGCCACTCGAACAGCAGTCGCTGACTCGTAGATGTGTGTTGACCTCGTGCTAAGTGATGATCTTGATATGCAGAAACCGATACCTTAAATCTGCCGACAGGTGTACCATATACCTGTACAGCCGGACACGTGTATCATGTATCTGTATAGCCGGACACGTGTATCATGTGTATGGACAGCCGGGCACGTGTATCATGTATCTGTATAACCGGGCACGTGTACCATGTATCTGTATAGCCGGGCACGTGTATCATGTATCTGTATAGCCGGGCACGTGTACCATGTATCTGTATTGCCGGGCACGTGTATCATGTATCTGTATAGCCGGGCACGTGTACCATGTATCTGTATAGCCGGGCACGTGTATCATGTATCTGTATAGCCGGGCACGTGTATCATGTATCTCTATAACCGGGCACGTGTATCATGTATCTGTATAGCCGGGCACGTGTACCATGTATCTGTATAGCCGGGCACGTGTATCATGTATCTGTATAACCGGGCACGTGTATCATGTATATGTATAGCCGGGCACGTGTACCATGTATCTGTATAGCCGGGCACGTGTATCATGTATCTCTATAACCGGGCACGTGTATCATGTATATGTATAGCCGGGCACGTGTACCATGTATCTGTATAGCCGGGCACGTGTACCATGTATCTGTATAGCCGGGCACGTGTATCATGTATCTCTATAACCGGGCACGTGTATCATGTATATGTATAGCCGGGCACGTGTACCATGTATCTGTATAGCCGGGCACGTGTACCATGTATCTGTATAGCCGGGCACGTGTATCATGTATCTCTATAACCGGGCACGTGTATCATGTATATGTATAGCCGGGCACGTGTACCATGTATCTGTATAGCCGGGCACGTGTACCATGTATCTGTATAGCCGGGCACGTGTATCATGTATCTGTATAGCTGGGCACGTGTATCATGTATCTGTATAACCGGGCACGTGTATCATGTATCTGTATAGCCGGGCACGTGTACCATGTATCTGTATAGCCGGGCACGTGTATCATGTATCTGTATAACCGGGCACGTGTATCATGTATCTGTATAGCCGGGCACGTGTACCATGTATCTGTATAGCCGGGCACGTGTACCATGTATCTGTATAACCGGGCATGTGTATCATGTATCTGTATAACCGGGCACGTGTATCATGTATATGTATAGCCGGGCACGTGTATCATGTATCTGTATAGCCGGGCACGTGTATCATGTATCTGTATAGCCGGGCACGTGTATCATGTATCTGTATAGCCGGCCACGTGTATCATGTATCTGCATAGCCGGGCACGTGTATCATGTATCTGTATCTGTATAGCCGGGCACGTGTATCATGTATCTGTATAACCGGGCACGTGTACCATGTATCTGTATAGCCGGGCACGTGTATCATGTATATGTATAGCCGGGCACGTGTATCATGTATCTGTATAGCCGGGCACGTGTATCATGTATCTGTATAGCCGGGCACGTGTATCATGTATCTGTATAGCCGGCCACGTGTATCATGTATCTGCATAGCCGGGCACGTGTATCATGTATCTGTATCTGTATAGCCGGGCACGTGTATCATGTATCTGTATAACCGGGCACGTGTACCATGTATCTGTATAGCCGGGCACGTGTATCATGTATATGTATAGCCGGGCACGTGTATCATGTATCTGTATAGCCGGGCACGTGTATCATGTATCTGTATAACCGGGCACGTGTATCATGTATATGTGTAGCCGGGCATGTGTATCATGTATATGTATAGCCGGGCACGTGTATCATGTATGTATAGCCGGGCACGTGTATCATGTATATGTATAGCCGGGCACGTGTATCATGTATATGTGTAGCCGGGCACGTGTATCATGTATCTGTGTAGCCGGGCATGTGTATCACGTTTGTGTATAGTTGGGTAAGTGTATCATGTACCCGTATGAACATACACCTGTGGAGAATGCTTCCATTGGCGATGGTGTGGGACTTGCACAGATAACCTTTCAAGAGTTACTTCCCTTTAACAATGCATTAGACTGAGCAAGACTATCGTTGAACACAGTGTGTGGGTGGTGTCTTGGTATCTTGCATCGTTATGCACAGGTAATCAGGTGCTTGGAGGTGTAGGTCCAAATTCCGGATGAAAATCAAGACAAACGATTTTTATTTTTCAATCCTCAAAAATTTAAAACAAGGCAACAAACAAGCAAAACAAACACGGCAAACTCTGACAAACAAACTCTCACAAGTGTGTGATGCAAGATGATTGTCAAAATTAGTTGTCTAAGGTAATATTTTCGTTCTTGAAAACTGTCAAAGTGACACCCCATGCATGTGTACGAGGCTAATTTGTTGTGCGCGTGCACCTGATGCGTTGTGTGCAGTGATTGTGATACTATCTGTGCTACTATCAAAAAGGTAGTGAGCTTAACGGCATTTTCGATGTCCCGTGTTTGTATAGTTTCCATCTCATTTTAAAGCGATCATTGGGTGGGCAAAGCCATATCCAAAGTTTCACACATGTGGGTAATGAGGTTCACGAGATATGAGTCATCACAACACATGGGGGTATACTATTTGTAAAATAATTACAGAAAATGAAAACGATATGTCATTTTGCACCTCTCGAATAATGGTATGACCTCAGACGATATCATATAAAATATTCCAAAATGGTTTTTTTATAACTTACCTTCATAATCAATAGTGAAGGTTTGGCTTGCTTGATACAGAATTGGATAGGGGCCGTTTTTAAAGGACACCTCCATTTTGATCTTTCAAAAGCATTGTGTCCAGATATTCAAGCTTGTGCTGTTTACTATATATTATGAACTGACCATTCAGTATTTAGTTTGAACCCTTGGCATCATGTATAAATAGTGGAAACATTAGAAGCAGTTATGTCCTTATGGTACGTCATCTGGGGAGATCTCAAACACACAAAATGTTTCTTGCATATTTTGTTTCCTAAAGTCTGTGATGCATTTATTGCAGATTCTGCATTTGAGGGGTACCAAAATATTAAGTCAAACAAAATGAGTACCGTGAGGCTGGAATATAGCAAACCATATTGCTTCAGGTCGAGATATTATGTAGAAACATAAAACACACAAACAGCTGTATTTATATCATTGTCCTGTTGAAGCTCACAACGTTTTGACAGTCTCTCGTGACGAGAAATGGTGGTGTGTTCATAAGGTGTCAGTCTTTGAAGAGTTTGGTAACGTTTATACTTCCTATCCAGATTGAATGTTGAGATTTATTGGAAGAGCAAATAATGTATGTAACATTTGATCACTTTTAAAATGACATTGTGCGTGTCGACCGTGTCACATATGTCAAACAATATACAAACAACATTGAAGAATAATACATGTTTATTTCACTCCTCCCAGTTGATTTGAGCTTCATCCCAGCCAAGGTTCTCCCCCTGGTTCTGCTTCGTCAACCATTCCATCAAGGGACTAAAGTACTCCAAAAGTGACCCAGCCGACACGTCACGTGACCCCGTCAACTGCTGCAGTGCATCTGGCCAAGGCTGACTGGCACCAAGAGTCAGCATGTCCCTGAGGGAGATAAGATTAAGTAATTCTAGGAATTACTCTGATACGTTTAGGTGGGCCATATAGATGTAGGGGTGGAACATGTAGGTCGGCCATATAAATCTAGGGGTGGAACATGTAGGTGGGCCATATAGATGTAGGGGTGGAGTATGTATGTGGGTCATATAGATGTAGTGGTGGAACATGTAGGTGGGCCATGTAGATCTATGGATGGAACATGTAGGTGGGCCATATAGATGTAGGGGTGGAACATGTAGGTCGGCCATATAGATGTAGGGATGGGGCATGTAGGTGGGCCATATAGATGTAGGGATGGAGCATGTAGGTGGGACACATAGATGTAAGGGTGGAACATGTAGGTGAGTCATATAGATGTAGGGGTGGAAGATGTAGGTGGGCCATTTAGATGTAGGGGTGGAACATGTAGATGGGACATATAGACGTAGGGGTGGTGTATGTAGATGGGCCAAACTGATATAGGGGTGGAGCATGTAGGAGGGGGCCATACTGATGTATGGTGGAGCGTGTAGGGGGGAGTGGCATATTGACGTAGGGGTTAAGCATGTAGATGGGCCAAATAGATGTGGGGATGGAGCATGTAGGTGGGCCATACAGATGTAGGGGATGTGCATGTAGGTGGGACACATAGATGTATGAGTGGAGCACGTAGGGTGGGCGATATAGATGTTGGATAGGAGCATTGTGGTGGGCCATACATACGTTCAAAGAAACTTTACGCTCATTTGTTTCAGTCGTTCAGGAAAAATAACGAAAAACCAATTCACATGATGGTAGCGGGGTAGTGTGTAATGATCAGTACTGCATGATAGACATATGCCCTCACTTTAGCTTCTTCCCGGCTTCTTTTGATCTGTAGAAATCACACGTGTGCAGCGGCCCCTCGTGGCCCTTGGCTTTACACATGGCCTCATAGAACTGGAACTGGACGATGAAGCTGATGAAGTAGCTGTGGGAGAGAGAGAGAGAGAGAGAGACGACGTGGTGATTGGACACTTTACATCCTGTACCCGGGTGCGTTATCACGTCTTACATATCATAAGGGGAGGGTACACACAAAATCTTGTCATCAAATGTATATGGGTGGGTGAGAGTAACGCCTGCATCTCGAGAGCGTATACTATCTGTGTTATCAACCTCCTCTATTCCATGAACAACTCATTTTCACCTCATCCCTCACCTATTGTCCAAACATCTCACGTAAAATATTATCCAGAATTAATCATCACATTGGCATCTATGTCGAAACGTCGCCGATACTAGAATAAAGAAGTTGCATATCCATGTAAATAGCCCTCATCCGACATAAAAAAATGCTGATCTTTCTAAGAAAAGAGAGGCCGTCCTCCCCTTTCCTGCCTAAGCACTTGCACATTCACGAACACAATATAAAACCCTGTTCCCTTACCACATGTAGGGTGAGTTGGACGGCACGTGGTACTTGGCGGCAGGGTCGAAGTCTTTCTCCGACCGCGGGGTAGGTGACACAATACCCTGATACTCCAGTCTGGAACATGGCGGAATGTGATCATATTAGTGAATGTCTGACAGTTTCTGTACAGATATAAACAGTTGTGACATCTGCTTGTAATTTGTGAGAATATCATGAATGTTGTTGAATTTGCATCTCGTATTTCTGAAACATTGAGTGAGTGAGGCCCTGTTGGATTATTCCAGAATTAACAGTGCTGGGGACATACCTTACTGAACCACCAACTTCATCTTTTTATTGGAATAAAGTAAATGCGGAACTATCCGTACCACTGTTCTGACGTTTAACTTTTTGACCTATTATGGGTCTACAAAGATCAAAATAACTTGATTCCAGAATGTGAAGGTTTTGACGGAGGACTACATGTGCTAGAAGACAGGGTCCTGTCTTACCGGAGCTTCCAGTACTCCTTGTTGATGTGCTTTTCCGGTATGTCTCCACTGAACACCCGCCATCGCCACTTGTCAATCAGATAGCCGTAAGGCAGGAACGCCACCTTGAACAGCGCAGTGGTCAGCAGGTCGGCGATGTCCCCTGGGAAGTAAGACAACAACTATCTTCAACATGGACACTGACCACGCTAGCCATTCGAGTGAGTGAGCGACTAAGTGTGGTTTCAGCACTGTGTTCATCTGCATTCAAGCTGTTCTATTTCAGGTGATGAATCGCACCTATTTATGTGGTCAATGGTAAGTTTTACAATGGGACTGCTTATATCTGGTTTGGTGCACAAAAGTTAAGCGCCACTATTTTCATAGCGTTTTGATTTCACCACTGAATATCAGAAATACAAACTATAAATGTTTATGACTGAATTAACCTTCCATAGCTTCTTGAACCTAACCTTGTCACGATATGACAAGAAAAACGTTCTGCACGTGCAACCCCATATCCCTACCATCTGAATCTTGAAAATCAAGTTTCACACACTTGGTGTCACCGGTGTGTTGTGAGATTCTCCTTTCACTTTAGAGTTAGAAAATCAGTCATGGTGAGGCGAAAGTTAACTACCGCTGAGAGATGACATGTGATAGGCATGTAAAATGATGGCATATCATGCAGGGCCATTGCAAGGCAAATGGGTAGTTATCACAGTGTTATCACCCGTTTAGTTGCCAAACATAATCAAACCAATGTCAATGACAGGCATAGTTCTCGTTATGATAGTTACCATTGAGTATCCAAAGAAGCAGATCACAAAAATAGTGGGTGGCGCTTAACTTTTGTGCATGTGTATATATGTGTTGATTTCTACAAAAATATAAGAGTGATGTTACTGCCGCACCAGCTGTCGACAAACTCTGAGAGTGTAAAGTTACACAGTCTTAGAGTACACGAGTCAAACCAGCACGTTTGCCCCTTAGTACAGAGTGTTTTACCGTACTAATTCGGAATACAGCAACATAAGATATACACGCTGCGCCAGACAACGTTTAAAGCTGTCTAGTCGTGTCAACATTCCCCTGTGTGTTAGTTTGAATATGTGCAATTGCACGTCTTCTAAAACAGGACCCGTGAAGGTCCCGGGGTAGAATAGGCCTTCAGCAACCCATGCTTGCCACAAAAGGCGACTCAGCTTGTCGTAAGAGGCGACTAACGGGATCGGGTGGTCAGGCTCGCTGACTTGGTTGACGCGTGTCATCGGTTCCCAATTGCGCAGATCGATGCTCATGTTGTTGATCACTGGATTGTCTGGTCCAGACTCGATTATTTACAGACCGCCGCCATATAGCTGTAATATTGCTGAGTGCGGCGTAAAACTAAACTCACTCACTCACTCTAAAACAGTATGTATAAAACTGTCGCTAAAACTGAGTCTCATTACCGCTAGCATTCTGTGACCTGTGACCATCCGGGTTAGAATTGATCCTCAGTAACCATTGCTTGTCGCAAGACGCGACTAACGGGACCTGGTGGTCAGGCTCGCTGACTTGGTTCACTCATGTCATCGGTTGCCAATTGCGCAGATCCCTCGATGCTCATCACTCACTCACTCTTCCCACGTAGGATATTCCTCTCCTATCTTCCTACGTAGGAGTAACCTCTGTGGGAAGAGAATGTACCGTCACCTAACAACCATGAAAGGTCGGGACACCTCAGAACCATAGTCGTGATTGTGGAAAATCTGACTTCAGGATAGTGTGGCAGTATCGACACGTGAGTCACAACAAAGATGAAGCTAAATGTTAGGTTATTTGAAGATCACTGGAAAGTACGACATTCTACAGTCTACACCCCAACCACAGCGGAAACACATGTTCATACCACGCAAACCAGTTTATCCCCCTTGAGCTCTTTGAACAACAGTAAGTGCAGACGCTTGCTTTTATTCAGAATCCTCCTGGCTTGCATATCCACAGCCACTTAGGAGGTAAACCTTCTCTGGTGAAGATATGGTGAATAAAGGAGATGTAACATTTGAGATGTGGAAGTTTGAGACCCGGTGTCTCATCAGACCCGACATATATCCTACAGCCACCTTGACTGAAGCTGTCGGGAAATCACTAAGAGGACACGCAGCCCGTATTCTTATTTCCTTGGGTTAAGATGCTGCTGTGGCTGATGTAATAAATGGACTGGAGGGTCCTTACGGTTGTCACCACTGAAGACCTTCTCTGGCAACTTCATCAGGCTGTGCAAGGGGATACGGAGTCTGTAGCCACTTGGACTATTTGTCTTGAGGATGTACTCCAGCGAGCACTGGACATAGGAACCTACACAGATAGATCAAGAAGTAATGCCATGTTAAGGAATCGCTCCTGTTATGGACTGAGGAAGGATGCTACAAGACATGTTTTTTTTATTCCAACAAGGACTTCCCTACACTTATGAAATCTGTTCGAATTATTGAGCAGGAGCTCACTGCCACTTCTCATTCAGTTGAACCAAAGATCACTCGAACACAACACCAGCCGCACAACAATGATCCATTCGACACCTCTCCTGGCAAATATATTTGAACAGCTATCGGAAGTAATGAATAGACTGGAGGAAATAGAGTCACCTCAGAGGAAACCAACAACTAATCACAAGATACTTCAGCAGATCGTGGACAGGGTAACAGCGTTTGAATTGAATAAGGAAACCCCACCTCAAGATTATCGTCAGAGACCCGCCAGGACGAGAAACAGAGGAAATACTCATGGCCAGTCGCTAAACTAGACCAGCTAACTGCTGCCGGGCAAACGGAGGTTGGAGATATTACTAGACCTTCACTGGACTTACATCAGATTATGTTCGGAAAGGCAAACATAGGCTCAATTACCATTGATTGTTCAGACTACCCAGCACTTCTTGATGCCGGATCCATGACTACCACCACTGCTGAAGGATACTACCGATCCACTCTCAGACATCTTCAACCGAAGGACCTTACCGACTTCAAAGTGAAACTCGCAGGTGATCTTGTGCTCCCATACTTAGTATACATCGAGGCTCGGATCTACATCCCCTTTGTGGATAAGGGGTATCTGGTAGCTATACTTGTCACCACAGATACCACGGAGTTCAACAAGTACGTACCAAACGTCCATGGAACCAACGTCATTGATTTAGTCGAGTCACAATCGAAGCCTGTAGACACTGATATTCTAGCACCATGGATAACAGCACTGTGGTCTCAAGACACAGGTGTTGTATTCTGCCAGGTGAAGTCCACGTACACGGCTCCTATCCGCATCTATTCCAGCCAAGAGATGACCATACATTGATTGGTCGGACATGCTCCAGGGAGACCCACAGCTGTCACGGAGCATTATGATCTGGATACTTACTTAAAAACTAGATTGTCTGTTTGTCTGTGACTGTCCATTTTCTTCTTGTTCGCAAGACAGACAAGACTCTGAGATCCTGTTTAGATTTTCGCTGCTTGAATGAACAGACCATTAAAGATGCCTACGCCATTCCAAGGATAGAGGAAACCCTAGATAGTCTGTCTAGTTCTGACGAGCTTATGCGCCTGTCAGGCGGCAGGGCTTTCACTTGGCTCTAACAAATGTTTTTCATATGGATATAGACCATATAGACATTCTAAAAGTTTCAAGGACATGCAGAATAGAGTTAGTTACCCAAAGATATGGAATTCAAGGTATCTTTGTCTCAGAAAAATTGGTGTTTGTGGACCATTTTCATTTTACAATATTCTATCCAGACCACTGAACTTTTTGCACTTGTCTATTGTGTTGGAGTGAACTACACAAACCAAGGTATAGCCAAGTGTTGTAACGTCCAATATACCAGACAATACCTTCTTGGGGTCGGTGAACAATACACTCAAGCTGGACTATTTCGAACAGCCATGGATACTGACTTAACCAGTTTACAGTCACTGATAAACAAGGCCTCTCATCAGAAGCGAAGCAAGAGAAAGAAAAGAGACAAGCTTAAGAGAGGGACAAGGACTGGGAGACGAAAGCACAAACGGATAAGTATTGTCACTGGCTACAGACCAGCATATGATTCAACCAATCACAACACAGAGCCAGTCGACTACTCAAATCCTATACATATTCAACCCCCTAGACTTTCTCCAACTGTTAATGTGTGTCTTTTAAATGCTCAATAAGCTTGCAACAAGTGTGTCGACATTGTGGACTTGGTATGGGATCACCACATTGATATGCTATTACTCACTGAAACGTGGCTTAAACCTCGGGGAGGTGAATCAGTGACTGTGCAACTAACTCCACCTTAATACACGGCCAAACATCAGCCTAGGATTTCTCGTGGAGGTGGTGTAGCCATACTCTTTAGGAGTAATTTTCACATTAAATGTCTGCAAGCTGACTCTGAGGCAACATCATTTGAATATATATTTTTCCAAACTAATCATGGAAAAACTGCTACCAATATTTTGACTTTGTATCGACCGCCACCTTCCAGGGGGAACAAATTAACATTTTTAATGTTTCTTGAAGGATTCTCTAATTTACTGGATATGTTGTGTGTCAATTGCAAGTCAAACAGGTTGTTCATTCTAGGGGACTTTAACATCCATTTTGATGAGAAACGGAATAGTGACACAGTAAAAAATAAGCTAAATTGTAAATGATTCTACACACAAAAATGGTCACATTCTTTACTGGGTAATTAGACGTGAAACTGACAAATTCATCACAGAGGTTCATGTGTCAGATCTCCAGCTATCAGACCATTTCCTTATCACAATGCATCTCAACATGACTCGAACCCCGCCACCTGTATACACAGGTGTAGAAATTTTCGCAAGATGGATATGACGTCATTCCGTTGTGATATATTGAACTCAGATCTTCTTAAACATCCACCGACTGATTGTGAGGAGTGTGTCAAACTGTACAACTCTGTGCTTCTTTAACTGTTGGATAAGCATGCTCCAGAGAAAGTGAAAACCTTGCCTTAGAGATCTGATGCAGGATGGTTTCTCACTTCAGATGTAAAGACAGCAAAGACTGAGGGGAGGAGTGCAGAACGACGATGGAAGAAATCACATCTTGAGGTACATCGTCAAATACATTGTGCCGCTCGGAATACAGTCACGCTTTTACTGAACCTATCAAAACAGGACTTCATAAACTAAACAAATTCTGAGAGTAAATCAGACACTAAAGCGCTGTATGAAGTTATGTTCAAGCTGTTGGGTAAACAGCGTAATGTCTCACTCACTGACACTGGGTCTCCGTCCTAGATTGCTGAACAGGTTTCTTCCTACTCACAGAAGAAGATTGAAGACATTCAACTTCAGATAACTCTGGATCAGGCTGCATCTGACATAATGGGTGAGGTGCTAGAACATGGACATAGTTGTTCTAATCAACTCGATTCTTTACGTCCTCATTCAACAGATGATGTATTGAAGATTATTAAGGCTTCAAAACCAACATCATGCATTTAGACCCAGTTCACACTAAAGTTGTGATCAGTAATATTGATATACTTCTCTCTGTCAACACAGGTATTGTGAATTGTAGTCTCATGTGTGTATCCATGCCTGATTCCTATCGACATGCAGTGGTAAAACCATTGCTTAAAACATGGACTAGATGTGGATGTTTTGACACATTATAGGCCAGTCTCAAATCTTCCATTCATTTCCAAGGTTATAGAACGGGCTGTTCGAGATCGTCTGGCTCAGCATCTTGAAGAACACCATCTGTACGACCCATACCAGCCTGCATATCCGCCACGACACTCTACAGACTCTGCACTTCTTCACATGGTGAACTCATTGAGACTTGGTACTGACTCAGGAAATGCAGCATTGCTGGTGTTGCTCGATCTAAGTGCGGCTTTTGATACGGTTCACCATTCTAGATTACTTCACCGCCTAAAAACTGACTTTGGAATCGCAGGTTCGTGTTTGAAGTGGTTTGAGTCATATCTCTCGAACAGGGCTCAGTCTGTTCTCATTGAGAGCCAGCTGTCAAATTCAGTTAATCTTACTTGTAGCGTTCCACAAGGATCGGTCTTAGGACACTAGGACCACTCTCCACAGAAGTCTTGGAAGATTTGGGAGTAATCTTGGATAGTGAACTATCGATGTCCAAACATGTCACGTATATTGCTCTGCTCTGCTCAAATCAACTTCGCAACATTGACAATATACGTAAATTCCTAAGTCAAGTTTCTGCGGTTACCCTGGCACTTTCTCTTGTGATCTCCAGAATTGATTACTGCGATGGACTCACCAACGCTCCAAAGTCGGCCATAAACAAACTCCAACGCATTCAAAATACGGCTGCCAGGATCGTATCTTGCTAGAGGAAGTATGATCACATAACCACAATCCTTCGTACCCTCCACTGGCTTCCAGTACAACAATGGATAAGCTATAAGTCCATGTGCTTCCTGTACCAGTGTCTGTCGGGGGATGCCCCAGAGTATCTCCGTGCCTGTATCGTACCATATATCCCGGCTCGATCTTTGAGACCAGAGTCCTAAAATTTGCTGACTATCCCAGTTACCAAAAGAGTTTCCTATGGACAGAGATCCTTTTCATTTGCAGTTGCGACTGAGTGGAATCAGTTACCAAAATACAATAAAGACTGTGACACTTTCTCTCCAGACTCAAAACATATCTGTATAAGCAGGCATTCTGTGATGAGTTAAGTGAGTGAACCCTTGGACTGTGCACTTAGAGCATGAAATATTCATGGAGTCATGCGCACTTTATAAGTGAACTATTATTATAATGGTTCTTAAAGTCAGACTCATAATCTGAATATTCGTATCCCCACTTGGATTTTATGAATGTAATCGGATGCCCTCTGGATTGACAAATGCTCCAGCCACCTTTCAACGTCTAATGGAAAAGTGTATGGGCGATATTGACCTTAAGGAATGCCTGATATAGTTGGATGATATTGTTACATGTATCTTCTCCACAACGTTTGAAGAACATCTGCAGCCTCTGGAGGCTGTATTTAAACTTTTGAAAGACAATGGGTTGAAGCTACAAAACTTCCAAATGTGAGTTCTTCAAGGACATGTAGTATTAATGGAATTTAAACAGATCCCGACAACATTGCTGCGCTGAAGAAAGGACCTATACCAAAGGATCTCAATGATATCAGAAAATTCCTTGGATTCGCTATGTATTATCGTCGCTTTGTTAAGAACTTTGCCAGCATTCCCGACCCTTAAATGATCTATGTAATGGACAGTCAAAGAAGAAAGGGAAAAAGGCCAAATTAGTTTTCACATCCATTTCCAAGTTCAGAAACAAGAGGACAGGATGATCGCCATTGCTTTTGCTAGTCGAGGATTGTAGAAAAGTGAAAGAAACTATCCTGATTATAAACTGGCGTTTTCAACCGTAAATGAGCAGTAACCAATTTGGTGCCCGAACAGGGACTGAGTAGATTTGGTCATCACGACGACAGACAGATATCGATATTTCATCATGTTGATGCTTCAAACTGCAGACAAATAAACAGCTCTTAAAACAACCCCATCTCCTAATTCTGTCTCTGACAATAAGAGACCCAATTCTACGACACATGTGATCTGACCTTATGGTCAAATGAATTTGTTCAAGATAGCCTCTGATCACGAAGCAAAAAATGTGTACACGATGGTATCAGTCATGTGACCACTAACCTGCTAGAGCCTCACAGGCAACTTGGGTTATCCGGCGTATGATACATAGTGTGTTAGCACTTGCATGTGCCTTGTACGTGGGAACGGAGCATTACAAATCAGCATTTGTTATTATTTAGTTGATTTTAAGCGTTACAGAGCACAAAGCTAGTTCATTCAATTGTCACCTTCCCTGGTGAAAAAAAAGAGTTCGAACGATATTGGGGTGTACCACTGTGGCCTGTTTGTACGAGTTATGGCCATTGTCTACGCTACCTTCTTTCGTCCTTGTCGCTGTGTCGATGAGTCCAATGGAGTGGAGGTGTTCGCGGGTGCCCACAGACAGCGCCATCGTGTCGCCCACGGCTTCGTGGAAGGCGGAGTTGGCGCCTGTGCGGTAGACAGTGGGCTTGTTGGAGTAGGCCATGAAATACTCGATATGCCCCATCTCGTGGTGGATGGTGTAGAGGTAGTCCATGTTCACTTCGCTGCACATCTTGATTCTGATAAAATAGGAGAAGAAAAGACATAAGAAACAGGTTCAGGTTCTAATGTTGTCTTCAAATTAACAACTCATCAGTGAAAATCAGATCCGTCTTTCGAATAGCCACATTTAATCTCTACTAAAGGCCTATGTTTCAAGTCACGCTGGATGTTTCTTCATGTTCTTGTTAACTCGTCCCTCTAAATCTTCAGTCCAAATAACGTCTGACTGGGAAATATCGCGTGTTGACCAGACAATTCAGTGACTGACACTATGAGCATCCAGATGTGTCCATATTTGAAGCCTGGTTGTTTGTCGCTTTTTCCAATGTATATAAGCAACAGATAAAACAGGATTCTAGACCAGACCATTCAGTGATTGACATGACGTGCATCGAACTATGACAGCTGTTTGATGAACCGATCACTTTAGCATCCTTTATCCTTTGGTTTCTGAATTTCAGTTAAAACTCGAATTATCACGTGTTCATGACTCTATAAATTCCATTCAAGACTTTTCTTCCAACTCGACCAGATTATGTCCCTGGTGGAATGGAGCCAGTGGGCAGCAGTGTATATCATTGTCGAATGACCTGACTGTCACTTATCAATAATGTCTAAAAAATATTATATTTGGTTATTATCTATATTCACTATGAATACACATACCGAAAGTCATCCTTTGCAAACAGATCCGAGGCTGACGCATGACACGTGACTTGTCTGTCTTTCGGTTTGACAATCATGGATTTCTCCCAGAATATATCAGTCATTGGGAAGAGTCCAGTGGATTCATAAAAGTTCTCCGAGAGTTGAAATAGTCCTGTTACATTGTACCGTTCTTTCAGCTTGACCTCTGCCGACATGACTACATCATTGATGGGCTCTGTGGACGTCGGCAGGACGATGTCCGATATCATCTGCCAGTTCTGGGCCCACATATTGCCTGGAGAAGGATGACGAGGGATTACAGACGCGGGGCGGAAAGGGGGTGACTGTGGGGTGGATGGGATGGTAAACGACTACGGGCACTTACTGTCTGCTGGATAGAGTTCACCTTTGATACATTTGAAAACACGGTGTTCATAAAAAGGTGGCAAAATGAATCAGTTATTATATAGGATAACACTTTCTCAGTTGGTACAAATTTAGTTACTGTTCGAATTCTTAATAATAAAACTAAGAATGAGGGTACTTATACTGCACAACACTCCATGCCACTAAGGGGCATTCTCAAAGCGCGCACAAACATTAAAAAACCCCAACCACATCAAACGTCACATGAATGGCTGTTAGAAGATGGTCGGAAATATGAATTTGGAGAAAGTTACTGTTTGTATCGGCTGAAAAGGTGTGTTTTGAGGGTACAGTTGAAACGTGGATGAGATGGAGCTGCACGTAGGTTAAGTGGAAGTCAGTTTCATAGTGTAGTGCAGCTGAAGCAAAAGAGCGAGCACCAAATATCTTGAGGCTTCTTCGGGTAGAGATCAATGCAGAACTGGAGCCAACACTCGGCAGCACACATAATATAAGAGTAGTGAAAGTGTTAGTATAGTTTTATGCCGTTGTGACGCCTTGACAAATATTTATGGCGAAGGATGAACACATTCTTATTTCTAGTCCTGATACACTCAAGGCAGTACTGTGCCCTACTAAAATATTTCAAACAAAGTTTAGTTACAATACAGAATATTATTCTACATGTAGATCACGTGTTACCAAGCAAATGAGCAGGTATTGCTCCATTCGTTCCAACGATGTCTTCTCCGTAGAAGTCCGTTAGTCTCCGGCGAACGTACGCCTGCAGCTGGACGTACAATGGCTTGACGTCTGACCACAGCCTATCACAGAGTTGTTCTAGGTCAGGTGTCTCGTCAAACTGTGCATCTCGCCAGTAATCACCATAATCCTTGTAATCTGGAACAGATCGATGACACAGACATATTTACATATCTCTTGACTGGGTTTAAGCGCTTATTCACTGAGCTAAACAATCTGGTGTTTTCCTACAAGAAGTCTTCCAATCATTTTCCTACATCAGTGTCCATCAGCATCTGTCAGTATGTTAGCATGTTGCAGATGTCGCTTCTGCCACATAACAGCAGTGACGCTCGTTGATTGCTATCAGCGTCATCTGGAGTCGCTGGACGCAGTATATCAGTTCATAAGATTACGGCCTAATCCGTCGAATTTTGAACAGTTAACATTGCCGATCCGTCGATTCATACTTGAGTGGTTCTGCGCTAATCAGTTGAATTTCAGACCGTGTTAACACACTGGGAGAGTGTAAGTTCATTAATTAGCGGGGCAGCTTGTATCGGATTAGACTACATGAGCAAGGTCCCAGTTTTGTCCCCATCTTCCCACTTTGTTACAAAAAGAATATAACTGCTTATCAAATATCATCAGTTACCATGGAGAACTAGAATTATATCTGGAATTGAAAATATAAACTATAGGGTAGCCCTGTCGCCTGCGATTATCTTTTCATTCACATTTGTCCTAAGGTTTTGACATTTAGACGTCACTATTTATCTCTGGATGCATTCAAGTCTCCAAACAAGATGGAGTTTATAAATCTACATGGAAAATCTCACTGCAAAGCATTGTATTGCAGTTTCACTGTGGCGATACCGCTTGTGTCGAATAATGATGCAGGTTGCAGAACAAACGGCTCTGAGTGTACGCCTGCAGGACTGAAGATGTGAATATGAAGATGTGTTTTCAGTAGTGTACTGTGGCTGTCCAGAGAAAGGAAGGTCGGCGTTAGGACCCGAGCGTGGACAAAGACATCCAGAAACAGTACTAGCTATCCCGATACCGTCAAAGGAATACAACAAGGATGTATAAGCTCGAGTGCAGTAACCTCTGGGTGTCCATAATTACCTACGCCAACGTATGTTGCCGTAATGCACCACAAAACCAGCAGTAGCCAATACTAAGAAAAGCCAGCAGCCACACGCATGCAAGCTCGCAGGCACGCACCCTCGCAGGCACGCACGCACACACAAACAAAACATCCACTCACAAGAGGACACACACAAAAGGCAACTTTGTTCGGAAGCTTATTTAAAGCACACATCTCACAATATGACAGCCTACCATTCTCCACAGCTCCCTGGTTCAGTAGTTTTATGTATTGCAGATACAGGGGTTTGAGTGTCGGGCCGGTTGCGTCCCTCCACCCATCCCACGCCCACAGCAGTTCCGACGGGTCAGTACTGTTTGCCATTACTTGAATGAGTCCCGGTTCTATCTGTAGACAGTCTTCCCTACTGCGACACACCCGGGCGGTGCTGTAGATCTCCGACATGCGGCCCTCAAGATCCTTCTGTTTCCTAACAGGACACCACAATTCTTTAGAACACAACGTTAAAGTAAATAAATAGTTACAAGTACAATTATTTTATGTTAAAACATCTTACTGTCAGCTACTGTTAAACACGTACCTGACGTCCTCGGGATGTTTCGGCTCCGCGTACTTCGTGAGCAGCCTAAGTTGTCTCTTTGTGTCGGGGTCAAGGTCCTCGCTTTTCTTCCACTCTCGTGCTTGCTCGAGGATGGAAGGAAACCATTCCGAATACTTCGTCTCGCTGTCCGCAAACTGTATGAACACGTAAGGAAGTTTCACATGAAAATAGATCGTAATGGGTGACAACGGAATTGTCTATTGTGACTACCCACGGGAATTTAAAGGATTACTTTAAATTATAGCTCAATGGCTCAATGGCACATCATGTATTTCGAGTGCTTCCATGACTGGAATCGAATCTGGCAGTAGCCGCGATGAGTGAACACTTGTGTGGGTTACTCCCGTCACCTGAGAGAGTTTGTTCATTATGAGAACGAATAAAATCGCTTCCGTTAGAATCCACTACTAAATAGGTTAACGTAAGAATAATGTGAACCCAGGAGCACCACGCCGCCACGGGAATGATATAGGCGCTAGGTCATGTTATGCTCGTTTTTCCTCCCGTATGTTCAGATGGTCAGTTACCTGTTCTCGGTTGTGGTCGGTGATGTTGGTGCTGAACACCCACTCTGCTAAGGACATCCTGTTGTTCCACTTTCTCAGCTTCCCGTTGACATCTTCAAGCCATAGCTCAGCAGAGTACTCGTCTTCCCGGGGCTGGTCCTCCTCCTGCCGCTTCTCACTGTTAGCTGTATAGGAGTCTTCTTCCAGCTCTACAAGACAAGGGAGTGAAAGCTGGTTGTGTAATATCGCGTTGTCAAGGTTTAGGATATGCTACACTGTCGGTGTAAGCAGACTAGACACGTGTGCGGTAGAACAGTCCGAATAGTTCGACCCTCGTTGGATCTTGACAGCAGTCGAGATAGAGGGTAAATAACTTGTTACGAGAAACAAGGAATAGAGAAACGGATTCAACGCAAAAGGTGAACGTATTGATTACAATAATGATGTTTTAGTGCGGATAACAAGTTCGCGTTTTTCGTGAGTGTTACGTTTCCACACAGATTGTTGTGCCCTGCTTTACAACAGTACATGACACGAAATAAGCGAAGTTGCCGTCTATCAGAAATTGTTGTACTTCTCAACTTCTAAAATGCCACTGTAGAAGGTGAACACATTCATCTCTGGAGTCAGGCATTCAGTATAAAGGATGAACAGATTTAACGCTGATAACAGTCATTTGGCACAAAGGATGAACTGATTTACACTGAGGCTCGGCATTCAATTCAAAGGATGAACTGATTTAACACTGGGGCTCGGCATTCAATTCAAAGGATGAGCTGATTTAACACTGAGGTTCGGCATTCAATTCAAAGGATGAGCTGATTTAACACTGAGGCTCGGCATTCAAAACAAGAGGAACCTTCGCCAGACCTGGGACCTTGATCGTAAATCTAAAACATCAACGCCAGAGACCGACCAGGCCCGATTATGGATTCCATTGGGCTTTAAGGGTTAAACAACGATGAACAAAGCTATGAATGTATCGCTGAAAATTGTGATGTACGTGGAAAAGGTAAACACGTCTTGCCCGTCCTCATCCATACGATCTGCCGAAATATAAAGTTGTGCCTGACACCGCACAACGCTACTCCTGCCATGTAACGGCGGTATGAAACTAGACCAGACAATCCAGTGCTACTTACCCATCAACTCAAGTAGGACTTCACGTAGGTCTGAGTCCATGCTGCGTGTGAGGCGCTGGGGTAATGCCTTTGGCGTCACTAGCAGGATCAGTAGGAGGGTCAAGTTCGTCATACGACCCATGATGTTAATCTGCCGACCTGAAGAGGAACAATGTGAATCTGAAAGTCATTTGAACTGCTTTGGGTGGCGATGAGGCGGGCAGACAACTCAGTGATAGTTCCGTCCACTGGTAGCTGAACAATAGTTCAGGAAATATGTTGACGAGAGTCAGGAACAATATGGCAGTGATCACATTTTGTGACGATCAGTGAAGACCTGCTAGAAGTGCAGTCGGAGAGTACACAAAACCACATGCCGTACATATATGTCCTTATATTTCAATCAGCTCACATGCAAATACACACAGCAAAAATCGAGAGATATTATTTTAAAATTTATTAGAAGGATCAGAATATGACACCTTGATTTCAAATATGTCCATACCATGTGTTCTGTGTTTACAAGAGGGAGGTCGTCAGTTCCAGTCTGTAATTATCCAATGTTTGTTCTGTTGTATCCGTTATTCAGGGTTTTCCAATTAGGAATTATTCAGGTATTCTAGTCGCCATATTTCTCATTTCCTATAGAACAACATTTCTATAGAGAAAGTGGAATCTAATCAGGTCGTATTTGATGTTTGAGTCCGATGACGAGTAATTAGTATTTGATATTTAAGTAACCCCGACAGTCGACAAGACGCCATCTATTTCCCGGTGCTCAGAAAGAAGATTAACGTGACGAAGATGAACTACAGTTTTGTCCATGCAGCTAGTGACTAATCGGCTGCTACGGTGAAAGCCACGGGTGTTGTCGCGCATTCTCAAAACTAACTGGAGACATTTTGTGCCGTTGATAATCTGTGACAGTGACCTGTACACTACTCCACCGTCCCGGATGATCTGTGCATAAGGACATGCGCATATTGTCGCTCACATGCCATTTAGCATGGAAAGATGCACGAATAATCTATAACCTATCGCCAATGGTGCAGTGGATTGTTACTCTCTTCAAAATACCCCGACATCACATAGATGATAAAGAACTGTTATGTCTGGTCAGTCCTAAACGAGTGTACTCTATGTACTTTGTCTACTGTCGTCCTATCAAAACTCCCTTAAAACTTAAAACTATTATATTTTGCACTTACTTCAAACAAGCATTTATAGGGAAAACTTAATTTAGTTGCAATAAAACTTCGAAAAAATTTCAAATCACAAAGATTGATGAAATATTTACGAAAACATGGAGAGATGTCCAGTGACTGTGTCTGAAAATAACTGAAGGTGTTTGCACACTTACTTTATTCGTAACACACAGAGCAAAAATCGAGAGATAGAGTATACTCCATGCTCGACCTCCCCAATATAGCTGGAACATTGCTTGGTGTGAGGTTAAACAACAAACCAACCAAACAGCCAAACAAATCGTGACGCATAGAGCCTCGTAGAAATACGGACTGAATAAAGCTCTATGATATGGTGCATTTGTCGATCAAAACGTCAACGAAAAAGATTTGTGTAAAGGAGAAGCAGGGTGAGGTCTGTTATCGCAGAAGCATAAAAACATTAAAATTTATTAAGGAAGTGAACAGATGCGTTCATTTGAATGAGAAGAAGATTTAGTTACTTTGAATGTCTACACGTTTGAGAATACAGACTGAATAATAAAGCCAAAAGATGAAATATGATAAAAAGGAAATGTCAGAGATCTTCAGGAAACGATTTTTTTTAATATTTGAATATACTGTTGAGTTACTCGCTACTAAACAATTGAAGAACTGTTGTAGGTGAAAATCTTTCCCCAAATGCTCACAAATAAATTTGATGCCTTTAAAGTGGAAGTCTAATAACGACAGATTCTCAGCCGACCATGTGTCTGTGTTCTAAACATTCTGTCTCAAGACCTGTTTCATGCCAGTATGAATGTAGATTTAGTTAAAAGTCAGACGTTAAAGCTTCCTCTCAATCTGTGGAACATTAAATCCCCAGGTGGAACCTTACCAGATCTTTTGTGAAATCACGTGTAAAGAGCATTTGGGTTTGCAGTTTAAAAATATAGCCCAAAAAACCCCCAAAACAACAACAACAACAACAAAAAAACCCAGAAAAAGAACCCCATAACATTCCTATGAATTCCATCTAGAATCCTACCAAAACTGGTTCACTGTCACTTTTAAAAGCAATATTGAGTTATTTTCTTCTAAAACCTGTAATAACCAACACGAATATTATCGCGGTTGTTTTGTTATTGAGTACACAGGTAAATGTATTCTCATGCGATGCATAATTTGTGAACACAAATAAGAAATCCGGGTCGCCCGGATCATATATAGATCGTACTACAGCACTGAGGACTGTTTTGCCAATCATCTTTCTTCCACAAATTAAACCCCGGCAAATCCTCACAACTACAGATTTCAATCAATACAGCACGTATTTTAAGGCTTAAAACGATTACAAATTTTGAGAAGATATAGATTAAATCGACTTTTCCATTATTTACAAAGTTCAAAATTTTGTTAATTGTAAGGCCAATCACAACTGACGTTTCATCGCTAACACAACCCTGATAATAACAGGATCCTTTCTACAGACCCGTGTTCTGACACTGGACGTAATTTCCATAGACGTTAGTTCAGTGTAGCATAAATAAATTTCATTGATTATATTTTGGCAAGATCCAATTCAAGTTGTTTCAAGTTGTTTCAAAGGCATTTAGATCCAATTGAAAATTTGCACATTTGTGAGGAATCATCTTACCTACGATCACACAACTTCTGTTTAATTTTCCGTTGCTCATTGATCGACTGGCAACAATTGAATCAACTTATGTACTTTGCCGTGAAATCCTTTATCTTCTCGACCCTATTGGATCGTGGATTGAGGAACCTTACTTAAGTTGATAAATGTCATGATGTCGTTAGTTAAACAATGGTCGGAAAATTGAACTGAAATAATGTACACAAAGTAGAGATAATTTCACATTTGCCTGTCTAATTTTACAAAGATCCAACCTGAAATCACTACATGAAAATTATTTATGCTACACTGGAATAACATGTACGCCCGTGGAAACTACGTTAATGGTCCGAATATAACTGGCCCAAGTCTGCAGATACATGCAGAGATCCGTGGACCGCACGTTCGAATCCCGAATCAGTTCCCACTCACTCTGATCTGTGGTCTGTCTGTACCTCAGACGTGTCGCTACGTAGGAAATAGACCATACACATGTACTTCAATGTACTTCCAAATTATTACACTTGATACAATCAAGCTGAAAATATGGCAATCAATCAAAATAGTAATTGTCTATGATTGTTTTCAAACTCGATCAAAATACGACGGGTGGGCCAGGGAAAGAAGGGTAGGGGTCGTGCAGGAAAATGAGGGTAGGGGTAGGGAACTGAAGAGACATTGAGGTAGTGCAAGGAAATTACCATGGCGTCAGGACAAGGTAAAGACGCAAGGGTTCAGTGATCTCGGTTCAGTAACACGTTGTGTGTCGGACCCAGTGTGTTCATCCCAGCATTCAGCGGCCTTTCCCATCTTTAGCGTCTCAACATAATGTGGAAGGGCAGAATGTGGTGAGTGGGCGAATATGGTCCTTCTCGCTGTTAGCACATTTCGACAATATCATGACAGTCAGCACCGCAAACTAGGTTCCACAATATGGAGGCGAGTGTCCAGGTTCTTTGACAGCGTACGGTCATTAGTCAAAAAAGCAATTCTGTTCAAGACTCTAGGCACACAGACCACATATTACAAGGCTTTCTCGCAATTGACCAAGACGTTAAACAACATGTACTCAGTTACTGAAGTCGACAACGACTGCCGTCATCTGCCATTACTATCTTCTGGAAAAGTGCGATCGCCGGGCTTACTGAGACAGCTAGAGGAACATGCGGACTGTTATACTACTCAATGAAGTCAAAGCAGAGTGAGTGAGTTTAGTTTTACGCCATGTCTAGCAAATAACTCAGCAATATCATGGAGGTGAACACAAGAGATGGGCTTCAGACAATGTACCCATGTAGGGTATCGAACCCAGGTTTCCCACATGACGCGCGAACGCTTTAATCACTGGGCTACCACACCACCCCAGTAAGCGAAGAACCGAATACATCGTTGTGTAGAAGAGTGGAACAACGTATGTTCTTTGATTAACTTTGAGTGGTATATATGGGACTGTTAACCATGGCCTAATCCCCAAGTAAATGCCTGTTTAAGCAGAGACCGAGCCCCGACATGCACGACTGAAGGACAGTCACCACAGGTTATTGACGTTCAGCCTGACAACACCCTTTCACCACCACTGTAGATGTGAGGGGCTCCAGCTAGTCCACGTCACTGCACTAGACCAAGATATCTTGGGATCAACAGTCGCAGTTGTAACATACATAAAAGTACACGACGCCTACCCCACCCATACCCCTACACCCAGATCGAGTGATCACACGATATATTTTAGGTTCACAAAACCATGACTAGAGGATGGCATAACACACTGATAGTGCCCACATGTTTGTGTCTGTCGATGTGGAAGTTCCCTGATTATTCTTACTTGGCCATTCATATCTGACCTGAAAGACGTCTTATCAAATATAAAACCAGTGAACTGAAACATGATTGTTGGTGCGGCTAAAATAATATTGCCTCACTCACTCATCACGAAGCATAGATACTTGCTGTACTATTACTCGGACTCGCTGTCTCGTACATCAAATTATTTACCTGCTGCTGACAACTAATTCGATCTTGAAAATGTTAATATTGCATGCATGTATCTCACGATGGCTCTAGTCGACCACTTTATATGTCTGATGGATGGTTTGAGAATGAATGTATTTAGTTGACCCCTGCCGATAAACCAAAGTCAAACAAGGACGGGCTAATTACTAGCCGGTACCCATGTTATAAACAACCCCATGGTGGTATAAACAATCAAGTCTAACTACGGGCTCTTGTCGTGATCTACATTTAATCGGTATTACACCTCAGCATCATTGTGCCGACTGTTGGTGATGCAGGATATAATGGGTTTTAAACAACAGCTGGACCAACAACATTCATGACGCTAGCTTGTCGCCATAGCCACCTGTGATTGGTGAACAGATCTAAATACCCCTGATCGTTTAAAGTCAATATGAAATGTCCTTCACGGTGATATACTGGAACAGAAGGCAGTATCTGGAGAGTAACTGACTTTGAAAGAAAAATGGTATAATGATATACACTCATGATCTCTCGTTACAAATGACGCATATGTTAGAACCAGCTGTGCCTGTGTTGGCAATGACTGACCTGTTGACCATGGCTGTCACTGCCTTGTACTAACCAAACACACACCCGGAAAATTCGTGATTTCCAAAAAGTTAGAACATTTACATATTAGTATCTGAGAGGTAACTCGATCTCCCGTTTTGGTAAAAGGATGGCTGGTTCAGCTTTCATTGAACGATTTAGACACTCTAACATTAACCATTAAACATATACCTCAGCCGTCACAGGGAGTTGGTCAGTTTGCCACTAAAAAATCAAACCTTGGACCGATGTTCCCACTATCAGCCACTAAATTGTCGAACCTAGGATCGATGTTCACATTATCAGTCACTAGTTTGTGTGATGCACTCATTTCCTTCGCAGTGGGTTGAGTATGTACGGTGAACTATGACCTTACCTCAGTAATAATTCAACCATAGGATGTCAAAAATCCTCGGATTTGGGTTGAACAACAGATATGAACTTAAATGCTTTGACATATTTACCATATAGTAACGGTACATCACTTGTATTGTAGAGTACTTGTGGGGGTAGACGGTGAATGAGGGCCGTGGCACGGTGGCGTGGGTGCTGTTTGTGGTAAAGTACATGTCGGTTAACATAGGAAAAATACTCACTGTGCGTCGACGTAAACTGTGCTTTTTAGAAATCCATACAATGTACATGTCCTCTCTGTCGACGCCGTGTGCACAGTGACAGCTGCGCGTCACACTCGGAGGTGATACTGTTAGTCAGTGCTGGCTGTTTGGTGTACAGGCTCAGGTCAACACTGCCTTTATCACATAGAGTCCAGTAGTCTACTTACCTACCCGGCATACACTGTGGTCAGTTGTGTCCGTCAAGTCATATCCCCGGGGAATGTTGTTGTTTAAGTTTCCAAGTTTCGTCCCTCCTCGCGCAACCTGTTACTGGCGACTGGTAACCAATCGAGCGTGGACTGGGCCAGTTACAGCATTGCTCAGTAATTGTTAAAATCTGGTTCTGTCCAACGGCAGTTGCTTCCCTTGTTCTGTAAAAGGGTGCTGGCCACGGGTGAGAGGTTGCTACAGAGGGACATGGGAGGTAAGGGAAGCAAGCAAGCTGTGACATTGCTCCAGTATTGCGAAAACCGGAGTAAAACTGAAGGCACTCACTCAGTACATTGTGAATGAACTGTTGTGTTCTTCAAACGCGTTGTGTTCAGCAGGGTTTATCAAACAGGCTGTTTTTTTCATGTTCACCTCTGAACATAAGAGAGAAGACCATTAAGTGAGTGAGTCATTGAGTGAGTAAATGATGGGCGTTTGAGTGAGTGACGTATTGGAGGCGTTCTTGAATACATTGTTGAGCTCTTAAGCGAGTGGATTACAGAGCTAGTGTTTACACTGAACTAGTGTGTGAGTTTAGTTTTACGCCGCACTCAGCAATAGTCCATCTATATGGGGCGAACATGAGCGAATACAGTACCAAACTAAATGGCTTGGCCGTGCCTTGAAACAGTTTAGAACTATCTCAATGTATTATCGTTATCTTATAACGTAATGTTAACATCTACGTTCTAAATGTGACAGGATGAAACATTTGTATACATTCAGTGTTTTTATGCTTTAGTTATAACTGAACTAAATTTTCTGTTTAGCACATTTTAACATTATATACTTCACTGTTAGGTTTCTTTAACATCCCCCTCCCCTCTCAGCTTACAGTCAACCACAGCACTGCCCAAGCGCTCTTCTTACTGTCCCTTTGTCATAGAATTTGTTAGCTTACTGTCCCCTGTTTTAAAGGTTTGGGTTTATCAGTAGTTCCCAACATTTCTACTGTCGACTACATTTGTGGACATTGAATCTTACACAGTTTGGGGAAAGACTTCAGCCCGTTCCCCTCTCCTTTTACATAGTAAATTTGCTCCAGTGATTCCTTCCGCGATGTATTAATCCATCATCGAAATAGATTCATTGGTTGCTTTCTTTAATACCTGTTCTAGTTTATAGAACGTATATGTAGAGTGAGGTATACATTGTACTAATTATAGTTTGTACCAACACACTCCAGACCACCGTTTACAGCAAGCCGACACACGGCAACCTATATGTGAAGTACCAATCCAACCATCCACCGCAGGTAAAGACTGCCATAATATCCACTCTCACCAGGAGAGGAAAGAAAATCTGCTCTACCAGTCTCCAAGAGGAATTAAACCATCTCAAAGACGCGTTCACTGGCCTCAATGATTATCCACCCGAACTGGTCAACAGGACCATTGCCTTCACCCTATCAGCAACATCTACGCCACCAAGAACAAGAACAGAGCCAGCACCGATAAAAATCTCAATCCCCTATATTGGCAAGACTTCACACCAGATAAACAGACTGTTGAAGCAACAAGCCGGTATAGAGACCACATTCTCCACTCCACAAACTCTAAGTAAACTTCTTCAGGCCAACGGGCGTAACCAGTCCAAAAGCAGAAAATCTATTCCCATGGGTGTTGTCTACAAAATTGACTGTAACTGTGGACAATCGTATATCGGCGAAACATCTAGGCCAATCAACACCAGAGTGTAAGAGCACCAGGCATCAACAAATAAATCCGACAACAAATCAGCTATATCAGAACATATTCAGTCCAACCCCAATCACCAAATCAGCTGGACAGAATACACACTACTGTCCACCAACCAACCCGACTTCACCAAACGGAAGTTAACAGAGGCCATACATATCAAACGACACCGACCCCCGATCAACAGAAATCAAGGTTACTTCATCCCGTCAGCATATGACGAACTCATCAACGAATGCTAAGTGCTTGTAACATGTCCAACTCTAAAGCCCTGTGCCACCCACTGGCCTCAGTATGCCAACTAATGTCATTGGCCTCTACATCTAATCCCATGTCATGACATTGCTCCTGTACTTCCATACAACCTATCAACGACCCTAAGAACTTGTATAAACATGTCCATACTCTCCAGCCTTGTACATCCCTATTGGCTTCTGTATGCAGTCTATTGTTATGGCTTCCACACGTTAATACTGTGCTGCCCAGTTAGTTCCAGTTGTTTTTGTTACTTATTTACTGTGTATATATATGTACCATCCTGTCTTATCTGCCTCTTACTTGCTTGACAACGATACAAGAAGCTGTATTGAAACGTCGCTCCACCTGAATAAAGAAGTTGCTTATCCGTAAAGTTTTGTCCTTATCAGAAATTGTCTTAATGACGATTGTTGCCAAAATATGAAATGAACTCTTGAAATCGTTGAAGAGGGTACTAGCCAGTATATGATTAGATGCATAGCGCTAATGATCACAAAGAATACACTCAGGTGGATACTTATCAAAAGGGTTGCACACAAAGCGGCAAGGGCCGATATGAGTACACGCTGTGTGGTATTATACAAACAGATATACTGACTATAGAAATTATTGATATAAATGTGCACACATGTCCACTGTGAAGATTACAAGCAGAATTGATCGTGAACATATGGAGAGATAATAAAAATGAATACAGATTGGCTATGAAGATTGCATACAGGGAGACACTGACAACAATTTACATATAATAAGGCAGTTATCATGGAGATATATTGGTCATGAACACTGTTCTGTGTGAGTAGAGCTGAGTCAGTAGAAACAGTCCATCATGAACATCTCAGTCTGTCAATGGCCCTGATGCGTTTCAATAAAACTGTTGGGTCGCAACCTCTAACGCAAATATATTCAAGTTAAGTGACAGCTAACAGTTGACAGGTGAGAGGTGCTGGCAAGTGTATCCATCACTATGTTGAGGAAACTTCTTGAAGCATAAACACTCTTTAATCCACGGAGTAAAACAACTGAAATCATAATATTCAAAGTGCGACATATGTTGATGTAAGCTGTTCACGTGTAATCAGACAGAAGAGGATGAGGCAGAAGACAGCCCCGTAGCAGACAGAGGCAGCTGGAACTGTGTTGATGCTAATCTGGGAAGAAAACCATATAACTAATTTCTGTATGGTCATGGGCCCACTATTACTTGTTTCAGTTGCATAATTAGAAGTTGGAAGTAACATAGAACAAGTATATATGGATGACAACTTGAAAACGATACAGAACCTGTGCTCTTGAAGTAAAGAAATTGTCATCCTTATGTACTTGTTCTATCTCTATGGGTACACTATTTTTTTAAAAAAGATTAAGCAGTTCAAATGTAAGAGTTCTTTCCACAGGAACAGACAGACATGAATATACCTATGTCCACCTTACTATAGCTATAACTAAAGTGCTTCGCTGTCAGGGGGTCATCTGTTTCGTCGCGAAACAAGGGCTGGTCCGTCTCGAAACAAACACTACCTGGAATGGAACCTCCCAGTGCGTACAGCCTATCGCTGCGCCTGAAACGGCAAGCGAAACCTCACAAACCAACGACAGCCGTCACCCACGTGTCTCCACGAACACCGGTAAGAAATACCATCTGATATTACCAGAAGTTTTCTTTCATACCTTCAACTAAGTTATTAACGCTCTAATATAAAAAGAAAATGCCACAAACACCTATAATAACTAGCTCCCGCTACACACGGAATGATAATCGTTCGAGGATCCACATAGACAGGAGGACCACGAGACCACTCGCTGCATGGACATCATTTCCCAATCACCCAAGGACGGAGATAGACGTCGTCGACTGCCATGGAAGCCCTCTTCTCAGACTCAGAGATCACGGACGGATTGGACCTAGACTCTGTGTCGAAGCTCACACCTATAGGTTGAGTAATGAGGATATTGACACTGGCGTTTCCACAGATTGCGCTGCTATCTACCATCCCCCAAACTTTGTAGCCTTTCAGATGGCGACTAAATATCAGCAACACCGCATTCCTACCGTCAACGCTCGTCGATTTCCACGACATCAAATTTATGAAAGTACCAGAAGTAGATGAGGCATACTTCTCAGATCTCACCTGTCATCAGTGAGACTCAAGACAGATCCTATAAAACGGAGGATAAGCGACTGGCTCAACTGGATACAACCACTTGGTGTATCTTCTTTGGACTCGACCGTTCGAATTCCAGGGCTATCAAAGAGCTTCTCATATCAAAGCCCAACAACCCGGAATGAAGAAGAAAGGATGATCCTCTCTGTGCTCACCACTCGGAAGAAGGATCAACTGTTCATTTCGGAGCATTTAGCCTCTATGTCTGTGGGATTAAATTTTCTACGCCGGCAAGATTTATTACCAGCGTAATCTTGGGGCGACAGCTTTAATAAACCCTCATATGGACCTCCCTGGTCAGCATATATGGTATTCGACGGCAAAACTGCGGACGTCACTAAATCCGTCACTCAAGACTCCAGGTAAGTAAAGATGATAAAATCGATCTACACTTTGACTGCTGTCCTCAAGCAGGCATCTCAGCGTTACTCCAACAAGTCAAAGTTCTCCGGGGTCGAGAGAGCGAGACACAAGACGTACAATTCTTGCATAGCAAGGGCTCTATTCGTAGCTCAACCAGAGGAAACGGATGCTTCCATGGAACAGGACATCCTGCCACGGGCGCTAAGGAGGAAAGCACTGAAGATGAGGTTTGGCACGACTTGATCCTTCCGCCCCTAGCAACCTTCACCAGAATGTGGACGTCTACAACACTACTGGAAGAATCGGGGACTTCTCAACGACGATGACGTCATGAGTATCCTATGAGACGGTTGCGAGATCCCGCTACAGGCAACACCACTCACATACGACCAAGCACTCTTGGTGCCAGGGATCAATGAGACGATGCCATATCATCTCTACTAGGGAAAGGTGCAGTCGAAAAACTATACCTGGGTCGACTAACACCAGGATTCTAATCATCAATCTTTCTGGTACCCAAGGAAAACTCCAAGGAAAAGTTTCAACTTTTATACAACATGAAGGACAAAGGCTGTCTACTGGAACCAGAACGGTTCAGCATGATCTCTCTACCACAACTGCAGCATCTCATCCGTCCAGCGGATTATCTAGCCAGCATCGATCTACAAGATGCCTACCTACACTTAAATAGTTGTGCTTTTATTGAATGGTCAGCACTATCGATGGACGGTTCTACTGTCTGGAATGTCTTCAGCCCCGTGGCTATTTACTTGGGTCACCAAGCCCATCGTCTGTTACCTACATCGGCGGGGACTTTGAGGCACCTTTTACTTGGACGACGCCATTCAAGCGCATCACGAGAGAAGTCAACTCAGACTCTACATTTAGACTTCACCATCAGACTGCTCGAATGGCTTCTAAATCTACTGAAGTCGGAATTAGAACTGCAGCCAGATACTCAGTTCCTCAGTATTCGATTCATCACTCCGCTGAAGCGCCAGAGGATCGGTGGGTCAAAATTCAAGCCATGGGAGAACAAGCTTTAGTCTCTCCGTTACCACTACGACAGTGGCAATGTCTACTCGGCCTGCTGACATCAAAACAAGATTTAACCAAACGAGGACGTCTACAACTGCACCCATTACAACGATTCCTGATTCGGCACCTCAGCACTCAAAACTTTTAAATCACTTTGTGATAGAAAGAAATCAGAATACGAGCAAAATATTTTAGATGAAGTTGTTGATGCTGCAAAGAATAAGGATTGTCGATATTTCTGGAAATCTTTAAGGAAATACTGTTTTCATAGACAAAATGCATCAGAAAATGTAACAGTTGAAGAATGGTTTAATTACTTTTAAAATGTTCTCGCAGAAGATCCAGGTGGTACAGGGCGTATGTTCGGGGAACACGTTGATAGCTTCTTGAGATTACATGACTTTGATAATTGTGAGGATTGTGCCAGCTCTGATGATTTTCTGGGTAATCCCATAACCGATAACGAGGTATTATGTGCGGTTGGAAGCTTGAAATGTGGTAAATCCCCAGGGGAAGATGGCATCCCCATGGAAGCTTTTAAGGAATGTATTTCATTCCTTCTCCCCGTTATGAGTAGTCTTTTTAATAAAGTTTTAGAGAGCGGCAATTTTCCATCATCCTGGAATGTTGGATTAATTGTACCGCTTCACAAATCGGGTGCAACGGACGACCCCAGTAATTATAGAGGTATTGCATTATTGAATAGTCTGAACAAAATATTCACTACTATAATTGATAATCGTCTCAAATGTTGGATATCTACACGGGAACTAATATCGGAGTGCCAAGCGGGTTTCCGTGAAGAATATTCGACTATTGACCACATATTTACCCTTAATAGTATAATCCATAAGTATCTACGAAAGAAAGGAGGAAAGTTTTATTGTCTATTCGTAGACTTCAAAAAAGTATTTGATTCTGTCAATAGGTCCAAACTGCTTTATGTTTTATTACAGTCGGGCGTACATGGGAAATTGCAACGTCTCTTACGTAACATGTATAGTAATGTGAGAGCATCCGTAAAAGTCAGTAAATTTCAAATGAGTGATGTATTTGACACATATGCCGGTGTTAGACAAGGTTGCATTCTATCTCCTATATTGTTTTTACTATACGTTGAAGAACTTGTTAAGGAAATGTTATCGAATGACTCGAGAGGAATATTTATTAACGAAACCATTGCCGATCTTTCGTTATTATTGTTCGCCGATGATGTTGTGATCCTCGCGGATTCCATTGTACAGTTACAACGCAAGATAGATACGCTGCATGAATGTTGTCAGAAGTGGGGGCTGAAGATAAACACTAGTAAAACAAAAGTCATGGTCTTTAAAAATGGAGGTAAAATCTCCAGTAATGAAAAATGGTTCCTCAATGGCGTAAAATTGGACGTTGTGTCATATTACAAATACTTAGGTATCATTTTCTCTTGTAGAAATATATTCTCTAAAGCATGTGAAACATTAGCAATGCAAGCTGAGCGAGCTCTCCATGTTATAAAGCATTTTATAAATAGATTAAAAAATCTACCACTGAATGCATCTTATAAGCTTTTTGATGGGAAAATACAACCGATTTTATTATATGGTTCGGAAGTATGGGGCATAAATATAAATAAAAATATTGAACAAGTACATTCAAAGTTCTGTAAATATTTGCTGCGTGTTGGCTATAGAAGTGCGAATAAGATTATTTTGGCGGAATGTGGACGTTTCCCACTATTTATCAATACGCGCTGTCGAGTAATTTCTTACTGGCTCAGGCTGATGAGGCAACCATCTACACGGTACTCCAGAAGTAGCTATGACATGCTCAAAAGACTAGATGACTGTTCACATGATACAAATTGGGTTTCCTTTGTTAGAACACTCCTATTTAGTCATGGGTTTGGACATGTCTGGCTCGAGCAAAATGTAAATGACGCAAATTATTTTATGCATATATTTAAGCAAAGATGTAAAGACATTTATCAACAAGATTGGTATAATGAAGTACGATCGTCAGACAGTGTTAATTTTTATTCTGAATTTAAATATTGTATTGAAACAGAAACTTATCTTTCGAAGCTTAAATCGATACAACTTAAGCGCGCACTAATTAAGTTTAGATGTAATGCACATAACTTCAAGATTCAAGCGGCACGTTTCACCAACCCAACAAGATGTTTCTTGCCCCGTTTGTAATCTTTCTCCTGAAGATGAATACCACGTACTTTTTATATGCCCTAAATATTCAGAAATAAGACAAAAATATCTGCCCTACACCTATACCCACCAACCGTCAAGACAGAAGTTCTACATACTTCTTGGTACTGAAAATAGTGATCTCCTGTTTAAGTTAGCCGTCGCTATATACCATATTTTCAAGTTAAGGAAAATATAAATTGTTAAAACGTATCTATTATTTTGATGTTATAAATGTATCTTCAGGTTACAAATACTGCTTATAATGTACACTTGTACTGTTGATCTCATGGCCATATATACTAATAAAGATCTGTCTGTCTGTCTGATCGAATTTTATTTACATTGCTCCGGACCTGCACAGAACACTCACATCCCGTAACTTTGTCTCGTCACATGACCCCGGTCCAGTAAGGTCATATTTGAGAAGGCCATGTATACATACTCTACTGTTTCCGACGTGTCCACGCATAGCTTGTGGGAATAACATCTTATACAATATCATTGCAACATGCATAGAATTATGAGCTGTGGCTTCACACAGACATTTACCAAGGAACCATGCATGACCCAATAAAAGAAGCATGGATTAAATAATGAAGAGAAAGAGACATATAATTATGGTGTTTACGGGTATGTTCTCAGTTAGTGAGTTTTGATTTACTCAGCAGTATTCCAGCTACATGCATATGGCGGCGGTTTGTGATAATCGATTCTGGACCAGACAATCCCGTGATCAAAAGCACGTGCATCGATGTACCCAGCTGGGATATGATGACATGTGTCAGCCAAGTCAGCATACCTGACCACCCAATCCCTTCAGTCGCCTATTACCACAAGCATGGGAAGAACAATTTTAAGTTCTAACCCGGATCTTCAAGGGTGATATGGGTTCATATGAGTAGAACTCGGTTTGTTGGTCCGTGTCTGGTGTCCGATGACAATGCTACACAGATTTTGTGAACATTATTCTTTTGGTTGTTCCAAATTGTTCAAAATGATATTTCCTATGTCTGTGAAAACGTGTATGATGATTCTTGTTTAACGTTAATCCTAGCAGTGATGACACTGTCGAGTAGAGAACCTGGGTATGCGGATATTCTCAAAGGTAAAGACTTGAATCATGGCCATTCCATGTTTTATGACTTGTTCAGCAGATATACATGCAGAGCGTATGTTGTAGAATATACATTACGAAGATGCTTGTAAGAAAAGTGTCATGTAGTTAAATATTTGTATAATTTTCAAGAGATAATCTAGGCAAGATGCAAAACGCCCTTAAGCTTGAATTCAGAGAAAAGGGGAAACAAGGATTCAAATGTTATTTATGTGTTCACCATCTCCACAGCCCAGTCAAATCAGTCTTTAAAACTTTAGAAGTACATTTTACGAGTGCTTCGAACGGAAGACAACTCTTGATTAGGGTGACCGCATTTAAAGTGTGATCGGGTTGATAAAAAAATAATCTTTTAACCACATCCACATTCTATGCTAACGGACTTAATGAAATGTTATATTTGGATAGATTTCTGAACTTACGGAAATAGTAATGTCTTTCACAACCAAACCGGAAGTGACCGCATATTTACCTCGGTACTTTCCTTTACCCAAATACACGTGAGGCGTTTGCGACCCAAACAGCAAGATGTCTCACTATAATTTCAAGAAATTAACCGTTGTTCCTTCTTCAAAGGTGAGGATCAGTTTTGTTTGATTGGAAATATGCACGATACGTCTTGTCATGTCACAATCTGGCGAATGATGTCGGTGATATAGTGTTTTTGCTTGACAGAGTCGATCGGCCGAGTACCATGAAAACATCCCTTCAAATCACAACCTCACTGTATATTAACTTTACTTTCCTTAGACTTCACCTTGATCATGACACATTCATACCCGATTAGGATTACCAACATTACACATAAATGATTAATTTTGCTGCTTAAAAGTACATTTCACTTCAGCTTCACGCCTTAACATACATTTTCCTGACATATTCCATATTACGAAACTGTTTTTCTCATACTTTGGAATGCTCAGGGGCTGGGGGAGGTTCAGCAGCCGTCTGCTTTTTGACAATATGTATCACTAGTTGTCAGTGTTGATCTTACATGAAACAGTGCTATATGCCACCTTGGGCAGATGATGTCATTTACTTTGTTATTTTGTCAATAATTCTCATTTTTTGATTTTGAACTATTCCCAGTTTGGGTCTGTTAACCTGTGCCATACATGGCAACTTTCTCTTTTAAGTCAAATGTTTGGAATCAAGACAGGCTATTGTACCTGTCCTTACCAGTCAACATTAGGGCTGTGACAAGGACTGATTCTATCTAAAATGTGATTATCGAGTGTTAATGTCTGTTAATGTATTTCATGGAGAGGCATCCCTGTATGTTCTTGTTAAATAGAAGGCCTTTTGCAAACTGTGCTTGTAACAGTAAGTATCAGGATTTGCTGGTCAGACTCCATACATTTGCTGATGTCAGTGTGTAAATATGTGCTCTGAGGCAAATCTTAGGATCGTGTGACATAGATATGCCGTTTGCTGCCATATAGCTTGATTATTGCTGAACCAACAAAAACTCTCCATTGTTGTGACCTGAATAGTTTATTTTGATTCCTATATAGTGAACATGAAATGTGGACAGACATGACAGGAATATGCTCTTGTGCTAATTGAGCCTCAGTGCATTAAGATAAATCACTGAGTATCTACTATATCAGGTATGCTTGTAGTACTAACACATGTATTTTTCTGCACTACAGGACTTTGTTGACATCGTCCTTTCGAAGACCCAGAGAAAAACACCAACTGTTATTCACAAGAATTACAAAATCTCACGGATACGGCAGTTTTACATGCGGAAAGTGAAGTTTGCCCAACAAACTTTTCATGATAAGCTGTCCATGATCCTTACAGAATTTCCCAAACTTGAGGTAGGAAACTGGTTAATGATATAAGTGCCACTTATCCTGGACATCACATTGGTGATGCTCTTGCTTTCAGTGGCTTTCATTCCATCCACATCATTGAACATGATGAATGCTGTATACCCCCTGCTGTTGGTGGTAGTGTGTAGAGTATGGGATCAAACTATTAGATTTACAATAGAGTATGCTGAGAACTTAATTAATGGTGATTTCTTGGTTGAGGGTTACTTGTGAACTTTATGGGCATGAAGGACAATTGAGAAAGTTTTTCTCAGACCAAGACAAACCTTAATGTTGAGGTTTGTTCTGTTAATCATGCTGCTAAGTGCTGCATGGTTTGTCTCATGCTTTCATAGCTTACATTTTAATCCAAATGACTTGGCATATTCTCGTCAAATTAGATAAGACAGAAATAGCTTGTAACAGCTGTATAGGTGTGATAAGGCAATGGAATTGGACATGCAGACCAAGATGAAAACATGATGAAATCTGTTTATTATTTTGTGTATGGAGTTCATTGATTAAACCCTTGCTCGCTGTTGTAAACCTCATATTTGTTTCTGAATATTTGTTTCTGAATATGTAGTAAAACCTGTTCTCAGTCAGTTGCGTAAAGTCAGCTGTGCAACTTGGACGTTGATGTTGATATTAAGTTGTAAAAAGAGGCTAGATCTGACAGGGAAGATGTGTTTTTCCAGGACATCCATCCCTTCTATGCCGACTTGATGAATGTGTTGTATGACAAGGACCACTACAAGCTAGCCCTGGGACAGATGAACACAGCTCGACATCTCATCGATAAGTTAGTGGCAACCATTATCTGGCATTGAATCAAATGCAGAATCATGTTTTAGGAGTAATGTCTATTAGATAAAAATCTCAGTGTCATAATTTTGTGTTCATTATCTTTTTCTCCAAAATCTAATAACTTAATTATGATTTATGGATAGCTCCAAATCATTTTAGGCATTAAGTTCTCAACACCCATAAGCTGTTAACCTGAAATGTGTTGTCTGAAAACAGGTAATGTAGATTCACATAAGGTCCATCAGTGAGCTGCTGCATGTTAAACAACCTTCATAAAGGAAGATATTACTTTTACAATTACAGATACAGCACTGCTCTGTATCATAAGTGTAAATCTCTGGCACAGTGGAAATCTGAGGAAGTACCTGTGTTGTGTAGAATCCCATAACTGTATTGACTGCATGCATGTATTATGTTTTTTGTGTTGCTTTCAGTGTTTCAAAGGACTACGTCCGGCTCATGAAGTATGGTGACACTTTGTACAGATGTAAGCAGCTGAAGAAGGCTGCTTTAGGAAGGTAAACTGTGGACAAGTTGCGTGGATTCTGGGGCTGATTGTTCTGGGTATCTAGCAGAATATTATAGTGGATGTAATGTGGATATTGATTAACGTTGTGTAAGCTGAGGAATCTTATATTCCTGTGTTTTACCATGTTTTTGTCACTGTATTAATTCATGGTGAGAATTTAGGCTTTGTGGATGAACAAAGCTTTTGATTGAAGAAATTCATACTGTTATGATAAGACTGTTCTAAGCTAATGTTGAGTTATTCTGCATGTCATGAGATAACACATAGTCTGAGGAGAATGCAAATCATCAGTCTGTCTCTGTGTGTAGGGAAACACACAGAAACACAGTGTTACATGTGTCATGACAGAACTGTCAACAGTGTCGTTACTTATACACAACCACAGTATTAATAAACAGAAGCTTCAGTTATTGATGGACATTGTGCTGGACTTCCATCTGTGATATGTGCTGAACAGTATACCTCCTTGCCACCCACTGCTACTCTCTTCCCCCTCACAATCACTGCTGCTACAATTACTGGTGTCTCCTCGTCCCTTAGCGCCATTCACTGATGCTTGTCTGTCTGTCTGTCTGTAGAATGTGCACCATCATGAAGCGACAGAAGCAGAGTCTGGAGTACCTGGAGCAGGTGAGGCAGCATCTGTCTCGACTCCCCTCCATCGACCCCAACACTCGCACCCTCCTCATCTGTGGCTTTCCCAACGTAGGCAAGTCCAGCTTCATCAACAAGGTGGGTAACTTCGTTGTCATGGTTTGGTCACACATGCACTTGAGCAATGCAGTTTAGGGTAGAATGTTGATGTGTGCTACACAGATGGCTGATGATCAGGGCAGACTCTTTTTAAAAACCAGACTGTTGTTTTATACACAAGGATAGACACAGACACTAGTTCATTGGCACACATTGTGTGTATTTGTGTAAGTCTGTCAGTCTATTAGGCCAATGTGTGTTACCTGTTTAAATATTTGTTCGAAGATAAGTGATGTATTCACTTGAATAATGTCATTGGGCAACATTTGTGGAGAGAATTTTGTTGTGTTTATGGGAGAGTTGGGTTGTGTTTGTGTTCATGCTGTGAGTGTGTTTGTGTGTGTTCTGTATATGTAGTTATGTGTCAGTAAATGGTGTTACTGCTTCCAGATAACGAGAGCTGATGTGGAAGTCCAGCCCTATGCCTTCACGACCAAGTCCTTGTATGTGGGTCACACTGACTACAAGTACCTCCGCTGGCAGGTAGGTTTTTGAAGATCTTTTTTTAAAACGAGTATGACCTATACTTGATGAACCATCACCTAACAATGTGTTTAACTGCCTCAGGTGCTGGACACACCTGGTATCTTGGACCACTCCCTGGAAGACAGGAACACCATTGAGATGCAGGCCATCACTGCCCTCGCCCACATCCGCGCCGCTGTCCTGTATGTGATGGACCTCTCTGAGCAGTGTGGACACTCCATACAGGAGCAGGTAAAACCCAGCTCTAGCGTTTCCAGCTTGGTATCTTTGTGACATGCAGTATGTTTATCATTTATCTCTGTTTTCTTGGGAAGAAAACATACCTTTTCTTGAGCAATTTCCAAATCTCATATCTGCAGTTGTTTATGATTGTGTTACATTTTGGAACTATTGAGCGTATGTTTTATGGTGGGGCAGTTGTATTTCAGTCCATGTGAGTGCCTTGTGTTTTAATTTCCTAATGGGTCGTGCTTCTCAACAGGTGTCCCTCTTCAACAACATCAAGCCTTTGTTTGCCAACAAGCCACTGCTGGTGATAGCAAATAAGATTGATGTAGTTAGACTGGAAGAATTGGATGCCTCTAAGAAGGTGAGTTTCTGGTACACCATCATGAACCTGAGTGAAGCAGTCTCTAGTTGTACGTAGTTATGGTCTGGGTTAGATAGACTGGTACTATAACACTTTGTTGTGTTTCACGTGTAGAGTTAAGCTGTTAGGTAAGTTTCAGAGTCACAAAGCAGGAACTTGACAAGACACTTGTAACAAAGTACTGTTTTAATTTGGGAATGTTAACAGTATGTTCAAGTGTTATATTTCCTATCCATATTGGCATATTGGTATATGGTAGTTGGAGATTGTCCCTTTGTAGTTAGGGATGTTGCCATTATGTTGGTTGTATGGACGGCTGGTTTGGCTGACCCTGATTGAAGCTTGCGTGATGAGAAGTTGAGAATGTGGCTCAAGGACTGAACATGTGGCTCTGACTGTTTCCTTTTGCAGAAATTCTTCGATGAGTTTGAGAGCGAGTCTATCCCTGTGCTGTCCATGAGCACGCTGACGGAGGAGGGGGTGATGGATGTCCGGGCAGAGGTGAGTCTGCTCTTCCTCCTCTGTGGATTGACTATTTAGGCTTCAGGAGGAGCAGTTACCATCAGGTGTTAAAGCAGACAGAATACTAACAGTAATGTCATTAACTGGTGCTGTCTACTTCTTCAAACTGAAATGTTTTCCATACTTTAGTCAATTTAATCATTTGTGAATAACCAAATCCAATGATTTCATTGGAGTTCATTTTTCAGCTCATGGTTGTTCTAACATTTTCACTTCATAGGTGTTGCCATGTGTCATAGGAGCTTTCTTTACAGTAACAACTTATATTAGATGTATATGTGTCAAAATTGTCCATGATTGAACTTGTGATTGTATTGTGTGTGCAATCCCCGAGTTACCTCCCCTTGTTGGTATTCAGGCATGTGAGAGACTGTTGGCTCACCGTGTAGAAACAAAACTGAAGACCAAGAAAGTTGCTGATATTGCCAACAGACTGCGAGTGGCTTACCCCTCACAGAGAGACAGCAAGGTATGGATGTACACCACTACAAAACTTGAAACCAGTGACAACACAACTGGCTGTAAATGTGGTCATTGTTATTGTCTTGAAACTGTCAGTGTTGCTTCAGGCACACACTGGTCCACATTGTCACGTTTTACTATCACATGTCAGACAGATCGCATGATTGAAACATACATCTCACAACAATGTTGGAGAACAATGGCTTTTGGTGAAACAAAGAATTGGCCCCTCTTGCCAAGAGAGTTACCTCCCTTATGTTTTAGGTTATCATTATGCCTTGCCTGTAACAGCTCAATGTGCTTGGTGTTTGACAAAAATCACTGAGTATGCTTGTTCATTTTGGTGATAATTTAATGTTTGGATGAAGAAACTTTCTTGCCTGTCTGACCTGATCAGGTTAATGCAGTGGATCATGTGATTATTTTGTGATGGTCTTCATTGATTCATTCAGAACTGTTGTCATGGTTACAGGAGCGTCCACCTTTCATTCCTGAATCAGTTTTAAAGAAGAGAGCAGAAATGGATACTGATTCTAAAAAGAAGAAAAAGCTGGTAAACATATTCTTGTCATTAACTGCTTGATTCTCAAGACTGTCCACGCTGGTTACAGCCCTACTTAATAACTTGTTAACTTCTAAGTTATGTCAGGTTGTATCAGATTGGATATTGTTTCACTTAAGTCTAGGAATATTGCTGTTATCACCAGTACACTGCGCATACTGATGCTCTGATAATAATGACCCACGAAGATCTGGGTAAGAATTGATCCTGAGTAACCCATTCATGTCATAAGAGGTGGCTAATAGGATCAGGTGGTCAGTCTCGCTGACAGTGACACATGTCATCTTATCCAGTAGTATAGATCTCTGCTTACGCTTTGGATCACTGGATTGTCCTATCCTGAAAAGATTATTTACAGATAACCGCCATACAGCTTGAATACTGCTGAGAGCAGTTTTGTAAAACTATACTCGCTGGAACACTCTAGTAACATAGATATAGTTGTATTGTGACATCTTATGTAAAGCTCACAATATCAACTCAGTGGACGTAAGTGGCCTTTGATGAATCTTATACTGTCTCACATTAATACAATGTAACACAATGATGTAACAAAAAGTCTGTTTAAAATAGATGTACTCCTAACATGATACCATTTATTTGTCACACTTTGTTTATTTGTCACACTTTGTTTATTTGTCACTCTTTGTTTGTTTGTCACACTTTGTTGGTCACACTTTGTTTATTTGTCACACTTTGTTTATTTGTTATCTCTTTTCTTTGCAGCTGCGAGAGGTTGAGCTTGAAATGGACGATGAGTACATTCTAGATTTGAGAAGTGAGTAACAAACTTATGTTACTGCATATTATAAGCTAATGTCAGAAGCAAATGGTTTGCGCTTTTGTCATAATTCAACTACAAAATGAGTATGTTACAATTAAAGTTGAAGTGAAGTACAATGTACTGTTGAGTATGTACCTAGTATTAGTTGCTATGGTTACCAGTATTGTTCGTTGTTGCAGGGGAGTGGGACTTGCAGAAAGAGGAGGAAAAGTATGATGTGTTGCCGGAGATCTGGGAGGGACACAACGTTGCTGACTTCATCGACCCAGACATCATGGAGGTAGGCGCTAACTGTTTAGTGTAGGAGCACTTTAACTAGATTGAATTTTCCATGATAATTTTAATGGATTATTTATTGTTTTACAGACTTCAGAGTAGTGTTCCAAGAATTTGTTGCTTCAAAGAGAGTTGCTACAAGAGATTAAGGTCGAGTTATACCATTGTGGTATATTCTTGTTGCTTCAAATTAGGAGTGGTTACCATGGTTTCTTGGTGGTACATTTGTAGAAGCTGGATGCCCTGGAGAAGGAGGAGGAGCTGAGAGAGGCTGCCGGTTTCTACGCCAGCGACGAGAGTGAAGAAGATGAGGAGATGATGGATATTCGAGAGAAAGCCAGCAGGTAAGGTAGATTACTCCATTTGGGGGAGGCAACTCTTGCCACAGTTGCTAAACAATCAGAACCTGTACCATAGTGTGTGCTCAAGGTTCCAAGAGAAGTTTGCTCTTAGTTGAGACTTGATTGTCAGAATATGCGAAACTGTTTACCTCAGCTTCCAAAAGAAAATAGGTCTTAGCTTTTGCATGTTGAATCCCTAGTTGAAACTACATAAAAACTGGGAATCAGTCCTTCAGAGAGAAAGGAGGGTTATGGGGTAAACAGTGGAGTAGCATTACAGATTCAGTGTTAATGTTATACAAGACCAGGGATTATAGCAGTGAAGACCTGGGTAGAATGTTCACCTCTCACCAACAGTAACTTGCAAGAAAAGCTTAAGCAGAATCCTGTGGCATTGCATAGTAGAGTGGCAAAAATTATGTGATAGATGCTAGAATATTCTACACTAAGGCAGATGATTCAGGGTAAAGCTCCTTGTAGCCCTTTCCAAGTGTTTCCGTCTAAATGTAGTACACCACTGTCCCATAACAAAACTGAGACTGTAGACTGTCTATGCTATAATGTGTCCCCCCAGGATTCGAGAGAAGAAGGGCATCATGATGCTGGAGTCCCAGGAACAGAGGGGTGCCAACAGGTCCCGACTTCCCCGCACAGGGAAGAAGGTGGACAAGAGCCGTCTGGAGTCGGAGATGGAGGCACTTGGGGTCGTGATTGAAAACAAATCAGAGGTCTGTCGTGTAGCTAACCTAATGTTCTGTACAATAACATTCAGTTTTATTTCCTCTTACCTTGAAATATCTGAAATAATAAGCTGGGCTAAAACAGGGTACCGATAAATATATAAAACACAGGAAGTTGTTGATTCAGAGTCCCATCTTGGGTTTGAATCCATACTCTCAGGAACCTAACTGCCAGCTCAGTAAGTAAAGGGATCTAATGTACACAGCTACAGCGACTACCTCTAGGCACCATGAACTGTAGGTTGTGTACCCTTCTTACAAGTGTAGCAGCTTCCATGGCTTTAAAGTTACGCACAAAGTCTTTTACAAAGTGGTCACATCTGTTGAATCCACACTTGACCAAGAAGTGTAGACACAAATATGTTACATTTTGCGTTGTATTAGCACTGTAGCTCAGTGTAAAAAGAGTTTAGCCATGATTTACTGGAATATTGCTAAAAGTGACGTTAACCTCACTCACTCATTCACTCATTCACTTTAGCATGAGGATTAAGCTTTTGGCTTCTGTTTCAGACACATTATGCCCGCAGCAAAACAAGAAGTGCTAGCCGTAAACCCCTCAAGAGGAAACGAGATGAATCTGAAGATCCAAGCAGAAGTAGGTCAAGGTCAAGGGCGCGAGATCTGTCTGGTGTCAGAGATGCAGCGGTGAGTGAATGACACTTGCTTTTTCTCTTTTCAGAGTTATGTCCCTTGACATGATGTCAGAAACCTGTGCTTGTTGGTCTAAATCCTCGCTCATCCAAATTAATGCAGATAAATATCATTTATGTTTCCAAGTTTGTATGCTGCTGGAATAGACTAGTGTTTAAAGAGTTTGCTTGTCACAACCAAGACCCATGTTAGTCCTCACATCAGTACAATGTGTGAAGCCCATTTCTAGTATTCCCTGCTGTGATAGTGCTGGGATATTGCTAAATGTGGTTCAAAACCATATTAATTTATTCACCCTTTTCACAGTAAAGTGAAAGAGGTAGTACTTTTCCTTACCCTTGGACAGGGACTTGGTCAGTTCAGAGTAAGTGCCTGCTGTGTCTGAAAGAGATGATAAGACAGTCATGCCATCAGAGTGAGAGCACTATACAATTTTTCTTGTCTGCTTGTCTGCTGCTGTATATTATATTTAAATGGAATAGTGTTGAGCTCATCAACAAGTGACTTGTGTTGCAGATGGTCAACAAGATTCGCAAGATAGCCAGGAAGGCCCAGAAACCCATGGCCCACCAGGCCAAGAAGGGAGAAGGAGACAGAGTCATCCTCAACATGATGCCCAAACATCTGTATTCAGGCAAACGCAAGATGGGCAAGACTAGCCACAGATAACCTGCTCCATCATTGCTTTCATTTCAGACACCTAGTGTTGTGGACAGGTTGAAGATCATATTTACCTGTCATTCTACACTATGATTGATCTGTTACTGAGACCTTAGCTGTGAACAGTGTTGCATCTAGCTGGTGTAATTTATTATGGGATACGAACACATTTATTGTACCCACGGTCATTCATGATACTGGAAATAATGCATAAATAATTAAAATATTTATGGACATTTTATTGCAATATTTTAAAGCCTGTAAATGTCATGAATGCTGTTGCTCCAAAGCCATTAGACATGGCATGAAACTATTGTCACAGGTAAATATTCTCGTCATTAATAACCACAAGCTGTGGCCCACAAGGCCACATGTCCTAGATGCAACACTGCACAGGATGCTGGGCCAAACTGGTACCAGTATGTGCTGATAGAGTGATGATGTGGAGCTTAACCTGCGTCAACGACATGTCTAATAGTGTTACAAACGAACAGTACCCAATCTGTGCATACTGTACCAAGTTTAGGCCTTTGGAAGGACTGGCCTTTCCTCATCGTTATGTTATATTTAGTTGAAGGGATATTGAGAGATTTGTTGATGGCTGGTTGATGATTATGATGAACAGTTAGTATCACACCATGTACGGTGTGATATGTCGTGACTGAATGCTATGGGCATATCACCATAGCAGATATATTTCCATATACCGCTGCTGTATAGCACATACAATGAGTGCCGTGACACATGCCTTGTCATCTGGGCTGTTCCTGTGTCAGGAGTAAACGGTTATTTGAGAACACACTTTCTGTTTTATGTTTATTTCTTTTGGAACAGTGATAGAAATAGGTGCCCACTCGCTTTCTACAAAGTATCTTCCAATTCTGTTTGTTCTTAATTGAGTTGTACTGAGAGAGTATGTGCTCAGTACACTTGTTCATGTGTTTTTCTTTTTGATTGGTCCAAAGTACCCTGTCTCTGTGTTTTACCCCACAACTCCCCCAATTGGGTGCTTGAAATTTTAAAGGCAGTGGCCATTGTTTTCGCAGCTGTCTTAGCACTAAGATAGTGTCATACAGTAACACTGACCAAGACTATCTTGGCAAGAGAGCTTCGAAAGTCAAGGCCCAGGGTTCAAACCTATACACAAATGGTGTTTGGCCATGTTGCCTTATTAAAACTTTTCACGCAAATACATTCCGTGAAATATCACAAAATCTGTTCAGGATGTAATTAAGCAAAAGTATGAAGAGGTATGTTATAAAGACTCCCTGCAATAATATGTGTACAAGCCTAACCCTGTCCAGCAGTACTACATGTAATGCAAACACCTCTCCAGCTTCCCATATGAGCTACACCTGAGATATGCCTACGGGTACAGGTTGAATGGTAAAATATCTACCGGCTGACATGAAACAGCCTTTTGTTTGATGACCTCAGTGTCAAACATCAGGCCTTCATTTACAGGTAAATGACTACTGAACGATGTTTAAATATTAAACTCTTTATTATAAAGTGTAAACATGATTTTAATACAAGTCATGATAGGAAATAATTACCCTGACAGGCATGAAAGTGTGTATACAGGGATGGAGACTGTGATACAAATATGATATATACAAGAGTCAGGACATAATATGCCAGAACATCACACAGTTATGTCGTTTCTTCTAAGGCCAGTGGTATCTCTAAAAGTTGTTATACAAAAGTTCATTGTACACATTTGTTTATCCCAGCAGTACATTGAATGTATTTGAATAACAGCTACCTATCTTATTGTCCAAATATGTATGGTAATCAAATCCTTGAACATTATTTACTCAATTTGTGTCTCTGATTTATAGCTTTATAAACGTACAGAGACACGTCTGTCAATCGAATAACTGGTTTGTATGATAACTGTTCACACAAAAAATCAAACCAGGCTGGTAACTGTTACAGCCTAATTTAATCAGACCAGACACCAAGATGTTGCGTATTTGCACAGATATAACAAAATTACCAGATCATCGAGCTGGCCAGCTGTACATTTAGACCGACCGTCAGGAATCGAGCCCGTCTCGGTTGGCCAGACGGGTGATATTTCACACACTGCTTGCACATAGCACGGGTCAGACTGATATTTGCCTGGTGGAGGATGGAGTTTTATATCAAGTTTTCAGATTGCTTGGAGTCACAATTGGTTTGTTCACTGCTTCCTGGTTGCAGGGAGAAAATCAGAGGCTCCAAACAAAGCCTAGTGGTGCTGCTGCACACCTCTGTAGAGTGGAGGGATTGCCAGTACTTGTAGATTAGGTGGGACATTGGACAACGCGCAGGCCATGTGGTCGCTCAAAGTGTGTAGATCAGCTGATGAAGTCGATTGTGATGACAGTGGAAGCATAGTGTCAGCAGTATAGGGTGATAATGCCATGGCAATTGAGGCAAAACAGTTTTCAAGATTACTAGAAGACGACAACCTTACGATGACGACAGATTCAAAGAAAAGTGAAGATAATCAACTGAAGAGGGTGGTCTTGTAGTAACAGACGATAATACTGTGTGGATGGACGAATCAGGCCGATCCAGACACCCCGTGAAGGACGGCAGCTAAGCAGGACCCCAGAAGGAGACGTGACAGACTCAGTCGTTGACCTCCTGCCCTTATTTCACTTGTGATCTGGTCATATCGCACTTGGCCACCTACGAGACACAGGAGCAATAATATACACTACCACCATCATAATATGTAGAAGCTATTATCTAAACCGAGGGAACCTGTTTGAAGAAACCTTTATCAAACCTGTTTCACCAAATCAAGTGGTGCGATCTCCTTTAAGAAAATGAAGAAGCTATTCTTGCTATCACCTTCATTAACAGCAAGTTAAACGAACTAAACATGAACGTAAACCGTTAGTTGACGTGAATGGTGGACAGTTTCATCTCATGAGCACACCGCAAGCCTATGTTGTTTGGTTCGATTTATATTCATCACTCATGCATGCATCACTTGCATTATTTAGGTAAGGCACTAAACAGGAAAGCTGCTCCTAGTGGCAGTACACCTTACTGGACTTCTAGTTGAAACTGATTTTTCCTTATCATTGTTTTGTTTATTCATCTTAAAGATATATGAATTTATGATCTTAGGGTTACTTGGTGATTCGAACAATTCATACAGCAATGGTGGTGAAGTGAAAAATCAAAATGTATCACCATATTCATTTATGAAGTAAGGAGAGCAGCCGTGTGTTGGTGGGCGGGCACTGACCTAGAGTGAAGTACACGGTGGGGGTCTTCTTGCCGTCTCCTCCGTAACTGAAGCCCATTATCCTCAGCTTGTAGATGACTCCCTTCTCCACGTGCGGAATGACCGCACTGTTCACCTTGCCCACAATCACGCTCTTAGCCGTCCGGATGTCCTCCCCGGTCTTCCAGTAAATCAGCTGCAACATCGACAACGTAGCTGCAGTAACGTCGCTAACCGAAGTATTTCCAAATGTCACCTGTACATGGTTGTGTGTTGAAACTGTTAAAAGTATCCATCTGCTTAAAGATGTACTGCACACTATCCTGAGTTTGCATTAATGTATTAGATGTCCGAACTTGTTCGATGGTGTGTTGTTATTGCTGTGGAAAATATGGTCAGTATTGCGATGTATCCGAGTAATTGTATTTGAGTAGCTTCAAGTTGTGTAGTTGTTTTAATCGTGGGATAGAGTCGGGTTGGGATGGGTGGTTGTATGTTGTGCTGTTGACTGATGAGAAGAGTATATACTTGGGTGAAGTACATTAGGGTCGGGTAATTGAGTTAGGAACGTGGGCAGTGTACTTAAGTATGGTGCATGGGTGCGGGACTTGGGCAGTATATTTGGGCGGGGCAGTCAAGCAGTGTCCGGTGACTTGGGCGTGGGAGTGGTTTAGTGTAGTGGTTGTGTACGTGTCAGGTGGTTGTTCCCGTGTGGGTCTGTTAGTGTGAATAAGCTGCTGACCTTGTATCCCCGGACTGACTCCTCGTTCTGCGTCGTGCTCACTCCTCTCCATGTCACGTACACGCTGTCTGGACCGTCACTGTTGACTGTCACGTACTCCGGGTACAGCGTCGGACCTGGGACAGTGTTACAACTGAATAAAACCTGGACGGACACAATGTTACAGCTGAATAACACTGGACATACTGTTACATCTGAATAACACCTGGGCACAGTGTTACAACTGAGTAACACCCGGACACAATGTTACAACTGAATAACACCTGGACAAAAAGTTACAACTGAATGATACTTTGAGCCAGTTTCACAACTAAATAACTCCGGGACACAATGTTACAACTGAATAACACCCGGACACAATGTAATAACTGAACAACAGCTGGACACAACGTAACAACTGAACAACACCTGAGGCACAATGTAACAACTGAACAACACCTGGACACGATATAACAACTGAACAACACCTGGGGCACAACGTAACAACTGAACAACAGCTTGTGACATTGCCACAACTGAACAACCGATTGACATAATGTACCTTTCGAACACCTGGCTGTCCCTTTCTCTGCATTGTGTCAATATTTTAATGATACGTTGATAGAGAACGTTTTTCATTTTTAGGACATAAACTCTTCCAAAAAATCACAGAGTTGGTCTGATGTTTTGTTTATGACCAGCGTTTCATCGAGCATTGATCTTTACTAGCAACTATTTTCGAGTTGATTGCAATTCATTTGGTCGCCTTTGAGCCAAGCGGACTGTCGCTAACAACATACCTTGATAGTAGGTTGAAACAAACGCGTTTTCACTTTTCGGGCCGAGTCCCGCGCCGTTAAAAACGTTGACGTTGCACCAGTAGTTGGTGTTTGGTTGCAGACCAATGACCATGCCTTGTGACATTTGCCCATAATGGCGGACAAATCGCGCGTCGTTGTAGCTCTCTCCCTCCAACCAGTAATTGATCTGGCAGCAGAGAATGGGACAGTACAGTACGAACACACATAGCAATAAAAACAAAATCTGTCGTTGACTTACGGGTGAAAAGAGAAGCTTTCCAAAGCTCGCTCCGCCCTGAATTATTTGACTGGTTGCTTGTTGTTTGACGTCCCACTCAGCAATATCACAGTTATATGGCTGCGGTTTGTAAATAATCGAGCCTGGATCAAACAGTGTACTGATCAACAGCATGAGAATCGATCTGGGATACGATGACAAAGTCAGCGAGCCTTACACCCAATCTTAGTCCCCCCTTACCACAACCATGGGTAACTAAAGACGGAACTGCCCTGGATGGGGGTTATACGCTGTGCTCCAGATTGGTGTACCTACAGCTCCACGTCCTGACATGATATTCACACAAAACTAAAAGGCAACTTGACCCTTCTGTATGAGGTAATCTACCTGGTAACCCATAACACGCCCCTTCATGTGGAGTCGGTCATCGGGGACAGGCGTCCAAAACACCAGAGCCGCCGTCGAGTTCTGTTCCTGGGCGTAGACATTAGATGGGGTTCCCACGGGCACTGGTGATAGAAGTTTGTAGTGCATGGTAACAACTCGATACACATTGACAATATTCCCCTCTCGATAGTTTATGGTAACAACTCGATACACACTGACAATATTTCCTCTCGATAGTGCATGGTAACAACTCGATACACATTGACAATGTTTCCTCTCGATAGTGCATGGTAACAACTCGATACACATTGACAATGTTTCCTCTCGATAGAGCATGGTAACAACTCGATACACACTGACAATGTTTCCTCTCGATAGTGCATGGTAACAACTCGATACACATTGACAATATTCCCCTCTCGATAGAGCATGGTAACAACTCGATACACATTGACAATGTTTCCTCTCGATAGAGCATGGTAACAACTCGATACACACTGACAATGTTTCCTCTCGATAGTGCATGGTAACAACTCGATACACATTGACAATATTCCAATCTCGATAGAACATGGTAACAACTCGATACACATTGACAATGTTTCCTCTCGATAGTGCATGGTAACAACTCGATACACATTGACAATGTTTCCTCTCGATAGTGCATGGTAACAACTCGATACACATTGACAATGTTTCCTCTCGATAGTGCATGGTAACAACTCGATACACATTGACAATATTCCCCTCTCGATAGTGCATGGTAACAACTCGATACGCACTGACAATATTCCCCTCTCGATAATGCATGCGAACACCCAGATATACATTAAGGTAGTGACGGTTGCCTATATGGCTGGTAATATAAACCATACAAATACCCCCGTGTATCCACGGTGTATGTACACAGGACAACTTACTGTCCTCCGCGGAGTACACCACTGCGATTGAAGAGTTGGGCCCAGGTCCGAAGTCGTTGAATGCTTGAACTTTGACCTCATACTGTCTGTAGAAGTTCGTCCTGGATCCGACCACAGTGACGTTCTCAGTTTTGGTGCCTGGAACGCTGGCCTGGGACAAACATAAAATCTGTGACTAACTACAAAACTGTGTTCTATTCAAACAATGTTCTATTCATTCTACTGACTCCGTTCACTCTACAGTTGTGCTTGTTGCCATTTACTGTTGCATGTTTACCTTGATCCAGTTGTCTCCCTGACCGTTGGTTGAGAATAGACGATGAAAAACATTATAGCGGAGACCCAGACCACCCCACTCGTTCCTTGGAAGAGCCTAGGGAGGAAAAGTGTTGTTCGTGATCAGCTGTTTATAAAGAGAGACTATCGCCTTCCCTGAACGAGGGACAGGAATGCATCATATTCGTTTACGTAATGTTCTGAACAAAACCTCTCGGAGACCGTGCAAGAGCCAATGGTCAAACGATGTGGCTGGTGTCTCGTATATTGGAAGGATCTTGTGTAAAGCGAGTTAGTATTGTTGAACATCACAACTAGCAAGGTTAAAGCTACGTTATGACGGTCTTTAAATACCTGTATGTACAAAAACATTGTTGACATTATGGCTAGCATCACGGGTCATTGTGGCACGGTAACACACAATCCACCTGCTACGTACCAAGTCTCGGTAGCAGTCAATTTCTGAAAACGGATACCGGGGGCAGTTCCTTCCCTCAGTAATACGTACGCATGTCGCGCATAGAAGAAACTGCAACATGTTCCAATGCTCAGCTGTCTACAGTAAGAAGACGGATGGCAAGGTAGTTATCCTCGTTGTTGGAAATGCTTCAGAAGTACAAATCAGGTGTATCTAAACCTGTTGTCTGAGTCACCCTTGTGTCCGGAGAACCGAAGATGAAGGGTTTCCAATGTCAGAATGGCAAATGTATTTTCTTAGTCGGGATTAGATTAGATTTTGACAATTGGGACCTTATGTATTAATTTATACCTCCCACGTCATCTTGAGCAGACCAACAGATCCTCCTCCACCACCTACATTAGCAGGAGCCACCCTCGGAGCGGCAGAGTCAATGTGGTACCAAGCTGCAACGCCAGAAGAAAGTCTGTTTACATCAATTTTCCGAGATAAGACCCTTATTTGTACCGTACATCTCAGTATGACAAATCTCACTACTAGCACACTAGACGATTTACCTGACGGATAGCTGGGCTCCCCCCATCCGAACCTATTCCTGGCAATGACTCTGAACCTGTAGCCGGTGCCGGGAGCAAGACCAACAATGAGCGTCCCCCTCTTGGTTTGGTCCTCCTGTAGGTTCGTCAGAACTGACTGGCTCTCCTCCAACTCTGGAGGAACAATGTCACTCAGGAACATGAAGCCAAACCATAGATATAATTATATGACATGTAAATTGTTCACTGTTTACTTTAAGAATCACTATCCAGTAAATACTAATGTTAACACCAGGTATTTCTGTTAGGCCTGCGTGCACTGTTCTGATAGCGGAACCCTTTACAAACTTATGAAGGGGCAAATCAACAGTTCAACTGTACAAACTTGGGAACAGATCTATTAGGAAATTCAGTTGACGATATTATTCGTCACTGAAGCGTCATTTTATGTGAACCAGTAGACCCTTAGAAAGCATTGACTTTGTAACTCTGGGCAATCAACGTTAATGTAGACGTTCTTGAACGTCATAGGGAGAGGATGTCCGATGGTACCCTGAACCTGTGGACTACAGACGCCAAAGGCGGAAGTAGCTGAAGAACATATTGGATGAAGAATAAATGCATTATTTCTGTCATACAGATGAGATTGGCTTGTCTTTGTGCATAGATCCACATATGAAATAAATGTCAGCCTCAAGGTTTTCTAATTTCTTGCCCCAGTGGATGAATCAGTTGAAGCGACTAGACTTACAGACCATTTTTCGCCATGGCAGGTAATCGGCAGGTCAAGTGAAAGGTTAAGTGAAATTATTGACAAATTCCTATGCTTGATTTTGGAAACGAAAAATGGATAAGAATAAATCGCCACACAGGGGTTCTGTCATAGTAAACTGCCGCAGAGATGACAGTAAATCAAGTGTACGGTTCCCACCTTTGACGACGGTGACCCATTCTGAGTCGAAGGTGTTTGCAGCCTCTACTCTATAGGCTTGTATGATGTCTCCGTGATCCTCTCCAGGCGTCCACCGTAACGTGACCTCCTTCCCCTTCGACCCATCCCTGGAGTACACCCCAGCCGGCTCCCCGGGTGGTCCTACAGTGCAAGGTATACGTCGGTATTACGGTGGGATCACACAATATGTACAGCGTGTGTTTGCGAGCGTGTGTGCGTGCGGTGCGTGCGAGCGTGCGTGTGTGTGTGTGAACAGTGGGTGAGAACAAGCGTACCAACAAATGTTAGTACTTCATCGTACTAAAAGAAGACACTACAATTAATTGTCAGTACGGCATCAAGTTTAAGGAACATACGTACCCTTGACTGTCAGTACGGCGCTAGCTGTAGGAGCGTCCTGCACGGTCTGGGAAATACAGGTGAATGTTCCCTCGTGTTTGAACTGGGCGTTCCTTATGTATAAGCCCCTCAAACCATCGCGGATCCCCTGTCATAAAGAAATAGAGATAATCAGTTGACGCCCACATGTCACCCTCATTTCAACCTTCCTTCTGACATCATATTAAGTTCATAATGAGAGTGTGAATGATTAATATTTTACGTTTCGAGGAATCAAGATTACCCGTTTCTTACCCGAAACGGCATTAAAATTTTGGGATTTTATCATCACAGTAAAGAACATATTCTTGTACTGTTGTTTGGTAGAGTGCTATCCAGGATTCAAACTCTCAGGATCAGGCATCTAATCGCAAGAAAACAAAGTCAGCCATCGATTAGATGTCTGACTTTAATGAGATGTAATCGCAAACACAACATTGTTACATTTGACCACTTTCTAAATGTCACACTGTGTATTCACTTGACATGACAGTTTTAGTTGAGAGAGGCGCTCACCTGTACGTAGTCGGGGTCGTTTGCAATGTCGATGGTGATGTCGTTGAATCTCCACACATATGTCAAGTCCGTCTTGAGCTGGTTGAAGGACGCCTCGCAGAACAGGAAAGCGGTGTTGTTTACAATAACGGCGGTGTTGGTAGGGGGCGTTGTTATCATCGTTTGCGCTGGAAATTACAAGTTTATAGAGGGAGCACGATTACTTGTAAACGCTGATTTACATATTATTACCATGCGACAATGTTACTAACTCTATAAAGTTCAAGATCACTGAATGATCTCGTGCAGGAAATGTAACATAAAACTTAATCCTTACTGACGATGTTGAGCATGCCCTCAGACGACGCTGTGCCGATGTCGTTGGTGGCAGTGCACCTGTAGCGTCCCGAATCCCCTTTTGTGAGTCCATTGAGGACCAGGCTCCCGCTTGGAAGTAGAACCAAATGCCCAGTAGCCATTTTCTCATCAGCTACAGCGAGACCAAGGTCACGGCCATCCTTAGACCACGTGATGGTCGGAGTGGGAGCCCCTTCCGGTAGGCATGGTATGGTGATGTTGCCGCCCTCGGTGCCAAGCATGGAGTCATGAAGGGGGTGCTTGTTAAACACTGGCTGGAATGCTGGTGACACAAAGGCAGAAACATGTGAGCAAGCAGCGAGACACCTGACACATTAATTGATGCCCCAGTGTGTAAATGAACTGAACACGATTTGCATGATTCCACAATCAAACCATGCTTCGTGTGGTGTTTTCCAGGTACGTCAAAACTGACGTCTCTACACCGAGTGGAAGATTGTGCAGATAACGAACTAAAGATTGTGACACTACTTGGTGGCATTAGACTCACCGTAGAATGCATGGACCTTATTACCTACACGGCCGTCCTTAACATCGTTTCCAGACAAATCATTTCCTGAAACCTGGAATCCATAGCAGCATGCACAGCCTAAATAATACCCCGGGAAACTTCCGGGGTGCATTATGTTCTTTTAATGACCTTGTAATTCATGCAATGGCAACACATGAACACACACGCACGCGCACACCCTCAATAGTTTTTTATGTTCCAGTTAAAGAAACATCGAGGGTACATCAACCCATGTCCTCCCGTGACCAGTGAACAAGTTATGATATACATTATAGAATGTGTAACCTGTGGTTGACATAAACACCATTCGTTCATTCATAATAAGCAGTCAAGAGAACACGATACGCAATCATATGGAAAAGGACAGCTGGCCTTCCGTCCTCGTGTATGTCTACTTACATAGCACCTTGAGCTGGCCACTTGTGAGGACCTTGCCGTACTTGTTTTTCGCCATGCACTGGTACATGCCGTTATGGCGGGTAGCGTCGGCGCTGTGGATGGTCAGCGTGTTCCGGTAGATGTCGATGTCCCCAGGTATGGGGAGAAGCACCTTAGTGTTCTTAAGCCACGTGTATGTGGCGTGGGGGACGGCCACTGCATCGCACCTCCACGTCAGCTGACTCCCCTTGTCTACAAACTTGTCCTCAAGCGGGAACAGGAAGTATGGTTTAGCTGGTGGAGGAACGCATTGTGAATCTCATTTAGAATGTTTAGTTACATGTATTTACATTTACATGTCGAGCTGGACGCTGGCATTAGGCCTGTTTGTCTGGTCGATTCTCTGAGAAAACATGGCGCCAAACCAAACGCAACGTTCATCTACAAATGTACTAGGCATCCAGGACCAAGATTATTATTCTCATACAATATGCTAAGGCTGAGTTGACAATATCCAGTAGCCCATCTCTGAATGTAGGAGTACGTCCTGTCATCCCATTGCGATTACAAACCGCTTAATCAAACCAAGACGTCTGGTCATGGGAGCAAGCAAATTCCTTATCAGATATCATCACGTACATGTCACATGCCACTTCAGATGACGACAGCAAGGACTGCACTATGAAGTTTCCACGGTGAAAATATGGCCTGTCTGCAGGAATTGGAGGCCGCAATTGTGCAGTCCTTGCCGTGGTCAGTGAAGTGTCTGGGCTGCATACCCATAAAACAAGGCAGACAGTTAATTGTTGACGGAGATCATCGTCTCCTTGCAAAGGCAACCTACATATAATGGATAAGTGCAGACTCTTGCTGTCGGAGGCGTCGCCGCCCCGTCTGACGAGGCATGTGTAGTTGCCGCTGTGCTCCAGCTTCACATCCTTGATTATGAGAACGCGGTTTAGATTCTCCATGCGAGAACCGGAGGGTGGAGCTCCGCCATTCCACTCCCAGGAGTAGGTCAACGGGAGCCTGAAGATGAGTAACATCAATACAGTGACAACACACATGGGTAGAACTAGTTCGCATTTCCAGGCCTCAACAACCTTCTTCCATCATTTGATTGTAAGTTACTCTTAAAGGAGTCTTTAGATATAATCAGCTTACCCAGCTTGTCACCACCTATGGTAAGATTTGTGTTATATTTTCATTGTTTAAAACTGTTGCACTCTCGGTTTAAGTTGTAATATACAAGATAACGTTAACACTGGTATTTTAAGTACATCAACAACAACACTGCAAGAGGCCTTGGTTCGTTTCCAGTTCTCATAACAAGTTCTCTTGGAACCCATGTTCTGGTTACAAAACCCACCTTCCATAGGCTAGACACTCCAGGCGAATGGTTTTGCCCCTCTGCGGGGGATTTGGAAACACGGCAGGGAAGTCGTTGTGGATGGTCGGCCCAAAGTCGTTTGCGTCTGCAAGGTGCAATGGAGAGAATATTTCAATTCTCACCTGTCCTGCACAATGACTGTCCTGATCTGTCTCAAGCAACATGGGCACCAAGTATAAGAACTGATTTTGTTTACAGCTGCAGTTGAGATATCCTTTCAGCACACGCTATATAGCTACCCACCTGGTTTAATGTGCATGGCAATTTCCCGAAGGTGGCTTATTGGCATTTCGGGACGTCATTTGTATGTAATATAGTCATTCTCTGATATTCTACTAACTTTGTCCCGTGACGTCAAAGCCGATGGCTAGACTGGTCTTGCTGGGTGGCTGCTTGGTTGCGAGCATCTCGTCGAAAGGAGCAGCCAGTGTGACCACACAGTGATACTGCCCCTTGTCTGACGCCTGGACCTCGGAGATGTACAGACCACCGTTCTCCGACACAAATGTGTGGGGATTGAGCGTGGGGCGGATGAAGTGCATGGCGTCGTTCTTGTACCAGGCGTAGGTCACCTCTGAAACAAAGTTCCCAGTGAGAATGGCATTTGATATTTAGGACAGTTGGCAGAAGTCTGTACAACGGGTAGAAACGATTCTCCAGCTGTTGGAAATATTACGAACATTCAAGTGGGGTTTCTTTAGAGACAAACATACTTTTCTCTCAGAGGAGGAAGGAGGACATCTTATTACAAAACCTTTTCAAGATTCCAAACTGAAAAGCATTCATAGTCGCGACCAAATGATTTGGGTTAAAATTTCATCTGAGAACCTTGATAACATCGACAACAATCACCATGACGAACACATACATGTTTTCCCCGGGTCAGTTCAGGTTAGCGAGAACAGTACTATGTTGGACCAGGTGTAAATACATCTGTAAATACTGAATGTGGAAAACAGATATGACTGCAATGAGCACATATGTTCACTTACTTGGTTTGAACTTTGGTGTGTTGCAGTTGATGACTGTTCCCTGGTACAGTGGAGCGCTCAGCGTGCCCACAGGATCATTGACGAACTCGTTCAGGACTAGAACAGGTGTGTAGTTACAGTGAACTAGGTACCAGGAAAGCCACTTTCATAGGTATTTGTGGGTTTACTTCAGTATGTTTTTGCCGATGTCGACGCGTAGAAGTACCAAGTTTTCCGACGCAAAAATAACTTGGTGGCCATCAAATATCATATAAAATCCCAGACATCGTTTAAAGGACAACAGTGATTTCATACTTACATCCTTCTGATATGGTGATGGGGTCGCTGATGATGGAACCGGCCGAGTTGGAGGCGATACACTGGTAGTCCCCTGGGTCCTTCTGTAGGTCGGGGTCAGCTATGGTTAGTCTCCCGTTGGTCAGTGTGTAGCGAGTGTCGGTGGTTTCCGTAATTTCCATCTCTTTCGCCGTGCCCACATTTCTGATCCACCTGTTGCAATTACTTATTATCAGTGAAGATGTCACATTTTGTTCTTGTTTAAGCTGCAAATATCCCATCTATATGTAAGTAAACGAGTCTGGACCAGACAATCGTGTGACTGAAAGAATGAACATGCATCTACACAAATGGGATAGGCTGACATGTTTCCACCACAAGTCATCGAGGCTGTCAGGCTGTCCTCGTTTGCCGCCCTTTACGACCAACAGTAACGCGGTTGTTCACGAGGCGAAAGTGAAAGAAGGCCTGTAGAGATGTTGCAGTGTTTACGTATTACCTGTATGTCGGGCCTGGTATTCCATCTGCTGTGCAATCGATGAAGGTGAGTATTTCTCTCCCAGCGAGTACTATACTCCTTGGCTCATTCGTGAACACGGGCCCTCGACTGATTTTGTTCAGGTCTGTGGTTTCCTGTCCGTATGCTGAAACAAAGAGTGAGTGAGTGAGTGAGTGAGCTGATTTCGTGGGAGGAAAGCCTGAAGTGATGCCGGTTCAAACTTTTCTCATCTATTTACGAACCGCGTGGTGAACACAATGTAACGTTTCTGGCCAATCCAATGGAAGAAACTCTTCCCAGAGAACTGCTGCGTTTTATACGACTACAGTCCGTTTGATTCCATTTGAGACCGATGAATTGCTACCACAACATTTAATAATTGCAGGAAAAGCAAATTTTGCACAGCCACATGAAATCGACAGACCAACTCTGATGATGTGTCTCATAATTTGGGACACCCGAATAAAAAAAGCTGTTTAACAAACGATCATCATTTCAAGAACAGACAGGTAATCAACAGGCGTGTGTTGTGAAGATAGGGTCATCTCAAAAGCCGTTATCTGGTTAGCCTGTTCAGTGGGAGTCAGTGTTGCCACTTTCAGAAGACGCTGTTGTCCGAATCGGTGTCGCTGTCGTCAGAGTCTACCCTGATGACGACTGGCTTGATGGTGGCATGGACCTGTCCACTTTGTACCCAACAATGTTTTCCATTTCATTCTCAACTTTCCCAACGCACTTTTGCCATGTTCCCTGCGTGACGGTGTCTATTGACCGTTGAACAATTGTCTGTACATCCCGAAATTTGAATGTTACATTTTGCCTGCCAACATCCGATTTCATGATACCCCAAATGAGTTCTATTGGGTTTAAATCGCAATGATAGGGTGGCAATCGCAAAACCGAATGACCACATTCTGTAAGGTACTCATGAACCTTAAAGACAGGTGTGGTTTTATTTGACCTTTTGATGTCATACAGAACAGGTTTGGTTGCTTTTTCTGGATACAATATTGCTTTGTTTTGCAACCATTCTAACATGTACCCCTTCTTACTGTTAGATGTAGGGGCCTTTGTATTGGGTACTTGAACGCCATGATATGGAGCGTTATCCATGACAATCAGACTTTTGGGGGGCAGTGCTGGTACCAGGTGATTTTGTACCCATTCTAAGAAAACCATCCCGTTCATTTCGGTATGATAGTCTCGGTTGTCTCTAGATTTTGCCTTGAAGACTAGGGAGCAGCCAGGTAGGAATCCCCGACTCTTGCAACCAGCAGTCGCTCTCCCTTGCCAAGTGGTAATTTTCCGGCACAGGACTCTGAAGAGGAGCTAGCGAACCATTGTGTTCCTGTGGTATGGGAAGCATTTACCCATGTTTCGTCCAAATATACATGCTCGTAACCCTCTGTACGTTTCTTGCGTAAGTACTGGTTTCTTAGTCGAACAATATCAGCCCTCTCGCACAGTGCACGTCTATTTTCTGAGCCTACCTTTTTGTAACGGAAACAAATATGTGAAACAACTTCCATAACAGATATTTTGAAATGACCAAAGAATGATTTGTCTCCATATGCTTTCTCAGAATATGCACAGAGACAAAGGTATTTTGTTTATGTAGAAACAAAGACCGTGTGTGTCATAGTGAATAGGAACTATATATAGCGTTGCGTATCAGCAGGAAACAGGAGTTACTAAAGAGCCGTATGCACAATACTTTAACTTGCCAACATTACCTTTTTTTCTGAGGTGCTTTTGTCCACTTTTACATCCTAAGTGCTTTCCTACGACAGTACCGAGACAGCCGTAAGGCAGGAGGGGGAGAGTAGATATAAATTTCATTCTACAGCACAGACAATAGAAACTATGTCAAAACAATGGTAAAACAATGCGGTAATTAGCTAAAACAATAGCCCATGAGCCACATCCCTCATCCCTCATCCCTCATTTCGTGCTCCAATTAGCAAAGACAATGAAACCAGTGACCGTAAATCCCCCATCCCTCATTTATCCCTCATCCCTCATCCCTCATCCCTCATTTGTCCCACATTTCATCCCAAAAATAGCTACACGTGACAGTCATTATCTAAACATATCAATTTCATTAAGCCTAGTGATACATAATATCACCATGGTGAAAAGAAGTTAATGACGTTTAAGGAGAAATTATCAATGGATGTTTCACGCTATAGTTGATGGTTATTTGTTACAAAACGATTGGAATGCTGTCTATTCAAATAAGTTGTTTATACAGAACTGTCACGACAGGGTGGAATGACCGGTTGATACCCAGTGCACGGTGTACTCTGTAATATAGAACAACCATGAAAGGTGTCATGTGACTGGTTATCTTGGCGACGTCTCGGCAGTGTCTTTATGATCTAGCGTTTTTTAATCAAGTCACATACAAACCCTAACCCATCGCGATCCCATTTCATGCGTTGTAATGAAACTTAATCAGCAGCAAGAGAAACGCTGTGTCATGCTCATGCACCACTTTTTCCGCCATTGCCCATTGTGTAAAAAAGAGCTGACAAGTAGGTTTGATTTGTAGGTCAAGATGGTTTGATCTGTAGGTCAAGATGGGTTTGCTTTAAATTACTGTTTATTTAACTGAGATGTGCAAGACCCTCCATGCTCTGTTTTCAAATTCAGTAGAATTAGTGATGAAAAGAAAATTGTTAGCAGCAGACAGCTCGTTTTCCACATTTAAGAGTCTGCTAATTCGTTTACGTCTTAAAACGCACCACCGCTCGCAACAGCTTTAGTTGAAATATTTCACGTAATGCCTGTTCGCGTTTCATTTAATGCTCAAAGAACAGAGTACGAACTTAAAATTATAAAGAGTACTAACGCTTCTGATTCAATTACTTTGTAACACTTTACCGAATCTAAAATGTCTGTTATGTGATGTGTATCCTCAATGTTTCCACTCTTAATGAAATTCGTTATGATAATCATGCTGTAACAAGTGATAGATCGTTAGATAGAATCGTTAGAACGTACCTCGACTTTACACAAACGTGAGAGTGAATTCACTAGCAAAGTGGGAGAGATTTTGATGCAAACATTACATGTTAAACCATGTGATTAGTGTTCTGTTGAAAAGTTGCAGAACCTAACGCGCAGGTACTTTGTAACTTTGATCATCATCTATGTTACCACAATCACGTATTAACTGTCATGTGATTACTTTATCTGATTGATAAGTGGTTTATAATTCTGTTCGTGCGATCGCCTTGATTAAAGACGGTATTCACAAAATGATACATGTTGATAGGTGTACTGATAATGACCTTGTATCCTATTGTAGGCGACTACGAATTTTATGAGAACCTGAAATTCACAAAAAGTGTTCTTACCTACATCATAGTGTTGGATAAATTATTACTAAGATGTGAGAAGTACAAGTATTAAAATACGTTATTATCACTGCGCTGTTAGTATCATGATGGGTGGTAGATATTCTGCGAGGCAATCTAAATGGACACATGAATGGCGGTGCTTGCACAATGTTTCTCACCAACGGGAACACGTGCTTACCCGCTCACTGAGTTTGTTTAGTTAGTCTTGAATATATGCGTGAGGCGAGTTCATTCTAGTAAGCATATCGTCTTGAATGAAAAGCGGTGAAGGTAGACGACGGGTGATAGGTTAGGTTAAACCTGTAGCTTTAATCATATTGTTCGCTCGACAACCGGGTTCATTCCGGTTAAAGCGGCGAGCTGGTGATAGTGATCTGAAACGTTCCTCCGGCTTCGTTAGTTATGAATGAATTTACTCATATGTTCACCAAAACCAGCTTCTCACAATGCGGTGTCTAATAAATTTATATAGATTACTGTCTTGAGTAAGTCACATTTTTTGTCTTAAACAGTTCATATAATTGTGTGTTTAAAGTCTAATTATAGCAAGAAGGGTTTTTTTCTTCAAATTATTTGCAAATCCGATTTAGAACACACTGATATACATACAGTGCGACGTCACTACCACTCGTCCAATCACGCCCCTTCTCATGTAATGATATAGTACTCCTACCGTAAAGTTACTTAACATTAATTCTGTTAAAAACCGTTACACACATGAGTTCTTCTTACAACTTTTATTATTTCAGAAGTGGTACGAGTCTGCACAACCACGTTGTCGCTGATTGTGCTGAATGTATGATTGTGCTGAGTGTATTCGCAATCGATGTGGCTGTCTTGATCCGTACCATCCGAGATGATAAGATCCCTTGTAGTCTGTCTTACAGCCCCCGAACCATATTATTTCCCAAACACCATAGCCCTAGCTGCAGCGCTCAAGCCCTATAAGCTCTGGTCTCTCTGATGCTCCTTTTGAATTTGAATGTGTTTGTGTGTTACTATCAAAATGATATGTATTCAGAAACTAAGCGTTAGTCTACATTTCCTGTTGCTGTCAGAAGGTATCAAGGGATCCTCTTGATGCAGTGACACAGTGTCAGGCACGGGTCCCCTACGCTTTCCCCACAACACCAGCAAACAACGTCCTTGTAATAAGACATGTACCACACTGAACGCGGGGTGAGGTTTGGTCGTCAGGAATGAAAAGGAATTATTAATTTAATAAAACGAATAATTACTTTGAAAAGTCTTGTTCTTATTCTTTGTTGGACTTTCACCCATAGTCTAGCAGTGTCGACTTCTCACTCTGTGTGCGCGCATGTGGTTCGATGGCTTGTGTGTGTGTGTGTGTGTGTGTCTGTGTGTGTGTGTGTGTGTGTGTGTGTGTGCGCGCGCGCGCGTGAGTGTCCATGTGAATCCGCGCATATACAAGAATATCAGTCAAGACAACATCATGAGTGATGGTGAGCAGTATATATGAGCGACACACCCCTCTATCATTTCCAAAACACGTTGTATCAACGTCCCTGCATGTACCGAGCAACCACGTTGTACTGTTGAAAAACAGAAGCGAAGTAATCGTGACACTTTTTCAAAACATGGCGACCCCAGTCGCACCCCTCTTCCGATACAAGACATGAGAAATAGCAAGCATCATAGCGCACTTACACGGTATAAAAAGGATAAGGTTATGCACGACCGGAAACACACTTCAACAGTCCGTCAAAGACTAGAGACAGTCAAGACTCGACTTCTTCAAGCGAACGTACAAGCAACAGAGAAGTGAGTAACAATCAGAATACTTAGTCTTCGGCCTTTTTTGTGCATCATTTTTTAAAACATTGTTCGAAACGTTTTATCATAACTTTAATTATTTCAGATAAACAAAGAAGTTGCCGCAGAAAAAAGCATGCAATAGTGAATCGTATTCAAATTTTATAGTAGGTGAATAACAACAAATAACAAAATGTCTGAGCAAACTACATGTCCTGTCTTCCAATGTGAAATTTGCAGACATTGTTTCAAACAGAAATGTCATTTGTTAAGACATCAGAGACATTGTGAACGAGTGGGCATATTGTTTACCTGCAACCATTGCCATCGATCGTTTAATCGGGAAGACAATTTAAAACGTCATGTCAAAAGTTGTTCCGAAAATGTTGTTTATTGTCGTCAATGTCCACATTGCTTTGAAAGGTTTAACAGCAAATTCGGTTATCAACGACATTCATGTAACTGTAAAACATCTGCTCCTGATGAACATATTTGTCAAACGTATCATCAATCTTTCCCAACCTCTAAAGCATTAAGAATGCACACACATAAAACTGACCATGACATGTCGGGTGGTGGCAGAGGTAAACGTAGACAAAGGGCTAAAACGGCTACGCTATCTGTCCCTCCTCCTCCCCCACCTAACGCCCCTACCGCCACCAATATCGCCTCACGTCCATGTTCAAGCCACTCCCTACAGGGAGATGTTAGAGACTATGACTTTGACGGACGGAATAGCACGGACTCACTGAATTTCATGATTAGTGAACAAAATCAGGTTATTGATACAATTGAGGATGAAATTCGTGAGAAAAAAGCCGTAAAATGGGGGTTGTGTCTCCATATTAGAATGGCCAAACCTAGTCGGGAAGATGAGAGCACAAGTTACCATGAGGCTTATTTCAGAAGTGTCATGACTATAGCTACAGAGGGTAGTGACTTAAATGAACAGTATCTTGAAGCCGTACACAAGATGCTTCAGACGCTGGATGATTATGAGGGGGTTCATTCTGGTTTGAATATCTCCGCCGTTGTACTTTTGAAACTCACTGTGGTAAAGTTTGAACCTTTCAAAGGTGGTAGTTATATTCCACTACCACAAACTCTTGTCAAGAAATCCAAAAGTATTATCAACATAAAAAATGGCGATAATCTTTGTTTTGCTTACAGCATTTTAGCAAAACTGTTTCCGGCTTCTCATAACAAAGAACGCGAGGGAAATTATCGTCCTTATTTAAACCGTTTGAATTTAGAAGGATTCACCTTTCCCATGACTTTAAAACAAATTCCTCGATTTGAAGAAGCCAATGAGTTGAGTATCAACGTGTATGGGTTTGAAGATAATACTTTGTATCCCATGTACATCAGTAATAGGCTGGATGCAGATGAAAACAGGAAGATTGATTTGTTGTTGCTTTCACAAGAAAGTGAGTCGGATGATTTTGAAGGCATCCTAGGGTTAGAAGAACATGAACGCATGGACGTAGACGTTAAACCAAATACACATTACTGTCTCATTACCAGTTTAAGTGGGTTAGTCAGAAACAAGCAACGTAATAACCGCACTCAGTTCATCTGTCGCAAATGTCTTTGGTGTTATACATCACAACAATGTCTGGATAAGCATAAAGACTACTGTTATGACAAAGCACAAAGAGTCGTTATGCCTAGTCCAGAGGATGCGGTGTATCAGTTTAGATTACGTTCTCAAAGCAAAACAGAACGAGCCAAGTTTGTTATCGTGGCTGATTTTGAGTCCTTGCTCATTCCAGAAAGCAACCCGGGTAGTTCACGACTGAATAAACATGTACCTTGTGCTTATGCTTACAAAGTGGTGTGCACGGAGGAACGGTATTCGAAACCTGTACAAACCTATGTAGGAGAACAGGCAGCTGAGCATTTTATTGAAAGTATTTTAAGGGAATATGACAGCATCCAGACATTGTTGGATTCTATCAAACCCATGCAGCTCACTGTCCAAGATAAGATAACCATCGCCAATGCTACTCATTGTGGTTTGTGTAGTGAACTGTTAGGTACTGATCGAGTGTTAGACCACGATCACCTGACAGGACGTTTTCGACAAGTTTTGCATAATCGATGTAACCTGAATTTTCAGTTACGCAAGAAAGTGGTTGTCATGCTTCATAACTCTGAACGTTATGATTCTCACTTGATACTGGAAGTAGCACAACACTTTGGTGACAGAGACATTACAGTGATCCCTCACAACTCAGAACAGTTTCTATCGTTTACAGTGGATAACAATTTGGTCTTTTTGGATAGTTACAAATTTCTGCAAAGTTCCTTAGATGCACTGACACAAAACCAACTGAACAAAGGCGTGGATTCATTTGTCTATTTGAAAGAACACTTCCCCCATCATGGAAACATGTTAACAAGGAAAGTTCCCTTTCCTTATGAATACATGGATGACTGGGGAAAACTGAATGAGACCTGTTTACCTTCTCAAGCATCCTTTTTCAGTTCTTTGTCTGATGAAAATATTAGTCAGGAAGACTATACATTTGTTCATGAATTATGGAAGGAGTTTGACTGTGAAACCATGAGCGACTTTGTCCGGTTGTATGTGAGTGTTGATGTGCTGCTATTAACCGACATCATAGAGACCTTCAGAACAGGGTGTTTGACTGACTATGGTCTTGACATTTGTCATTATTACTCCATGGATGCTGCTATGAAAATCACAGATGCCAAACTTGATCTGTTCACTGATGTCGACACTTACAATTTCATTGAAAATTCCATTCGTGGTGGGGTGTCTATGATTAGTAAGAAATATGCAGTTGCTAACAATTATCACCTATCGGGTTTTGATCCACTGAAAGACACCTCCTTTCTTCTCTACTTTGATGTTAACTCTCTATATGCAACAGTCATGCTACAACCGCTCCCCATTGGAAACTATCGCTTCATCAGTTCTGAAGAGTATGACATCATTGACTGGACAACTGTCGATACAGAAGGAGATACAGGTTACATCCTTGAAGTCGATTTGTTGTATCCCAAACACTTACACAAAGCTCATGCTGCTTTTCCCATGGCTCCTACACATGATGACATTCCCTATGATGAGTTTTCACCTGCTCACCAGAAACTGTTAACTCATTTCAACCCACTCAAAAAATCGTTGCGTAAAGGTTCAAAGAAATCATCCGGTAAAAAACTGTTCACTACTCTAAAAGATCGTTCCCACTACGTGGTTCACTTCAAAACGTTACAGCTGTACCTGAGACATGGATTGATATGTACAAAAATACACAGAGTGTTAAAATTTAGACAAGGAGCATGGTTGAAACCTTACATCGATCTTAATTTGAGTAACCGCAAAAATGCCAAGGATGACTGTGATAAAGATCGTTATAAACTCATGAACAACTGTGTGTTTGGACGGTTCTGCATGAATAAACGAAAGCATAAAACAGTTCAGTTGGTAACACAGAGATCTAAACTTCGAAAATGTGCAGCTAAAAGTAACTTCAAACAGGTCAAAATTTTTTCAGAAGACGTGACTGCAGTAGAGTTGGAGAAATTATCTGTACATTTAGATCAACCCATTGCTGTTGGCTTCACCATCTTGGATTTAGCCAAATATGAAATTTACACTTTCTATTATGATGTCATGCAAATGCAGTATGGGCCAGAAAGACTTGACCTTTTGATGACGGACACGGACAGTTTGTTTATGCATGTACATGCACCTTCACATGAACCCCTTTTGGATCCTTATGTGTTCATGAAATACAATCAACATTTGTTTGACACTTCCAACTATGCACCTGATGATCCAAAAGGGTTATACTCGGATGAAAATCGCAAGGTAACTGGTAAAATGAAGGATGAAGCAGGCGGGAGCATCATATTAGAGTTTGTGGGACTAAAAAGCAAAATGTACTCTTTTCTGATGCAAAAATCTAAAAACGTCATCGAAAAAAAGACAGCTAAAGGCATTAAGAAATCTGTCATCAAGAAATGTCTCAGACATGATATGTATAAACAATCATTATTTGAACAGAAGAGGTTCAGTTGTTCCTTTCACTTGATTCGATCATACAATAACACTTTGTACACTGAGAGACAAAACAAAGTGGCATTGACACCAGTTGACGACAAGAGGTATCTGTTAGATGATGCTGTTCACAGCGTTCCATATGGATATTCACCAATCTAAAAAAAATTGTATACATTCACTATGTATGTGAAGACATCTTTCCACAAGAAAACAGTGCTCAACAGGTATGTGCTTCCTTTACGCATTTGCCATGTATGGAGTCCTTTACTCATTCACCATATATTGCTTCCTTTACTCATTCATTATATATAATTTATCTAATTATATATATATTGCTCCTTTTATCTAACTATTTATCTAATCATTAATTTATTTTCAGCGTCAAAATGAATGTTCAGAGATATGTGTACAGACTGATCGGTGCCAATGGTGAAACGCTGCGTGAAGGACAAACCTTAAGAAGGGCTGCTTATCAAGCAGCACAGAGGGTTCTGCAGCGGCTCATGGAACAGGGTGTGATCCCTGCTAACACTGTATATCCTGTGGAAGTGCGTGAAATTAACACCACAAGGCGGTCTCTTGAGCGTGCATGTGACTTGAGACACCATCGTCAAATGTTCGAGTCTATTCTCAAAACGCTCTACCTGAATGAACTCCAGACAAAAATCACCAAATTGTGTGAAGACGATTGCTATGGATGTGAAATTGGTCATCCGTTTCAAATCAATCACCAGTGTGTGATGCTGAATAGTGATGAAAAGGTGGAGCGCTATTTTGAAGAAGCTCTGACTGGAATATCTCATCAAAACATGTTAGAACGTGCACGTCATCAACGTACACAACTCAGACTAAACTTCCATGATAGATACACTGACTGGTATGACAACATTAACAGTTTGAACGCTGGTTTGCTTTCCAACACAGGAAAAGAGAAACTGCTGATGCTGACCAAACTCAACATGCATTTACGATAAACAACAAGACCAACTAGTCATTTAGTAATCCATTTTTTTATTTCCTTGTACATAATATGTATAGAAGAATGGATGTACATTAAAATGGTTCGATTGTTTTCCTTACGTTTGTCACACCAGGCACACCATGAGACGCTTTGCGTTTTATATATAAAGTATTTACAGTCTTCTTCTTTTTGTCTTTATTTTGCCTGCTTTTCATGAGATGTTTAGGAACGTGTAAATGTCTCAAAAGTTTATAAAACTCTCTATATCCCACTGGTCGGTGACTCTCAGCACCTGCTTTCATGATGAGAAAGCGGAGCAAGTCCACTATATTTGAACCATGTAATACCTCACCATTAGGTAACACAAGTCTTAGATCTCCTGTTAGTCCTATTTGACCATTCAGAATATTTTCTTTCACAAATATCCACAAGCTCATTAACTTCCCAATGGTCTTTGTAGACGAAACCCCTCGAATGATCTGCTCGGGGACACGAAGCATAAAGTCCATGTTATGTTCCATGACAGATGCAACCGTTTCATCACTAGAACCCTTATTATGATTCATCATCTTCAGATCTTGTCTCGTCAGAGGATTCTGATTCAGTATCTGATTCGCTGTCTGAGGAAGAATCTGTTCTTCTTGATTGTTCATCAACCTCTGGTAGGTCTCTCTTGTCAGAAGAACCATAGGCTTGCTCATTGTGAATCGATGAGAGGTATACTTGAAAGGATTTTATGCAAATGGGTAGAACCGAATGATGTGTCAGAATCAGCTCACGTTTCTCGCGACTACTAACTGTCTTGCTGGCTAAAGATCGAATGCACTTCTTGTAGCGTGAGAGACGCATTTTATCACTGTGTGGTAAGGGTATGATTCCTCTCAAAATGTTAAATATAAGAGTAATCACTGACATAAGCTGTTCACGTGAGGCATGTATTAACAAAGCCTTTCTTTGCCTGACACTAGCTTGTTCCAACATCATAAGAAAAGCTGAATGTTTTTGGAGCAGACCACTCATGTTGATGCTGTAGGGTAGCTGTTCCACTCTCAAACATGAGACACATCTTTGGTTAGTGTTATTTATCTAGAAACCCAAAATCGCATCTTCTTTGTTGTCATCGTCTTTGCACTGACTACAATCATGAGGAGGATCTCTTTGCCAACTTTCCAACAAATCTTCACCCTTAACAGACACAGTGGTACTGTGTTTTGAGTCTTCGTAATCTTGTAAAGACATAGCCTTTCGAAAAATATTATTAGCAACCACTCGCTCGTTTTCACTACAGAAACATTCGTAGTCTACCCTTCCATCTATCCATATGTCTTCATCTAATATGTTGGGACACAGTCTGTTATTCCACAAGAAGTCTTTAATGACTTCAGTCCATGAGTCATAGTGATGTTCTGTTTGTAAAGCAGCGTAATCGTCTCCCCACACTGACACTGTAAACAACATTCGAGAAGCTGTTTCTTTCAATGTTGCATCATCCTTTCTGTGTGTTTCGATAATGTTGATCAGACAATTCCTTTCTTTCACTGCATACATTCTGACCGAGGGTTGACTGTACTATGGCTGAAGTGACGTGAATTGGTTGTTATATGGAAGGTTGTCAGTTTGAAAAACTACGGTGATTAATATTTATTCAAAGTTGCTCACGTCTAACCTTTCTTGGTATCCATGGGTTCAGACACCATGTGTATATAGTTACAGTGTGGAGACAGTCTGAAGTGTTCAGTCATGGGATCATCATCGGGTATCCATTGATGTACACGAAGCCTACATTTGAAGCAGTAGACTTTATCAGACTGTCCTGTGTAAATAAATCCTGCTTCAGCCATGGCTTTTGGCGACTGTTTCATTTGAACAGGCCAGTTGTTGAACGACTTCAATCTGTCACTAAACTTATAGCCATACTCCTCAGTGTAACGCTCTGCTTCAACACAGTCTGCGAGCACATCATTGAACCGTCCGCACACATCCATGGTTCTGTTCAACTTCAGCGGTGAGTGTGAAATGATGAAAACACTTGTGGAGAGACGAATATATCATTTCAGTCCTACTTCTGGGACTGTTGTAAGTAGACTGTACATACTTCATCATCAGGAAATATGTTTGTGCGTAAACGTCCATAGCGTTCATCAGCATGGGGTGAAGCATCCAAAACAAGATACCCATATTGTTTTCTCCCAACTGCATCTTGGAAGGATTCCATAAAATATTTAATTTGACCTGGAAATATTTGCGATGCCAAAATTCTGTATTCATGTGCTGAACGCGGGTTAGACAACAGAACAAAGTAATGGGTGTTTAGAGACATGGTTCTGTTACATTCGCCTTTAGGAAAGGCTGACTGTTGAATGTTAATGACAGTAATTCCCAGATGATGAGATAGCGTGGTATAAAGATGTAAAAACAGAGGGTTCTTACAAATGTCTTGCATGAAGTCATCTACTACCAGTACACACCGTTTATCGGATTCCGAAGAATATGATTTTAACTCCTCTTCTGTAGGTAGTGCATCTTTAAATCGAATGTTGGGAATCGTCCTCTCAAGTTCGCTGTAGGCATCCTGCCACACGGCATAGCAATACACAATCAGGTTGGGTGGTGGATCGAACATGCAGCTAGCTTGTTTTAAGAGCTGTGCAACCCAAAAGGTTTTCCCACTTGAAGATCCTCCCACAACCGATATTGTAGTAGGAGTTTGAAATGGTAACACACATTCTCCCATGATGTATTCAGATCGCTCTTTAGCACAGAACTGCTATACTAGGCTTGATACCGTGGTATTTATACACAACACAAACCTAATCTCATCTACACTAATTTTATTGATATTTTTTTTCATACATAGATATAACATCAGTTACAATCTAGACAAGAAGCAGAGCAGTATTTGAAATAATTACAAACATATTCAGATACAAAGGCGTCATTCCACATGAAGTTGTGTACATCAAACTGATGAAGTATATGGTTTAGACTCTGGCATGCTTTAAATTTACATAATACATAGTACAAACAATAGAACCCACACACATTTGAATTCACAGATTGTAACCGGTGATTACTGCGTAAGTAAGAACCAGCATAAGTCTTTAAATAGCGATCAAATGTAACATCAACAGGATCTGCTAAACTATCGAAGAATTCTGCTGTATTGTTTTTAAAGTACATAGTAACCCAGTGGCGACCACTGTTCTGACTGGACTCAGTATTCACAATACATCCTACACCTTGTCTTTGCATGAAAGGTGCGATTATAGGAAGCGTATCTCTGGCATACACCCCCAAGACGTGAGTCTGTAAGGTTGAATCACACTGAAGGGCGCACATCAACTGTGAAGCTTTCATCTCTGTATTTACTTGATGAAGACGTTTCGTGCTTGATCGATTTCGATGATGGAGTTTCTTTCACTGAGAATGATGCAGCTCAGCGTTTTGGTTAGTGCAGCTTTGAACTCGATTTCCAACCGCACATTTCCAGTCTTCACCAGATTGAGGTACTCGGATTCTCCACACAACTCTTCCAGTTCAAAGACAAACAGTGCATTTCCTAACAAAAATTCTCCCCTGGATATGAAATTTCCTCGATTTTCTCTCCAAAACCCCATGCCATCAAACATGTTTACGTAGCTGTTCACATCATCAGCTCGAGTTGGACGTCCAGGTACACTGACACCATTCACATAGAGACTGACAGTTTTGAGCATGCTGGATTGAAAGTTGAAAGGATTCTTGTCATATGACCCATTCAAACTCTTGCTTTCCACAAAGGCGATGATGTAACGATTAGCAATGGGGTTGGACACATTATCAATGGTATGCGTCAGTTGAGAAACAGGGATGCTGTTGACCTTGACCTCAGACTTGGTGAAAGGGTAGAGTGCATTGGAGTTATTTTCGAACAGGGTGTTGTGAGCTAGAATCAGCGCCGGGTTGACTTTGAGTTTGCATACTTGAAGATAAGCATCGAGTAGCTCAATGGTATACTCTTGGTTGGCTTTACCGCTCATCAAACAGAAAGTAGGTGATGATCTGTACAATTTCAAAGTCAAATCTACTCCATTGATTAAATGTCTTTTCATGCTAAACACATCTTCATACAAAGGTCCAGACATGGTCAGTTCATTGCTCTTCTTGATGTAGGTACCACGTGCAATCAAACCGTAATTGGTTCCAGTGACACAATCAGTTGTTTCAATTGCATCATTATCTTCACCCTCATCTTTGTAAAACAGCTGCGATGTCATTTGAGAGCTTTTCGCATCAGCTCCATAGTTTAGCAAGGTCTTCATCATGCTCTTGTAAGCATAATGATTGTTGGTCGAAGACACCAACTGGTTCTGCATATACACTGAAATTTGAGAAAACAGTGCCTGCAAAAGCAAATTGACAGGTGCCACGTGTTCGTCTGCATCCAATACCGATCCATCCGCATGGGTGACTTTGAGTTTTACATGCAGTTTTGTTCGCTTCAAATCAATGTAATCACTACCCGAATTGGATATGTGAAATTCCAGTGGAGAAGAGTCATTAATTTGACTGAGTGGGCGTACATCTACAAAATAGTGTTGCTGGATACTGGTCTGATATGGAGGTAAGGTAAATAGGTTGAGCGAATCCGGTACCAACTCTTCAAAAGTTTTGCTATTCAATAAAGACATGATGCTCAACTGAAGATGTCGTTTTCTTTCACAGGAGTACACTTGAGCACTTTAGCTGTCTTGGAGGCGATGTTACTTGTCTGACGTATCTTCTTGGTTGTGGCAATCTGTTCACCTGCAGCTCTTTTTAAAGACCTATGACGCTTTTCTTTAGCATCCGCTCTCTCCACAACACTTTGTTGTTCTGAAGTCATCTGCAGTTCGATTTTAGGTTCTTCCGGTTGAGAAACAGATCGGTGAGATGGAATAACTTTAGGGGGAGCTTTTCCATTCACAACACGAGAAGTACTTGTCATGTGTTTCTTGAAGTAATTCTGCCATTTGCTATAATCTGGGATATACAGAGGGAGGGAATCCATGTTCAGTCAGCAAAGGGATAACGTCTCAAGTGAAGTGTTGCATAAGTCTGCTCTTTCAAGAATGACAGTGGTGTTCCACTGCTCGCTTTTATACAGAGTTCAATGTCAGGTGACTCTTTGACCATCACATGGATATTGTATTCATTAGCAAAGGAAAAGTTGGGTCCATTCCTCAGATCAATGCGTCTTAACAGTGGTAACTGGGTATTACCCACCAGTGAACTATCGCACAGGTTACACAGTATATCTACATACGGATCGTTCACATGAGTGAGGTCCATCTTTCCAAAGTTTAACTCGGATAAAGACACGACCCAAAATCCATCAAACAGCAGTCTTTGATTGAGCTTAATGCGAAAATGATAAGGGCTGTTATCCTTGAAATAAGAATTTTTTGTGTCAGAACTCTTGAGAAACACATATTTCTCCATCATAGGTTTTTCAGTTGACTTTCTTCCACATATGAATCAAAAGAACTAGGCCAACCTAACCAACGAACCAAAACATACGTTTTTCCTCTCATGCGTTTCTTCTTTAAGATCTTTTCCACTTGCCACTCAATATCGTCTCCTTTGTTAACCTTTTGCAGTTCGGCAGTGTAAAAACTCCCTTTAATAAGTTCACCGTGAAAATCTTTAATTCTGTACAGAGGTATGTCTTGTTTCTTGAAACGTTCTGTTACTTTGAAAAGTTCTTCCGTCCACTTCAGATCAAGTTCTTTGCTGAACGGTTTCCTCAGGTATGGGATGCGAACAAGATCACCAACTTTATATCTGTATTTCTTTATCACTTGACCTTTTTTTTCCTTTGACTTCAACAAGGGTTTGACATACAAGTGTTGCCAAACTTTCAATTCATTGCTTTTATTGACTTGAGCAGGTGATAGAAGGGGTAAAGACGAATGTGGGGTGTTATTGTAGTTGTACACCAAATCAGGTAGAACACTGAGATAATGCTTGGTGTTCTTACGTGTCATGTAACGTGTGATCAACGACTTCAGTGTTCTGTTGAAGCGTTCCACATAATTACTTTTAATGTTTTCGTTGCGTGCAATAGTAATGGTAATATTTTGTTTTTCCAAAAAAGATTTGAACACTCCCTTAAACTCACTACCACCATCTACGCGTACTTTTCTTGGTTTTCTTTCTTGAAGTATTTTTTTAAAGGCTTTCAACACGGACTCTGGCCTTTTATTTTCCAAAGGAAGGACAAAAGTAAACCTACTCAGTATGTCAATCACGACAAGCAAATACCGGATACCCTCATTTTCTTTGCTGTAGCGTGAAAGATCAGCAAGGTCCACATCCCACATTTCGTCCATGGAATTCACTCTGACTTTCATCCTTTTAAATCTATGCTTGACTGGTTTGTGTAAACTGTAAGGATCTTGGTTGTTGACAAACCATTTCACCTTCCTGAGCTTAACATCAGGTTGAGGTGTTGTCTTCAATACCCGTCGGAGTTTGGACGGACCATAGTAGGCTCCTGGATTGTGAGGGTCATAATAATACTTTTCTAATGCTTTTTCGTGCCTCTCTAACAATACCCTGTTCATCTTTTGTGAACTCACACACGTACTGAATGAAACCGGTTGTAACAGGCAATATATAACATGAAGGTATGAATAGGAAGGAACATATGCATTTATTAATAGAATTCATTCATGTATACATTCACAATTATTGAAAGCGATTTTCTAACAACAGCATCTTAACCACACGTTGCTTCAGATCATGAAGCCACTCTGATGTTTTAAAATGAGTGTCCCGAAAGTCTTTGCAGCGATATGAAACTATGTTCACGTAATTCAGAGATGTGTCATCACTAAATACTTCCAACCATTTATCAATCACGTGTTCATCATTTATTTCACTCATGGCCGTCATGTAACAGGCAATATATAACATGAAGGTATGAATAGGAAGGAACATATGCATTTATTAATAGAATTCATTCATGTATACATTCACAATTATTGAAAGCGATTTTCTAACAACAGCATCTTAACCACACGTTGCTTCAGATCATGAAGCCACTCTGATGTTTTAAAATGAGTGTCCCGAAAGTCTTTGCAGCGGTATGAAACTATGTTCACGTAATTCAGAGATGTGTCATCACTAAATACTTCCAACCATTTATCAATCACGTGTTCATCATTTATTTCACTCATGGCCGTCATGAAAAGACCATCAACGTGATCCTGTTCTAGCATGTGCTTACACGTGTGCACCAGTTCTCCCTCAGGTTCAAACATACATCCAAAACACAAATCACAGGATAACCGTCTAAGAATCTTAGCCAGTTCCAAAGTGTAACACAAAGTGAGAAGATTTTCCGCATGCTTTATGTGATTTCCACTATCAACTTCGTCGACACACAAGAACAGTTTTCTTGTCTTCTTGATGATGATTCTTTTCGTTGACCTAGAATCATCTTGAAACTTTCTCTTAGCATCCTTGACACATTCACTGCGATCTTGAAACCATTCGTTAGATTGCATGACAACTGTTTCGTGCAAGGTGTGTGATGATTGTAGAACTTGCTTCCAGGAATAGAAAGCTGCTTTACCATTCAGTTGACTGTAAACAAGAATTTAACACTTTTCACTCTCAACAACTTTGTCCATAAGCTCTTGTCTGACCTCCATCAAAGCTTTCCCCAACCAGTTTTGTCCCTTCCAGTTAGATGGATGTAATAGCTTGGGATCGTGAAGAGAGAGTCCAACACCCCACCGCCTATCATATGGACTGGCTTCAGCTAATATTTTTGTGGAGGTGTTCATTAATGCATGTCGAAGAGTGGAAGACTGAGTAAACTTAGCCAGTGTAACTTTCTTCACAACATGGTAACTCACAACATCCCATTTGTGTTGAATAAAGTTTTTCACACATCTTCCTAATCTCTTCTGCATAACAGCAGAAGAGGCTCTTAAAATGTGTTGAGCTGTAACCACATCGCCAAACGTCATTGCCTTCATGTACATATAATACTGCTCAGCACAGTTGAAGATTTTACCATCAACTTCAATCCTAACAGGATAGTGCTGGCTAAATGGTGAAGATTTTGTATAAAAGAATACGAACCGATCTGTAACTCTTGTTCCCATGATGTCTGTTCAGCAAAGGCACACCTTGTCTGTTGCTTGTACTCAGTTGGAATAACATTGCTGTAAGCAGTGATAGATGCGAGCATGCGCACATCTATTGGCGAATTCAAACTATGTCATTGGACAACACACAATAATCACTATCGCTCATTGGTAGATTTATAGACGTAGTGGAACGTGTGTTTTTTTTTAAAAAAAGAATGTGAAAGGGATGACTAATCATGACATGGCACTATTCAAAGGTTTAAGTTTCATCATCCAGTCATGCTACCCCTGGTTTGTTGATTCTATATATAGAGTACACCGTGCACTGGGTATCAACCGGTCATGCCACCCTGTCGTGACTGTTCTGTATAAACAACTTATTTGAATAGACAGCATTCCAATCGTTTTGTAACAAAAAACCATCAACTATAGCGTGAAACATCCATTGATAATTTCTCCTTAAACATCATTAACTTCTTTTCATCATGGTGATATTATGTATCGCTAGGCTTAATGAAATTGATATGATTAGATAATGACTGTCACGTGTAGCTATTTTGGGATGAAATGTGGGACAAATGAGGGATGAGGGATGAGGGATGAGGGATAAATGAGGGATGAGGGATTTATGGTCACTGGTTTCATTGTCTTTGCTAATTGGAGCACGAAATGAGGGATGAGGGATGAGGGATGTGGGTCATGGGCTATTGTTTTAGCTAATTACCGCATTGTTTTACCATTGTTTTGACATAGTTTCTATTGTCTGTGCTGTAGAATGAAATTTATATCTACTGGGGAGGAGGAGGAGGAGGAGGAGGTTAGCAAGACTTAAGGCCACTTACTGAAGTCTCTTTGAGGCCTGTTGATCCTGAATGCCTCCAGCTTGCTGATCTCACAGATGTACATCAACACCTCCGTGTTGCGCACTTTTGTCCAGGCAAAGACGTTCTTCGTGGCTGAAAGTAAACATGCTTGCATGAAGGCATAACTTGCCCCGGGTCCTGCGTTCGAACTAAAGTACTTCAATAGTTTATGAAGATTTTCCAAAAGCCTTATTGATGTCGGCATCCTTAAACTCTCTACGTGCTGTCTCTCTCAAGTGGGAGAGTATCTGCCGATGTTGAACATTCACATTGCATATCAGCAATAAGGACTGTTTTTCAGATATGTTACTGTGTCTTATGTTGCGCATATTGTGCATATTATTACATATGTAATGTGGCAATGATATCTATCACGTAACGTTCCAAGTGTGATATATTGTACAGGTGATATTCAGTGAGAGGCAGTGATGTAATACATAAGGACAGAGTTCTGGAAGGTACTACACGGTACTACCTTCGGGCTGTTTTGGCCTAGAGCGTTGGAGATTGTTCTGTCGTGATTTTCTCAGGCATGTAAAGGAGGTAACTCTTGCTTCTCATCTAACAAGACATCTCAAATTATCAGATTCTCAGCTTTGTGTGACATGACCATTCTACCTTTCCAGGACTTGTTTGCAAGTTGATTGAGTGAGTGAGGTTAGTGCTACGCCTCTATATTCCATCAATATCACGTCAGAGGTCACCAGAAGTTTGCAAACAGAACCTTTTGTTGACCGTTACTTTCTTTATAGCTATGGTCACTGCTTTTATATTCTTTCACTCAAGTTTGTACTGCCATAGTGAAACATTTCTACTGATTTGTGAACTTGGGTAATTATACATACAATTGTTTATTACATCACATTTCTTTGTTTTTTGTTTTGTTTTCACACTATGTCCTTTAGGGTTAACTGATTTTAAACTTGGGTATCAACCGGCACACGTATGTAATTCACATGAGTCATTCTGTACCTTAACATCGGTAACCAAGTCCGGCACGTAATGTTCTTATACAAATCCGACCCCAAACCTGTGTGTTACTCAAATCTTATAACTAACCCGATTACGAAACACACTGTCTGCCTACTCACCAGAAAACTTGTAGACGAGGTTGGGTTTTTTAGTGGACTGGCCGGTAGTATCGGGCACCATGTCGTCGTCGTCGTACCAGTAGTCCCCAGTCATGATGTCGGTACCGTCGCCCTGCCACTGCCATGTATCGCCCATCTGCACGCCGCTCGTGAACCACCTGTCTCGCCTTTAGGATTGTATAGAAAAAAATTCATTACATCAAGGAACATAGGGATATGTTGTCTTTCACTGACTTTAAACAAAATTTGTATTACTATAGCAACTTTTTACAATATTTCAATGAAGAGTCGTATCTCGCAACTTTTGACATGATCCCAATGATATATACTACTAAAAAAAGAAACGCGTAGCTGAAAATTGTTATCAAATTATACACTTAAGGTTCAGTAATACAGGGCAGTCATGAAGAAAACCTGAATATACATTAACAGTCCAATGCTGCAAGAAACTGTAGTCACAAATGACGAGTATTCGAAGGTCAAGGTCCCAGAGCAGTCAGTATCTTGTGTTGCCACCATTAGCATCAATGGTTGCTTTGCAATGACGTCTCACAGACAGGACCAGATTGCGGATGAAGTGCCTGGGAATGAGTTGGTACTCTTCCCTCAAGGCCACAAACTCAGCAGGTAACGTCTGTTACATGACGATCCAATTCGTTCCATAAATGTTCAATAGGGTTAAGATCCGATGATCATGAGGGCAATCAAGAACCTGAACGTTGTTCTGGGCAGGGACATTCCCGGTTGTTCTTTCTGTATGCGGCTGAACGCATCATGATCGTGCTGAAAAATGACGTTCTGGCGGTTCATGAAAGGAAATATATGAAGCCTGTTGATTTCATCACGGTAACGTCGAGCTGTCAATTCCCCTTGGACCTGAATGAGATCTGTCCTGCCATCGTATGAGATGTCAGCCCAAACCATGACACTTTAATCACCAAATCGGTCTACTTCCTGTACATAATTTGCAGCGTAACGTTCGTTACGACGTCGATATACACGTGATCTTCCGTCGGGACGTCGCAGCACGTAACGTGACAAATCACAGAAGATAACTGTTCTCCACCTCTGCAATGGCTATGGGAGATGTTAGCGACACCACTGTCTGCGTTGTTGCCGATGTTGACGTGTAAGGACAGGTCTTCGCAAAGGTCTTCCAGAACGAATGCCAGCCTCACGTAAGCGGTTCCTTACAGTCTGATCAGAAATTGTTCTGAGTCCTGGCACTACCGATGTTGTGGAATTTGCTGTGGTGAACCTGTCCCGTAAATGTCGACGACGCCGAAAAACCTGTCCTGAGCGGACGTGGTCACACGGGGTCGACCTGATCTGGGGCGATCACGTGTTGACCCTTGCTGCTGGTAGCGATACCAAAGTCTTACTATGGTGCTCTGTAACACATTCAGACTGAGTCACCCCAGCCTCCAAATGACCAATCGCATTGTTGCGCTGAACCCCAGCAAGTCTAGGCATGACTTTAACACCAAATTTAAGATTGTCAACTGTCGCAAGAGCATTGAAACTTGACTTTTATTGGAAATGATGCACGAAATGTGCGTGCAAAAGGAAACGCATGAATTTCTTCCCGTTCACAATTTATTGCATTTAATGAGGAAAACAGATTTTGGTGCGTTTCGACAAGTTGTCCCCAATGACGATGGATTCAGACTCGAGAACGTTTGCAGACAGCGTTCACCATAGATATACCGATTACATAGACACCAATGATTCAAATTCAAAACGTTACATGGAAAAATACTACTTATGCGTTTCTTTTTTAGTAGTTTATAATCCGTTATATGGAATGGACAGTAAAAGTCTTAGATGCATTTATACACCTGGGATAATGCGCACCTGTTGATGTCGTACTGCGTCAAGTAGTTGCTGATGAATTGGTGCTCCGCATCGTCATTGACGCTAACGAGTGTTGATCCATCAGCCTAGGGGTAGCCCATATAAAAGAAAACATGTACACATACAGCACTAGAATATGGCATTCACGTTAGTTGCGTTTTGTTGATGCATGCATAATTCAAAATAAATGCAGTATACTTGACTGAATGATGTTAGCCCCATGATGTTTGTGTGGTGCACAAACGCGACTTTTATGGTTTCGCACAACTGTTTTTACGTCCCCTTCTTGTGGTTTGAGACAGTTAAAAAAGTATTGTCATTATGTCATGATATTTGGATATTACAAACGTTATGATACAATTATGTATGCGACTATATTGATGATATTATTTCCCTGAGTGCACCGCAGATGTGACGTCATAATGTATGGCACTGTTATGATGTTCCTATTTCAATGACGGCACCGCTGATTTACGTCATAATACAATAATGTCTGCGACTGTTACGACGTTACTATTCCAGTGAGTAGTTGATGTGACGCCACATGAACACTGACCTGACAGGCTGTGTCTGCCTCCACGTATGGGCGTGGCGGGTGGAACACAAAGTGATAGCAGTGGTCCATGTACTCAGCCCAGTTCAGTGGACAGTCTGGAAGGAGCAACAAGGGATATATTCTTACCCGCAGAACAAAGGGATTTTCAGGTTGCGTAAAGCCATCTTTGTTTGAAGTTTGGCATGTCAGCAATTCGTATCCTGTGGGCAAGCTGTGTCTCCTGAAAGTGGCCCTGCTCTGATTTCTTAAGACCCACGCCCCGCCCCGCCCCGCCCGTCTTAACCGAATCCAGAGTATGTATCCCTTGACAACAACGAAACGAGAATTGCAGCTGATTATAACATTATTCGACGCGTGTAACTAGATGTTATACCAGATATAGAACTTGAGAGAGGATGCTAAACAATTTCAAATACGTATGTCTTGTCATCACACTATGTACAAAACATGGGAGGACTTATTATCGTCATGAATGATACTTAGTTTCTTACAAAACCCCAGACATGACAAGAAATAGGTTGATACCCTGGTCCAGGCCTGTATTCACAGGGTATCTGCACTAGTCACTCCAAACGTGCTGCACGTTTTCCTCGAAAAGCATGTGCCGGACGAACGCTAAGGGCACTCGCAAGGGAGTTACAGAAGAGCTCAAACTTTGGCGCCATGCTGGAAGGTTTATTTCACGCACAGTAACAAGGAACCAAGGCTGAATATTGGTGATGGATGTACGTCACTAATACAGTGTTCACACTCAGATTGAACAACAGCATGCATTCCTTTCCGGCGGTCTTATGTTCCTTATTCAAGTCTCCCGTTAATAACGATTGATCAAAATTTGTTACGGACAAAATTCTTATGCAAGAAACTTGTTTTATATGTCTCTGTGTTTTTTAGCAGTTTTGTTTATTATAGATGTATTGTTGTGAAATGGGAAAGAAATGTCATTGAAACATCGTTACAAGGAATAAAAGACCTTGTTACAAATATTTTCTTTCAGAAGGTACATGTAGGAGTTACAATAGACTTACCTTGGCCTGAACACACACAGACAGTTGTCATGACAACCAGGAGCCATTTATGCGCCGCCATGACAGTGATTAACGTTGGCGATATCTAGACAGAAATGCAATATGTCAGGCAGTTTTATCTCTTACTTTGACTCCTGTAATCTGGTATTTGCCTTCGGGGATGTGCACAAATATCGTTTTCCGTTGTTCCAAATCCAACTGATCACTATCAGTAAGCAAAGAATATACGTTGTTTTAATACCCTACCATTATTGACCATACGGTTGTTCAAAGAATATACGTTGTTTAAATTCCCAACCACTATTGACCATACGGTTGTTCAAAGAGTATAACGTTGTTTAAATAGCCTACCATTATTACCAATGCGGTTGTTTAAAGAGTATAACGTTGTTTAATGTTGTTTAATGATTTAAACAAACGTGAAGCGTAACCTACTGGTCATCAGTGTTTAAAACCGTACTTTTGGTTCCAAAACAACGGTTCTTTAAAACATACCCTTAATTTATTTGAAATGTATAAAAGCATGCCCTTTGAATAAAAACAAGACGAACATTCTTATCAAGAATTATTATTATTACTCTTAAAGGAGATATTATTTTCCCCCGGCAACGACTGTGTACAGCTGATACTGCAGTGACAAATGAAACAGCGTCAAGTGGAGATGTCGTGAGTAAAACACAAAAAAACCCGTTAGGAACCCCTTACAAATCCTACGATTGAATGAGCCCTGACTGTATCCCTTTGGAGCATATCTGGGACATGATTGGTCGTCGTGTGCAACAAAGGGATCGTCCTGTACAGAAATCGGCCAAAATACAAGCTGCTTTACTTGATGAATGGCTTAGACTACTCCTCTGTGGATCTGGAGGCTGACAGAGATTATGACGAGGAGAGTGTTGGCTGTCATACAGTTAGATAGAGGTTACGCTCGCCATTGAACTTGAATCACATAAGACACGCAAAAGGCCATTTGCAATGTTCACATTCACCAATAAATTCGCAATTGACTATTCCAGGGATGTCCAGAAAGGTTCCTCACGAAGAAACTGCAAATGTGTCATGTCGAAAAACGTTGCTCGTTTGTGATCCTCAATGAATTGCCACCACCAACAATAATATTCTTACATTCCGACTGATTACAGCTGAAAATAAGCCTACAAACAGCTGGAAATAATGGACTTGTAATTCATTGCAAAACGGAATATAAGTAAAGGAGGGTGTTGGCCGTTTAAAGACAAGAAGCACCTTTCCGTATTTGAACAGGTCAAGCTGTTCTCGCATGTTCAATTGGACAACCTCGCGTCCGAGTATGGTTACAGAGTTCAGTACCTGGTTGATATGGGAAGGGATTTAAGTCGCAGATCTCGTGTACGGTAACCATGGTGTGGACGGCATTTCACTGATAACGTCCACAGTACATGCGTTCCCTGTACAAGCAGTGGAGACGGGTACATGGGAAAACCTTTTAGAACCATGTCCAGGCTCGATAAACAACAGCGACACTATCCGTTAAAATACATATAGGATCACCGCTATCGTTCATATAATTTCTTTTGGAGAAGAACAATATAATAGATCTGACCTGCTATTTACACATGACAGTAAACATTAACCCAGATTGATCTTGTGAGTGGACATGTCCGTTCCGTCAAAGTATACCCGTAAATGTTGTTTAATTATGTGTGTTTCGTCAGTTATTTAAAAAGTGGTTGAATATTCTTGTTATGTCTACAGATTAGCATCGTGGTACTATGTATTTATTGTATACATATCCTCTTCGTAATTGTTTAGCATATCGTTTGTGTACCTTTTGACGTGGTGATTAACAGCCCGTGTTTAGAGCGAAGTATTTCGTTTAAATCGGGGCGTTTTAATATTTTACGGTATGCTCTTCCATTTACGTATAATTTCTTCATATATGCGGTAGTTTTAACAAATCGGAGGGTCCGCAATATGGCTACATCTACGTTTTCACAGGTTCAGGACAGTTTGTCAGTAAATGAGAAAAATTCCACCCTAGAATTATCAAGAAAATACTATGTGAAATTCTAACTGACCACATCTATGTAATATGTTTGATACGGCGTAAAAAGGCAATCATCTTCCTACACATCAACAGTGCTCTTCAAGTCGATCCATACCCATGAAGATCAGGGTTAGAAATGGTCTTCATCAAGTCAGAGCTTGTAGTTAGTGGCGACTGAAGCGATGAGGACTCGCTGGCCTGACACGTCACTGTTTCCCAGTCGCGGGGATGAATGACCACTGATCACTAGGTTGTCTTGTCAAGACATCACCAAGAAGTTTAAGCTATGTTTCCAGTATACAGGTGAACCGGTAGTGTTCAGCAACGACCTGAACAAATATACAGAATTTCACCTCATCCCCAGTTATAACGCGAGATGCGTGTTTTAAGATTCCGACTGTCTACCCAAGGACTGTGACAAGAGTGATTCCTACTTAAACTACATGTCAAGCAGTATGTCAGTCATTGTCTTTTGTGCTCATATTTGAAAACTTGTCTTGTACAATCGATCATGCTCTTTCTACCCAACATTTAGTGTTTGTCATATCCTCTTTTCCCCAAAGTGCTTTGATCAAGATTACAACATTTAACAGTTTCGTAAAAGGTATATGCAGGTTTCCGTGTGATGGGAAATTCAAAAGCTGACGCTTGTAACATACGTTCCCCTGCCTGTTTCGGTAAACATGTTTACCTTCTATCCATGACATGGTATAATAACCGCTAGATCATAAACAACTGCATTCGATGGAGATATAACCGTGTGCATATTCGTATGTTTGATTGTGGCTTTGTCCTTTCAGACATATTTATGGAGCGTTCACGTAATATGATTGTTCTTAGTAGAGGTTGTATTCACGAGAGGTACTATTGATATATTATTTTAGTGAGTCCATGTTTACTTTTCCTTTGGTAACAGACAGAGTTAGACAACCAGCAGGCTAATATATATACAACAAATGCATGATTTTAGCAACCACTAGATCAATGTGTAGACCGCTCATACATATGTCGACAGCCAACACTATCCATAAGGTCAATGTATGGACAGATCACCTGTGATTAAACAACCTCTCTCTCAGTATGTAGACATGTATATCATCATAAGTATGGGAATAAACAAACTGTAAGTAAAATGTAGATAAATCGTGCTTATAAAGGTTAGAATTTCAACAGATGCTTTCAACCTCTGACAAACATGAATCCGCAGTGTGTGTCCAGTTGTCCGTGTTAACACGCGGTGTTATCGTTCTGTCGGTGTGATTGGTCAGTGTTGGTCAGCGTGCTCTGAGTAAACTCCTCAAATACATGTGTTCCAACATACACTTTAACGTTTCTACCAGTTCTTTCACTGGAATATTACAGCAAAATGAACAATATCAACATCAGAACACACTCAGCTAAACAAACATATCGTAAGTACGTAGTATCCAGCGAGAAAACCTTCTAAACTTTCGTTTAAAGGCATATGTAAGTAATGATTACCTACAGTTACGCATTACTGTGTTGTGCGATGGCATGTAGAGCCATGTTATTCCCCGGAAGTGACTCATATAAAGCGGAAAAATCAGTGTGCCGTTTCTAGATTGTAATTTGAACGAAATCAAGCACTGCGTTCTCCCCAAGTTTCTAATCGAATGTATTTTTGGCGATATAGTCTTATATTCACCCATACATGGATATTTAATGAGACAACTATGTTATCGATTCATGATGTAAATATCAAATCCTGTAGTACCTTGTCACGTGAGTCGTTCGTTGGTTGAAGGTCCAGGATGAAACTACTTTGATCTCCGTCTTGGATACTCCCGGGTATATTCGGCCTGGGTAATAAGTCACAAATTTGAATATTTTTCAGCAAAATGGCGTCACTAGAATGCGATCATATCCGTCAATAGATTTATCAGTGTCCGACAAGCCCTTATCAGCACGAGCAGAGTTACTGGACTTGCCTCAGTCGGTGTGGGAGGTAGGGAGTGACGATTGGTATGTATATCAGACATCGTATAAGCATGCAATGAAGAAGTATCTAATAATATATTTATTGTGGTTGCCGTTGACATATATCTGCATCCTTTGTTGTTTGGTGTCCCAATTCATACTTGATACTCGTATCAGGTGAAGTTGCCACATCTTCATAGTTGCTCAAGATATATTACGAGGATGCTGGTTGGATGCATTTTTACCGCTCCATTGAGTTCACGTGGATGAAAAATTCTTGGATAAGTACACATTGTTCAGGGCATCAATCAGCAACATTTCAGCTCCATACATATATACTCTGTTCTAGGAGGAGTCAAGAGGAATTCAAAAAGGTTTCAAATGCTTTCTAAAAATACATTTAATGTTGACAATACATGCACAGATTTGAGTGAAATCATGAAAATGAATAGCGAATGATACTGGGAATGTATCCATTGAATGATGTAAACATATAACGTCAGATATCAATGCTATATAATACGTAATATATAGTTATACGGTAAAACAGAGTTCACTGAACGTACAAGACAAAACAGCTACGAAACAATTTGTTGAATGATTATATTTAAAATCAGTGACGACATGAGGCTTTTTATGAAAACACTTGGGATTGTTATTTAGGCCAGGCTGTAGACGTATATCCCGAGGGAGAAACAGACAGAGATTCAGCCAAATTTTCACCAGGTGTTTTTGGCTGACGCAGTCAACAGATGAATCCATCGTTTGGAAAACCGTTTCAACATTTATTGAGAAATCACCGATATATATTTTTTTAAAAAAATATCTTCGCTAAAAATAGAGATATTCTGAATTACATTAAAGATACCTTGAAGTGAATTGAATTCAAAATGAAAAAGTATCTCTCAGGTATAATAACAGATATCTACAATAACATTCATAATGGCGCAAAATTAATCAAGGATATGTTGAAGCAAATTTCAGTTATCTTGAAAAGAACTGCTAATATCCTTCATGGATTCAATGTCTTTCATGGATTCAATGTCTTTCATGATATCTGTAATTCAGTTCCTGATACTTTGTGATTTAAATACAGACATCTTGAATTAATTTGACATGCCTTGAATTGGAGATATCTTAGAAGGAATTATATATCTCAAAGGAGATAAATGTGCAGAGAACTTACTGATATCTTAAATTGTTTTTAAAGATATCTTGAAATGAATTAAATATATTTCGAATAGATTTAGCTTGTTATTCTTTCCTGTTACTTGTATTACAGGTATCAATAGATGATTTAAATATAACTTCAGTAATATGAATGATATCTGTAATTTAATTTTAGGTAATAGTAGCGGCCAGAATTCTAAACTGAATTGAAGATATATCTTTATGCATTTGTGGATATGTATAAGTTATTTCAGTATATCCCGAATTAAATTTATGATGCATGGAACTGACACGTTTTATGGGCAACAACTTCTTTTTCACCCTTAACAATACGTTTCATAATTATCTATTTCTTGCTTTTCTCCCCATTCACCTTATGAAGGAGCTCTGAAACGTCGTGTAAACACTAGAAAAGAAATTGTTTCCGTTGAACGTGTCATGTATTGAAGTTCGTTCAACTTCCAAAGGCCTTTCAAAACCATGAATATAATTGTTTTAATGATATCTTAAAATATTTAGAGATATCACGATATATGTTTACACCTTAATGCATCAACAGAAGATTATTAAAGATATTTTCAGGTAATGGCCGATATCTAAAAAGACATGATTGGTATCTTTAAGTAGAATACATATACTTTTAAAACAATTGAAGATATCTCAATAAATAGCAAAACAGCTTGCCGTACCATCGGCCATATCATCATGTACTCCACATTATCAATATAGTCTAATACTGATTAATGTCTTTGTTCACCAGATGCATGTACAGATCGTGCACCTTTTTTGTGGTGTTTGATCCATGACATTATCTTCTTTTCTGACGGGGAAATACGAGCTACATATGTAAGAATATACAGCAAGTGAACGATATGAAAAACTGAGGACACAGTACAGATGACAATACAGAGTATACTTCCTAAACACATGGAAACGTCTAGCTGTAGTCGTGTTGTCAATGGTGGTGTCGATGATGATGATATAGATGAGGATTCAGATACACATCCTCCTATGATAGTTGCGTCATACATGTGATATGCGCGTTATCGGAATAACACGCTATCAAGCAGGTAAACTAAAGAACATTTACCGATAAAGAACAACTAAATTGTAATGATTAAATATGGGGGAATGAACAGAGAACGCATGTTTAATCGAAACATTTCCGTATATTCTTCATATCTGACACCTTCTAAAGGTGGATTTTAGTGAATAGGAGAAGTTATTGGTTATAAGGGACGGATCACAACTGTTTCGTTTTTAACACGGAATTTTGACATTTAAAACATGAATGCATAATTATTCAAATAGAAAGGCTCTAAGATATGAGAGACATATGCGTCAATTATCATTTTACATATTGATAACAAACACGCATAAACGTGCAGGGCTGTGGCTTGCAGTAACAATTATTATTCTGGACATACAAACTAGTTATTTAAACAACATCATCTGTACTTTTCGGAAGTAAATTCTGTTGGTAGATTTCATTTTGTGAGTGGTTTTGAATCATTCATCACACCCCAGGTATCCTCAAGGTAAGAACTACATTTTGAGAATGAAACACGATAAATACACCAGTCTAATGTTAAAAATGACTCAAAATGTATAGCATGAAACAATCTCAGAACACACAATTAAGCATGGATTTCAGCGACTTGAAGATTTTAGGATTTTTGATGTTTTGTTGTCCAACTCCTCATGATGAATCAATAGTGGAATCAGCAGTCTGGTATCCGTGTGTTGCTGATTCAGATATCCATCCCAGGTCACACTATTCACAGGCCACACTATTCACATGACGTATCCATCCATGAATTTAGTGGGAATAACCTTCACATCGATTATGACAGGTAGGCCATCACCCACATCAGTGCGCATGACAGCATACACAACACAGATATAGAGTTGTGGCTTCCGGTTGCGAGGATCGTGCTTGTAGTGCGATCATATCGGACCTGGCCGCCTGAATAGACAGAAACAACAAACAATAAACAAACACAGACACGGACATAGCAGGTCAGTCAATACAGAAATGCTGATTAACATACATGCTTCCGTGAAATAGAGCAGGGCATGTGCCTCCCATAATGAAAACAGACTCTACACACTGGCATTCGGTTACCGACAGCCAGTGGCAGGAATACTTCAAATCAACAAGAAACCACGGAGACTGTCAACACAGCCAGTTGTAATTGAGGGGAAATCAGAAAGAAAGTAGCACATTCCATCTATCATTAAAATGGACCGAATATCAGCCATCTCAGACGATATGAACCACTGCCCTAACTGCACCACCAGCATAAGACATCTTATGAAAAGAACCCGGTACATTCACCCACTGAAAACTTGCAAAATGTTCAAATCCGCAGATCAAGCTCATCATATGAGCAATGTACTTGTATTTGTAGACCCTCCCTGCTGCAGCTGGTACTGCATTTAATACCTGTATCCACTCATGTTGTCAATCCTTGCCAAGGAAATCATCATTTTTGTCCCGTTAATCCCCTTTCAGATGAATATACGCCTTTATCTTACCTTTATGTAAAGTACTTTCATTTTATTGGTCAATGACGCTTTAACATGTTTCCGTGTCACCCCTCCCAGCAAGGTGACAACTGCCACGATAACCGCCACACTCTCCGCCAAAAAGATCGAAAACCGTTCGATTGTTTTTGGTTCACTGTGTACACTTTCACTGCTTTATTTCAACTATTTTATACACTGAATAATTTTAATAGCAATTTCTTGTCAGAATTTCACTGATATAAAAATCCAGTCGAAAGACAGTTGTCAATGTGTTTACATGTTATATAGTCGGTAGCGGTCTTCAAAATAAGATAAAATAAACCTATATTTTTTACCTTAACATGGCAGGCAGATGTATACGTTGTATACATCTCTCAATGGTAATAGGGTCTGATGCATGCCTATATGTGGTCGCCATCCCTCATCAACCGGCTGGGGTACCCCTACCCCAGAGAGGCGTACATCAGATCGTATTACCCTCGAGTGAAGCATGCAGCGTATACTGTTGGTCTGTAACACCCTGTTCTTGCTTGACAACGGTACAAGATGTAATGGAAAGTCGGGCCAGAACATAATGACGTTGACGTCCACAAAGTATTACACATTTCGTGTATATAATCAATGCTACGTTAGGCCGTGTTGTGAATATAGATTCTATTTGTAAACTTCATGTTAACATAACGATGATTTTAGATGAGAGAGGTTCAGCGTTTATCAACATGTATAACAGGGACGCAGTTTACAAGCTAGCACTACATTAACTGGAGTTATCGTTCTTGTTTGAAGCCCTAGTATTCAGATCTACATAGCAACATGGAATATCTCCAACACGCCTCAGTGACACCGAGAACACGTGAGAAGCATTACAACCTACCTAAGGTGAAATACACCGCTGGAGCCTTCGTCCCGTCACCGCCTGCGTTGAAACCTGTCACCCTGAGCTTGTAGACAATGCCCTTCACCAGTCCGGTGATGACGCCGTGCGTCTGCTTGTCGTCTATAACCACGTCGGTCGCATCTCGCAGGTCACTGTTGGCCGGCCAGTACCGTAGCTGAAACGTTGGGAGTATGAATACTTGCTACACATACGCTATCAGCCTAACATTCAGATGCCTGGTAACAGAAGATTGGTAATCTCCAGCATGCATTCTTTCTTTGGCGGTTCCGTTTCGCAGAGTCAAGACGTGACCTAGCGATTTGACCTTGGAACACCTTCAAAACGAATGCCAGTTTCTGAAAGTAATCTGGATCTTTTTGGCCAGATCTTTTTTGCTCTTTGCTGTAACATTTGAAATGGAGGGTGATTCCTGTTGCGTTGTGGCGATGTCTTTTTAATCTTTGTAAGAAATATCATCAAAGTAAAGATTTTCAGGTAAAAGCGATTTTTCACTTGTGCAGTTGTGTAAAATCATGTTATCAACACTTTTGTTACATATTTTGACGATTGCCTGAACACAATAGGTAATTAATAGATTTTTGAAAATACAAATCGCCTATGCGTTTCTGTTTTTGAATAGTAGAGTTGGTATACGGCGCAGTATTCAGTTACAGATATAGACTTAAATACATGTAACACTGGGTCACGATACACCCTGACGCCTAGACATGAGACACCTTGATGTCTGCTCATTGACATCTCCCAAGGAACCTTCATTCTCCAGTACTGACATTTCGCGGTATTAGTTACGGTTGTTACATTTCCCCAATACACTAACTAACATTTCCATAGACAACTTAACAACTGCATACTGAAATTCCGCGAGACAACTTAATGTCTATGTATTCACACAAGAAGTCTTTCAAACATATGTTCAGTTTGGGGGGATAAAAGTGGATCCAGTTTAAAGGTACTAAACAATGTTTGTAAACGGAAAACACGCCTTCACTCACTCACTCACATGGGACTTACAATGTATCCTTGCAAAGCTTCTTCTATTATAGGGACGGTAGATATGCCCCTCCAGTTGACATACACGCTGTTGGGACCGTTGCTGTGCACCTCCACGTACTCGGGGTAGGCGTTCGGACCTGAAGACATACAACTCAGCTAACAAGGTCATTGTATAGCTTTAATCTTAATTCATCAGCACAACACGATGCGAATCACAGGTATGGGCGTGATAAAATGCTTCTGCTGTGGTCTGTTTGAATAGAAAGTGTTCCCATGAGTTGCTAAATATATCAGTTGAAAGGTTGTTAGTAAATAGAGGCAAGATGTTCATGAATAACCTATACCCAAACACCCTTTTACATTTCACATGATATTGTCACGCATCATGAAAATGCCGTTCAACAAACATAAGTGTTGACAGTTGGCGCGAAGGGACGCATGGCAACAACGGCCATAGACAGGTACGCAGGGGAGTGTCTCAAAACATTCCGAATGAATAGTGGCATCACAGACAGAGTTCATGGAAATATCAAACGGTTGCGTAGATGCCTGTTGGAGACAGTCACGAGACCAGTAAACTGCTTCAAGTTCATTGACTGCCTTAGTTACACAGTGTTGCCACATGTCATCAGTGATAGTATCCAGCCAGTCGGTCACCAAGGCCTCAACGTCACGTAATTTAAACGTGGTATTTGATCTTGCAACGCCACCCTTTGACAATACGCCATATCATCTCGATTGGATTTAGATCACACCGATACAGTGGGAGCCCCAATTGTGCTTGACGTTTACTTCTAATGTAAGTGTCTACATTGTATATGGTGTCTTGTTTGTGGCTTTTGATAGTTTCGTACAGCTGAGGCTTCGTCGCTTTCGACGGATACGTGAACACATCACCCTTACAATTGTTAGATGTCGGAGTTTTGTTGTTTGGATATAACGCGGTGTTATGGCTCAATGTCCACGACTATATGAGACTTATAAGAGACGCACAGTTAACGTATTTTTTTTTAAATCCAGCATGAAAAATAATCAATCTATCCACCTTCCACACCGGCAGTTTCCTGCGTGATCCTTATCTCCCATCGGGTACCCATTGACTGCTTGCGGCATGAGACGCATTTACCCAAGTCTCGTCAAGATACACCAGTTCATATCCAGCATCACGTTTTTTTGTGGATAGTCTTAAGAAAATGATTTCTCAAACGTACGATATGTTATACTTTGCACAAGTTTCACACGCCTCTCCTGTTCTCTCCTACTACCCGAAAGAATGAGAGTTGTCTAGTATTTATTTCGTTACTGACAACTCATTTTGGTTTTCCGGGTGGTTCTGTAATACGTTTGATGACATGTATTTGTTTTGTGATTGCAGTTTAGTGAATGCCCGTCTGTCTGGCTTGGTTCTTCTGCCAGTTGTCTAATTTATAAACCTTTGATGCTTTTGGCACGCCCCTACATAGGTTGTGTCGACAACACTGTCTCTGTTCTGTATTATATATTTGAATGCCCAAGTAGAAACACCCAATATCTTGGGAACACTTTTCATTTACTAGTACCTATCAACGGCATAAATCTGTCTCCCCCTCAGCGCGTAAGAAATCATATACATGTACTTTAATTATTAACTTTGTTGTCTGTACAATGAACTTCATTTCGTCAGACAGCAGTTATCATGAAATGCCCGTGCATCAGATGCACCTGTCGCGTCAACAATCATGTTTATAATGATGCAAGTTTGTTATGCAACATTTTCTTTAATGCATGACAATTTTTAATATATGAAAAGCTGTTCTGTTTGGGTATAGTTTATTCATTAACATTTTGTCTCGTAATATTTATTCAGTAACTTTCTCAACTGATATATTTAGCAATTCATTGGGAGACTTTCTCGTCAAACAGACTCTAGTGTATCTTGAATGCGGGTGCTTGATTCCGATTAAACTAATAGCTTGTCTCTGAAATGAGCATATTTTACTGAAAAAAACGTTCATACTGACTTGCCACATTTTCTAGACTTGCGTGGGTTTTCTTGGATATATATACATTCCGATGTAGTCCTACTCACCGAGACCCCACCCCACCCCTCTCCCCTTTTGGGTCAACAGGTGAGTTCTTTCCGGAGACAAACACAGACTTACCTTCTCCTGCTGTTGAGCCAAAGTTGATTTCGCTTTCGGGGCCCAGTCCTGCCGAGTTAAAGACCTGCACGTTGGCCCAGTAGTCATAGTTCGGGATAAGTCCGATCACAGTAGCTTGACTCCGTTGCCCGTAGTGATAGGAATGTGATACAAAATCTGGCTGCCCATCGACCCAGAAGTTCACCTACAGAAAACAGATATTTACTATTGTCATACAGTCTCTTTTAAGTTACGATAATACATACGGGTGAGGAGAGTTTCAAATTTCAGAAATTCTGACATGACATTTCTTAACGTTTTTTTCTGTTTCTTGTTTAATTTCGGCTGACCGGTCTTTGGGTGATAGCTGCAGATACCTGATATCCAATAATCTTGCCTTTGACTGCTTCCCTGGTGTCGTCCACGGCGTCAAAGTAGACAACTATTGCGGTGGCGTTGTAAGTGTTGATGTAGATGTTGTTGGGTGTTGCGTAGGGCACTGGGGGATACAAAGAAAACAGGCAACTGTCGGCACTGGGCAACTCTAATAACGTAAACAGCAGCGTTGATTGTCTTACACGTAGACAGCAAATACTATTCACCGAAAATATAATATAACATACAAAAATACAATAAAACTGGATATAATGTGACGTATGGCTTTGTGTTCTATATATACCATTAGGAAAAGAAACGCATATCCCAGAAATTATTTCGAAAATATTGTAATTTGAAACCCGACTAACTTGTCCACATGTAGACTTTAGTTCATGCTTTTTTGTATCAGTTAAAAAGAAGGCTATATGGCTATACAGCCAAGTGGATAATTTTAGATAACGGAGACTTTGAGCGACATGGTGACGAAGTACCATGGCCCAGACAGTCTTATCTCTCTCAGCCTGTCCCGTACATTTTGACCGGATGTCCTCCGAAGTTCAGGCATCCTGGCTGCTGTGCTCTTACCCGTGGCAGTACGATCTCGCTAATATAGTACCCGGATGTACCGATTTGGGCTTTAATGCTGTGACTCACGATCGAGGTCTGCCTGTACGGGGACGGTAATTTGTTATGCCTGGTTGGCTGTAACGTGCTGCAAGTCGTGATATCGTGCTCAGACCAACATTCAGAGGCCTGGCAGCAGAAGATTTGTAATCTGCAGCGCGCAATCTTTCAACGGCGATGTTCGGTGTCGCCGCGTTAAGACATGGCGTAGTGATTTGACCTTGAAACTCCTTCGAAACGAATGTCGATATGAGAAAGTAATCTAGGTTCTCATAGCCAGTCAGTGCATGCTCTTTGCTGCACAATTTCAAGGTGATTTCTGGTGATGCCTTTATAATCCTTGTAAGAAATCTCGCCGAAATCAATATTTTCAGGTGAAGTCGATTTGCAATTGTGTAAAATAGCGTTGGCAACACGTTCTAACGAATTTTTAACAAAGAGGTAATTAATTGATTTATAAAAATACAAAATGTCTATGCGTTTCTTGTTTGGGTAGTATATTAATGGACACATACGACTTTCTGCTGAGTATATGACGGATACTGTAGAGTTGGGACCCCGTCCCAAGGTGTTAAAAGCCTCCACCATCACCTCGTACTCGAGGTAGTAGTTTTCGTCCCCGACGACGACGGTTGTGGTGCCGATACGGCCGAAGATATCCACCTGCAGAAGTACACACATTATGGTCGTCGAAGCTATTTTTGTTGATGCAAATAATTGGTAGATTCCAGATTCGGTCGTCAGCATAGGGGCTAAGCGTGTTTTCGGCAACGCTGGAGATTTTTCAAATAACACATTTATTCTAGTCCAATGATTTGTTCACTGACCTTTCAATTTACAGTGTTTCTAACGAGACGCGAGGCAATAGCTTTCATGGGAAATACTGTGTTTACATTGTTTACGTTCACTTGGGCATTTCAAACTCTCGACAGTGGTGTATTTCTATCAAGTATTATCACTTGCTGAATTGAATTAAATTCTGTTTCAACAACCACTTTTACATTTGTGGTATGTCAGTGGTTAGGGACATGGGGATTGTAGTTGTGGCAGAAAGTTTTTACGTACCCGCTGCCACAAGCCGTGACTGTTCGTCTTCTTCCGCCAGAACACATAGTACCCGATCCCTGGCCCACTCTCGTCTTCCAAAGACAGGGGCTGGAATACAAAGTCGTCAAAAATGGATTACCTGTCTTGCCACAAGGACAGTCTCAGTGTCTCGCTGTTTACTGGAGAATGGACGTTTAGTATCTTTGTGGTTATAGATTCCTGTTGGGATACCAACCTGCCACGTGATGGTCAGTGTTCCCACCTTCCCTCCCCCACCCCCTACCTCCATGGGGGCAACCACAGGGGCGGCACTAGGCAGATGGTACATGCCTGCAAAGAGATGAAGAGTGGTATTTGCAGTCATGTTCCAAAGGGATGAAGAGTGTGGTATTTGCAGCCCTGTTGCAATGAGATGAAGACACATATGCCCGGCCGTGTTGCAGTGGGGGACAACACATCTATAGCAATTCGCGATAAGGTGAAGGCCCATATTTACAACCAATTTAATGGAAACATTGACATCAACAGTTATTCCCCCATTTCCGTTATGTTCCACCTTCCCATGATAGGACCGTTCACTTCCAAAAGTTTCATTGTGTCACAATATGATCAACGGCTGTACTACCATGGCCTCCCTACCTCTGACGAACAATGCTAAACAATGCACGAATTCCTGTAGTATTTCCTGACTTACTGTAGTGAAAATTAGCACCTACAACTTCTTGTAGTGTTTCTTGACTATCCAAGTGAACGCCGGACCTATAATCAATCTCCTGTGGTAGGACTGGTAGTGCCTGACTTACTGGAGGGCAGACTGGGGTCACCGTGGCCGAACATATTCGCTGCCAGCACCCTGAATCTGTAGCCCGTGCCGGGACGGAGGGAAGAGAGCTTGGTCATCCTCTTGTCTGGGTTGTCTTCGTCCACCGTCTCTGGCACATCCAAACCTGCACACGTCACACCTTCTTATAACTTCCTCAAATACCATATCAGTAATAGGTCTAACTGCATTTGTGAATAACTATAGTTTCGGTTTCTCCTGAATTCAGTACGTATATTTGCATTACGCAAACTACCACCCTATATTTAAAAAAAATGTAACGTACAACCTGGAAACCTGTACAGAGGCTCCATCACAGTACCCCCTTGTTGGGGTTGTAAGTACTCATAAACGTGGAATGTCAAACATTCTTGAAGTGCTTCTTGAAGGCATTAAGAGTACGCACGTTGAATCATTACTCTCCAGTCGCTGTTGAAGTTGGTGTTGAACTCAACGATGTAGTAGACAACGGGGTTACCCCTGTCGGCACCGTCTGTCCAGCGCAGGACCAGTTCCATGCCCTCCTGGTTGCAGTACGCGCCGGCCGGCTCCCCCGGAGGACCTGCTCACATGTTCAACATGTACACTTGGTGTTACAAGATGTCTTCGCCGTCCCCCAAATGAATCAAAATAGCATAAGCAAAACAATCAGACAAACCAGCCTCCACCCGACTCCGATACCGTAAAAACAACTATAATATATATTTGTGAATGAATAAAAAAGAAAGAAATAGCTGCAAATTACACCACAAAAACTCCACAAGAACATAGGTGAGCAAAAACAAACTAATGAGACTATGCACATCGAAAATAGTACTCCTAGCAGAGTCACAAAGAGGTACACGTCACACACCTTGCACAGTCACAAAGAGGTACACGTCACATACCACGCACAATCACAAAGATGTACACGTTACATAAAATGCACAAGCACAATGAAAGAAAGTGAAATCCCAAATATGACATATGTTGCAAGCACAAAGTGGTATACGTCACACACTTTGCACAGCCCCAAAGAGGTACACGTCACACACCTTGCACAGCCCCAAAAAGATACACGTCACACACCCTGCACAGTAACACAGACGTACATGTCACACACCTTGCACAGTCACAAAGAGGTACACGTCACACACCTCGCACAATCACAAAGAGGTACACCTCACACACTTTGCACAACCCCCAAGAGGTACACGTCACACATCTTGCAAAGTGACAAAGAGGTACACGTCACACCTTGCACAGTAACAAAGAGGTACACGTCACACCTTGCACAGTCACAAAGAGGTAAACGTCACACACCTTGCACAGTCACAAAGAGGTACACGCTACACACCTTGCACAGTCACAAAGACGTAAACGTCACACATCTTGCATAGTTGCAAAGAGGTACACGTCACACATCTTGAACAGTCACAAACAGGTACACGTGACACACCTTGCACAGTGAGCATGGCCGATGCTGATGCAGTGTCTTGAACTGTCTGAGCAAAACACGTGTATTGTCCTGTATGGATGAACTGCGCATCCCGGATGTAGAGACCTCGATTCTGGTCGCGTACACCCTGAAACAGAATATGAACACCATGGGTAGCACCATGCAAGTGGCTCCATTAAATCACACATTTGGACTGGGGTGATCTGTTTATTTGTACTCTAGTTAGATTGTAGTTTAACGATGTATTTGAGCTGATGTAGCAGGTGCACAGATTAACAAAAACACTTTGCCCAATGCTCACAGTAACCGGTGTAGTAAAATATATTGGTTCAGAGGTCACCTGTCCACTGTATAGCAAATGAGAAAACCAACCTACGTTCATTAGTCTCGAATGGGTTGTGTTATGCATGGCATTGCCTTTCTGGACCACGCAGGCTGAATACTGAAAAACATACCTTTACAAAATAGGTGTTATGACTGATGTCCAGATGGTGGCCATTGAAGGTCCAGGAATAAACGAGGTCGTAACGTGAATTGTCGAAGGAGGCCTCACAGTAGAGGAAGGCAGTGTTGTTGACGATGACCCTGGTGTCGGTAGGAACTTGGCTGATGACAGTCCGCTCTGTCGAAATGCAAGGGTTAACCGGGTCACAACCAGAAAAGCCAATTATAGAGTTATACCCAAGCTGCTACAGTGAACATAAACAGTGTAAAACACGGTGGAATGTTTTCGACGACTTTTCGATGATTGGTTTGAAAGTAAAAAAGACAATGTTTCCTTTAACTCGTACGCCTAAACGTTATATATAGTGTTTTTTTCTTCGAATGCTCTTTTCTTCTATGATCTACTAGCTGAATGTGACCAGATGTAGAGTCTGGAGCTTCAACGCACCACGAAAAGACACATTTTACCCATGCGTTAAACGAACGATTTGCTGTGGTGACACTTTAACCATTCGGCTGCCCCACCGCACTAGGTGGACTGACCTGATACAAGGAGGGTAGCTTGACTCGAGTCTGTTCCCTCCGTGTTCGTAGCGGTGCACTTGTACTCCCCGGCATCACCGGACGTGACCGCGGTGATGAGCAGGTTCCCGTTTTGTAGCAGCTGCAGCCTCCCCATGGCCCCTTCGGTGAGACCAAGGTCATGGCCGTCGTGGGACCACTTGAATTCAGGTTTAGGTGCTGCCTCGGGGTTGCAAATCATGGTCACGTTGCCGCCAATGGAGGCGACTTTATCCGTAACGGGTTGTTTGGAGAAGATAGGGGCGAAAGCTGAAACACAGTTCGATCCTGAACTAACTAAAGCAGAAAGAATTACTGCATCTAAAAACATTCATAAATTTCATTCCAAACGGAAACCTTAGAACAACGTATTATAACGTAAACATACACTTGTCATGTCCATTTTGTGAGTGCTTTTTTATTAAGTAAAAATGGAAGTTTATGTACACCTTCTGAGGTGGAATGAATACATAGAATGAAGCAAAAATCACCCCACCCCACAACCCCCCAAACAAAAAACGTTCATGTAGAAAACAACCCCAACAAATGAGAGACATAAAACCAAAACACATTTGGTACAAGGGGACTCTATATCGTACAACGCAAACACAAACTTTAGGCACGTGCATACAAACACTCACATATCAGGTATGTACACAAAGACACAAACATGCATACAAACAGACACACACTAGCTACGTACACACAAACGCACATTTTAGGTACGTACATACAAACACTAACATTTGGGGCGTGCTTATAAACAAATATTTGGTACGTACACCAAAAACAAACACATTAGGTAGGCCCATACAAACACACACATTAGGTATGTACAAACAAACATACAGGTATGGACACACAAACACAAATTCTTGGTACGTGCATACAAACACACACATTAGGTATGTACACAAACACACATTAGCTATGTACTCACAAACAGACATTTTGAGTACGCACATAGAAACACAAGCTTTAGGGGCGTGCACACACACACACACACACACACACACACACACATTTGATAAGTATACTCAAACACACACATTAGGTATAGGTTACACATACAGGTTATTTGTAGATTTTTGGCAGTATAAATATAACATTGTGATATAAGCATATATACACCTTTGTAAATGTTTCAAATGGACAAATATGTGCTTTAAGGAACAACTATTAGAGTTTGATTGCTCTGCTTTTATAAGTTTGAAAGATATATTTACACAAATATCTAAAGAGTGTTTCATTATTTGTTGATAATAGGGACATGAAGTGGTTTGGTTGTGTCTGATACGCACATGGCAAGTACTTTAATTCTAGTGAGTTATATTCAGTACATATAAAAATAAAATGTTACTCGTCTTCTATACCTAGATTACACAATGGACAGTTGCGTTCAGCAGCGTCAACATTTAACCATCTTCCCTCATTATGCTTCAGCCTTAATAATCCACATCGAAATTTGATCAAAATATTTCGAAACGTTTTGCCCAAGATACATTATTAATAGTTTTCTGACAGACTTTTAAACTCTCTTTGAATTCGTATCCTGAACCGCCATTGAATGTACTTTTCCATGATTGAAAAACATATCGTCTTAAATCTATTTAAAAACAAAGTTGCATCATCGACTGTCTGAGACATCCAGACGTAGCCAAATCCAAGAGAGAAAAGTATTTCTCTAATATATGAAATATACTTCTTGTATCCAGAGTTATCGTCATACATTTGCATTTTTTACACTTTCAAAGAGGTTATATCTTCATGCATATGAATAACCTTTAACCAATATTTCAAAGTTTTACACAATGTGCTTATAAAGAGAGGATATCTTCCACACTCGCCATATACGATAGCAGTAAGTGTTTGAGCGCTGACATTCAAGATACGTTTAATAACGTTTAATAACATTTATGCATTCCCCATATTTCTGCTCCTGCAGTAATATCGGCTGTATCTGAGCATCAAAAGTCTTAATGTACACAATGGCATAGGGCCTATTATTCCAATTCCACTTAAATTACTTATTACTCCCATTAAAGCCCGTTTGCCCCTCAGCGCTAAATCATTGATGCAAGGTCTCATTTTGAATGTTGACGAAAATATAACTCCCAAATATTTGTGTTTAATGTTGTTATTGGCTGGCCATTTAGAAACCACTTTTCACTTCCTGCTATGCGCCCCCGCCCCCCCCCCCCCCCCCTTCTAAAAACGACAATATCTGTCTTGTCTCAATTTACCTCTAGCCCTGAATATTCGGTGTAGTTATGTAGTACATTAAGTTGATTCTGTAAGCCTGTAATTGTGTCATTCATTATCATTACCAGTAGCGTTAGCTACATGTTTAGTCTCTGCAGCAAAGTTTAGCATCAGTCTAACAGGCATGTGCTTCGACTCAACTCTTGAGGGCACCGTCAAGTATTTTACAATGTGAATGAATATTTACAGATGCAATAAAATAGTCAATAACGCTCGAACCAGTTTCTGATATGTGTGTTAAGTTCCCCTCCGTATCTCCCACACATCTACCATTACATACGTACACATTATGAGCAAACCAAAGGGCAAGTAATTTTCTTCCCAACGTATTTACAGTTAGATCGCATGAGCTTCCCATGTCGAGAGGTAACGCTGCTCTGTCTACTCCCGGCTGGTCAACTTTCTCTGGGGTGTCATTACCACACCCGACCCGTGCGCTAAGGCACGTACACACAAACACAAACACAAACACGTGGGACGTGCATACAAACAGACACATTAGGTACGTACATCCAAACATACACACACATTAGATATGTACACTCAAACACACAAATTAGGTGCTGGCACATAAACACATTAGGTACGTACACACAAATACATTAGGTACGTACAAACAAACACAACATGAGGTACGTGCATAGAAACCGCACAGAGTAGGCACGTACATACACACACTCATAGATTATGTATGTATAAACAAACACAAACATTAGCTACGTACACACAAACACACATTTTAGGTACGAACGCACAAACACATTAGGTACGTATGCAGAACCACAAACATAAGGTACGTGCATGCAAACACACACATCAGGTATGCACACACGTACACACACATTGGGTACGTACACTCAACAGACACACTATAGCTTCGTACACAGAAACAATAGGTACGTGCATACAAGCACACGCATATTAGGTATGTACACGCAAACATACATTAGGTTCGTACGTACAAACATATACATTATATATTAACTACGTACAGAAAAACGCATATTGAGTAAGTACGTGCACAGACACACATTAGGTACGTACAAATATACATGCAGTGTATGCACACACAAACACACATACACACAGATACTAGGTACATACATAACACCTTCAGTTCGGCAGTGCTGAAAGACTCCCCATGTATGTTGACAGCTGAACACTGGTACATTCCATTGTGGTTTTCGGCGTTAGCATTCTTGATGGTGAGAACGTTGCCGACGATCTCAACATCGCCTGGCGTTGACGTTAGTAGTTTCGTGTCTTTGTACCATGAATATACTGCTGGTGGAACAGCAGTTGCCTGGCAACGCCATGTCATCTGACTACCAACGTCCACGTACTGGTCTCGCAAAGGGAATATGAAATATGGCCTTGCTGAAAACGATGAAATGTAATATTACTGTCTTTTGTCGCCAGATACCGGTTGATGTACTGGCATATGTATGGGTAATTATTGTACCATATATATATCGAATCGGTGACACCCCATTTTGTTATTTTATTACATGCTAACATGTAGGTTTATTTCTATTATCCAAAGAAATACCGGAACATCTGTTATTTTGATAGTGTTCACGTAGCAATGAATTGAAACCTTCAAATATTACACTGTATCTGTCTTCCTGAACATTATCACCTACGCAATGTTGAAGCATTCACAAATGCAGTTTTTGCAGCATGCACGTGGACCACATGATCCTAATGAAGCATTTGCGTGAATGGGTATAAGAAATGAAATGTCAGTGCACAATGCGAAAATTGCTGAGTGAATTTGAAAGCGCGATTGAATGGCTTCTGGGTGGCGGTTCGATTCGTGAGGTTGCTCGACGTCTTCAGAAGCCCCCCTCTGTGATTCGTCGACTTTTTGACAGGTGTCCGACGACAGGGCGAGTGCCGGACCGGCCATGTTCCGGAAGTCATGTCATTACATCAACTCTGCGGCAGGTGTCTCAGCAAATGATCTTCGCCCGAAGTTGAGGAATGTCACGAATGTCAAGGTCAGTGCCCACAACATTCGTAATTATTTACAGCATCCATGTAGCTGTCAGACAACCGTTACAGTCTGTGCACAGAACAGTTTGGGAAGCATAGTGTCGTGCTCACGTGTGATGGTATCGTCAACACTGGTCACGGGTGTTGCTTTCACAATGTGAACGTTAGTGATCGTGACCGGTTTTGTGGAAGATGCGTCATGATGCGGGATGCCTTCAGTCTTCATCCAGGATTCCTCTGTACCGTATTCGTGAAAACCTAACTGATATACGGTACAGAGATGAGATTCTTGGTGCACTTGTCATTCCGCCACTTAACGCAAGTTGTGTTCCAGATGTTGTATACACCTCATACAGGATGGCAACGCCAGGTACGAGGCGCTGTGAGGATGCAGTGGTCAGCATACTCAACAGGCCTCGCTCCCACAGCGCATGTCCTTGACATCCTTGGTAGGACCCCCCGTCTCCAGTAAACACTGACTCCTGATTTCTAGACCAATGGCGATTATTAGTAAAAACAGAATGTAGTGCAGAATGTGTAAGAAACAGAGGTAACTTTGTGACTTTGTGACTTTGCAAATTGACCCTTCTTCATTCTATTGAATTTTACTGTGCTATACATCATATGATGTTCACAAAAAGTCACTTTCATGGAACAAAAGCTAAAGTATCGTACAACATTCGTTGTGCTTTGATCTGAATAGGCGTTCACAACTTACCAAAAAGCTAATGAATGAGTGCTCCCATTTTCTTTGAATGATTATATTATCCTCTACTCGAATTGCCAAAACAACTGGCATCACAACAACCAGACGCAGATTTCTTTGTCGACATTAGGACGAAATGCGTCTTTTGGATATTTCAGGTGGTTAGGCTAGCTGGCTCAGTTGACACAAGTCATCGTATCCATTTTGCGTTTATCAGTGTTAAATCGTTATTCATCGGATCGCCTGGTCTATATTCGCTTACTCATAGAAAGCCGTCAAGTAGCTGGAATATTGCTTAGTGCGACTTTAAACGGCAAACAAACATAATATGGATGAAGACTTGTATATGATTTGTTGGGTACAGATAAAAGTACACGTGAACAGAGAATCAACATCAGTCACTTGTCTACCACACAAAGACTCACATTCAATATTGACGTAGAAAGACTTTGTGTCTGCTGCAGTGGCACCCCTGTTGACGTGACAGGTGTAGTTACCGCCGTCCTCCACCCTGGCATCGTCAATCATAAGCACGCGGTTGTGGTCTTCGAGGTGGGAGTTGTGGGGGAGACCGAGGTTGGTGACGCCGTCCCCTCGAGTCCACGAGTAATATAGAGGTAACCTAAAAGTGAGGGGTACAACAGTGAGGTGGTGGTGTTCTCATCCAGTTATACTGTTGTGTTTACGATATGATGTACAGTAAATATGTTATATGCTTATAGCAAACATTTCACTGTGTATATTACCTATCTTGGCACTGTGTACTTTGCGTAATATATATGCATAGAAGATGTTTTCGGTTCACATTACATACTTTACATGAGTTATAACTAATATTGTATATATTATATACTGAGGAACAAAGGAAACCCAATTAAAGACAAAACATTCCCGAAATTTCATAACGAAAGCCTTCATGTTTATGTCGTCTATTTACAAACTTGACAAAAAGCCAGAGTTGCGTTACTTTTGCGGTTCAGTATACCTTTTGCAATCCTTACCATATACGTTTGTCAAAGTATATTGTCTTTATGAAACGTGTTGTAGTATATACTTGATATATACTTATGTTCAAAAGTTTTAGGTTCACAGATGCAAATATAGCCACTTACACCAGGCAACTGTTCTATACTAAATTTTGCAAGAAGCTCAAGTCGGATATTCTGTGTGTGGTGAACATCTGTACTGTATATACAAGACCAGCACACCCTTACTTTCCGTATGCCAAACACTCAAGCCGGATATTCTGACCCCTCAAGGACGGATTAGGAAACACTGCCGGAAAGTCGTTGTGGATGGTCGGCCCGAAGTCCATGGCGGCTGAAACGTCCATGTTTAGTTCACAATATACTTGAAGTAAAATACGGCCATTATGGAATCTTCATGAGCTATGTTGTGATGTGTATATATACAACAATACAAATGATCACTTAAAACATTATTGTCCTTTCTTACAAGATCTCAACTTTTGATGTCAATCAACAATATGTATTTCTGCGGATGCAGTAATCTGGCTCTTACTTTCTCCTCCAACTTTAAGCTCTATGCCGAGGCTGGTTCTTGATGGGGGTTGGAATGTTGCTAGTACCTGCCCCGAGGGCACGGACAGCGTGACCACACAATGATAGAAACCAGCGTCTGACTGCTGGACCTCGGATAGGTACAGGTTCCCGTTGTGGGATATGAACTGGTACTCATTCAGCTCGGGCCGGACGAAGTGGGCTGCATTGTTCTTGTACCACTGGTACGTTAGAGCTGGATACAACATGCAAACACGGTTGATATGTTAGTGCCCGACAAACACATACACATTTATACCCCAAGAAAGTCAATACTAGACACAATGCATAACATACATCACATACGTGTCTTTCGATAATATATACAACAGTTTCTTGTGTTTTATGAATGATGTATCAGATACAAGCTTTGTAAGAGTGATGTATCACATGCTTGTGTTTCAGACTTATCACATGGTTGTGCTTTTGGGGTGATACATCACATGTTTATGTTCTAGGAGTGATATAACACATGCTGATTGTACCTGGGTTATAGGTGGGGACCTTGCAGGTTATATCGGCTCCCTGGTAGAGAGCGGCGTACTGTGACCCCGGGGGATCGTTGGAGAACTCGTGTAGATCTGCAACATGACATACGTAAGTAATACTTCACTCATCAAAACTCTGCACAGTTTCTGAGCTATGATGTCAAACGTGTCAATGAGTTGTACCTTCACCTATGTTACAAAGTGTCAGGCATAAAATATTTAATATTATTATACGTCACAGTTTATCAATCACTCCCTGTAATAGGACTTTTCTCAGTATCAGATGACCCTCCATTCAATACTGTTTGAATGTGGCGCTGTTTCGAACAATATTTCAGATACATAGCGTGTCATTCTGGAGATGAAGGAAAGATCTGAGTACTGCGGGTCTCAGACGTCTCACAGCCGATGAGCACGCTGTGCTCAAACGGTTTTAGGCGTGTCATCATGACACAACTCTGCACAGCTAATTACGACACCTGAGAAAAACTTGCCTGCCCGTTTCCCCCTTTCTTCCCCTACCACTCAGAACAGAAGACCGACTGACTGATTGACTGACTGACTATGGTTTACGCCGCTTTTAGCCATATTGCAGCAACATCAGGGTGGGGATACTCAAGAAATGGCCTTCACACATCGTATCCATGTGGGTATTTGAATCCGGGAAAGCTACCCCACCACCCCATAACAAAGAAGAAGAATACCGTACATCCAAATGACACCTGAATTGGATCACTGATGATCGTCCCGATAGAGTTGGTAGCTGTGCACTGGTATATCCCCATGTCCACATTTGCATCCGGGTTCTGGATAGTGAGCCTGCCATTGGTTAACGTGTAACGTTCATCCACCGATGACGTGACCTCCGATTGGTTAGCAGTGCCATAGTACTTGTACCATTTAAATTTCGGCTGCGGAGTACCGGTCGCACTACACTCGATGGATGCAGTTGGATTACGTCCAGCAATAACAATGTCGGGATTACGGTTGAGGAACTTAGGGCCACGTGGAATGAGGCTGGGATCTGTGATGTCCTGGCCGTAGGCTGGAGTGAGTGAGTGAACGAGTGGTGAATCACGAGAAAAATCTTTTCTAAAATTTAATGATTTCCTTCAACATATTTTTTTGCTCTTATTTGGAGCCGCACATTTACGTCTGAAAAACTGCAGATATTACGTTAGTAGTACGCGTGTATTCTAGTTTACTGAACAAATCTATTCGCCAACGAAATTGATATTATCATTAGAAGTTGCTCTTCGGTAGCTGTTGGTTTCAAATATCTCGTCAGTAGTAATGACGAATGTTCATTTCTTTACAGTGATTGTGTGACTGGCACAATGCATAGTTTGTATTGTTTTAACTGGGTCCTATTCAAAACGGATTTCAAGATATATATTCAGTTGTTTTCTGATGTCAAAATGTTCCAGAGGGTACTCGACGTTCATTGTTTTATGCATTATGCATCCATGCGTAGACTGGTGTTCCCCGTAATGGTGTTTGTCTCCTAGAATACCCTGTGTCATCGATTATATTTAGCAATAATTTCAAATAAACGGATTTTGCCGTTTGCTCCCAACAGACGTTGTTTCGGCTCCTAATAGAGAGTGATCTGTACCTCGCGTAGCGAAGGGTCCACTCACTGTCGTCTCGAACTACTCACTGAAGTCTCGAACTACTCACTGAAGTCTCGAACTACTTACTGAAGTCTCGAACAGCCTGCGTTATTCTGAAGGCTTCGTTCTTACTGATCTCACAGATGTACGAGAGGACGGCACTCCTCGGAGATCGACTCCAGCCAAACCCTCCCAGTGGAACTATAAACAGAACACATGTTCGTTTCTTTATAGCGGTAATATTACATGCCGACATGTGTTAAACAGTACCGCAGTTTACATTGACAAATTATGATGTATTATATACCGCCTCCGTATAATATCTTACATACTTACAATGTATTATACATAAAGAATGATTACAACATATACCGGAATATTTATAAACAATGATCTGATTGGTGAGATTGTAATCAGTCGTTTCCAGCCACCAGTCCTGTCCCAGTTGATTGAATGAGCCATCGCCTTCCCACTTCAGGTTCATCGGGTCTCCTGTCCCGCTGGTGAACCACATGTCCTGTCTGAAACCCACATAGTCCTGCACACCTTACATTGATGTCATGAATAGCGACGCCGATCTGAATAACTGAGCAACAGTCTTTCTGTTTAAACGTAGTGTGAGGCAATGCTGCTCAAACAAACGCATACTAGTACTCATAATATACCCAGAATCGAATCGAGACTTCTTACAAAAGGTTTGTCACTTTTATATGAACAAACAGCTTTTACAGAATATTATTTCGGGTTTGCTTAATGAGTATTGCCCAAAGCGGTTTGGGTCTAACACGGATGAAATGCGTGGATTGGAACTTGAATCCCCTGCCAGAGAATCCAGTCACGGCTAAGGGACACAACCCGATTATGAAACTCCACTGATTATAACGTGATTTATTAGCATTATTGTGATATAGATGATTTGACGCTGACAAAGGTAATTCTGACTTTAAATAATGATATGCAATTTCTCTCCCTCCCCCTCCCTCCTCTCACTCTCTCAACACCCACACCTTGTAATATCGTAACCTCTGAGAGGGCCATATTCAAGCCATTATCCGAGTTATGCACCACATTACTGACGAGACCCATGTCTTGATTAGAAGTAGTCTAACCTGTTTTCGTCGTTCTTGGTCAACCACTGGCTGATAAAGTTGTGTTCACTGGCGTCGTTAACACTGACTAGACTGGCTCCGTCAGCCTGACGAGAGACGCGGAACATGAGTGACGGACAGACACAGTATAGAACATGACAGTGTGTAGAACACGACAGTGTGTAGAACATGACAGTGTGTAGTTACTTTAACACTTTTCAACACGACAGTGTCTGTTTTCCTCACCTTGATATTTCTTGATATCCTCTCAACATTTCAACATAACGTGTTTTGGTTTAGAATTTCAACAGTTTTCATCATCACAATGTCTTACTTCTTCAGTTCTTCGCACATAATATTGTCAGGTTAATAATGTCAGATATCTTCAGGTGTTTACAAAATTATATTGTGTGGAACGTGAGCATTTTCAGTGGGTTGTCGGCAATAATATTTATTTGCATCGACATGTAAGTTATCGATAAATTTAAAGAAACATCTTGTTAATTTCGATTTATTTGATACTTCATACTAATTTGAACAGTCTGAATCATGATCGGCTTATATGGCCACGGGAGATCACTGAGAAAACAGTAATTACAAATATTTGACCACGTGTTGAGTCTCTTGGAACACTTAATGTTTTACAATTATTGTACCTGACATGCCGCTATTGCTTCCGCATACACCCGGGGTGGGTAGATCACGAAGTGATAACACTTCAGCCCATATTCATCCCATCCTAGAGGGCAATCTGAAACATCACCATCACCATCATCCTCATCATCAACATCAACAGAAACAGCAACAGCAGTAGCAGCACCAATACCACTATCATAAGCAATAGCAGCATCAACACCACCACCACCATACCGTCACCCTCATCATCACCCTCCTCCTCCTCCTCCTCAACATCATCATCAACATCATCATCCCCAACATGACCACCGCCATCGCTACCAAAACAGTAACATGACAAAATCAGTAGAGCATCCGCACAGGAATATTATCACGTGTTTGAAAGGACAGCGCCGTACAGCCTTGAACAGGATGTCATTAGAAACACTATACAATCAAAGATACCGACATCGTATCTTCCTCTTAGGATTAATTAAAGGTTGAAGAGTGAAACAGTAGTAAGTTGGACAGTAAGACCGAATTGGTTCTCGGAAGAGGTTTTCAGCGCAAATTTCAAATTTTAACTTTCACATTATGCACTGCCACTGACATTCTGATCAGCAGCTTATCACGTGTCACCTTCATGGCTGCACGTCAGCGACGTACAACACATCCTGGGACAGACATAACCTGGCGCTATCTCTCCTCATGTTTGAAAGTTCGTGGGTTAACCGCAGTTCAGACGTTGGGGATGGCTACAGGCATTGATAACATCGCGTCACCAAAATTAGTGAAATAATTCAAATTGTCGGTGAAATATGTCAAATAATGCTCTTTGGTGAAATATGTTCAAACAACGATCTTGCCTGCAATGTGTCAAATAACGCACTTCCCTGAAATATGTCAAATATCTATCTTTGATAAAATATATCAAATAACATTCTATGTTATGTAACGTTTTATGGTGGAATATGTCAAATATCGTAGACTGGATGAAAGAGACGAATGTAGCTGGTGGGTGAACGTTAACTGCAGAAATGACCATATAATGCATGTTATGTATAATGGTATATGTCACCTGAAGACTGGGAATGAAATAACCCAATTCCTCATACTTTGTCAACACCGTTGTTTAGGAAACGCTATAAAGTATCGCTGCATGATTAAAGAAATCAGACCCTGCGTCCTGCTGAAATGCATGTATGTCAAGCTGCGCTGACTGAGTGGGTTAGATGGCGGACTTTTTGCGTTGGCGATTAAGTTCTTGAATTTGAGAGAGTGGGTCTGAATCTCAGATGGTGTTCAGCCTTGCCAAACACTATATCAAATATAACACGTTTACATTGTTCACTTTCTTAATGTGCACTCATGCAAAATTTAGCGTGCCAAGAGACAGTTACCATGCTTTGTTCCCTCGGTCATGTGAGTAAATCAGAATGTTAATACGTGCATTTATTCATGTTTCGCCTTTCTAAATTACGTGGCTGTGCACGACCGATTTATTATTGAATACTTAACAGAGTTCTTATAAGCGTTGTTATGAACTCTACATTTGCCAGATACACAAAGTATGCCAAAACACATGTAATTCACATTATATTTTCTTGTTTGAAAATTTTACTTTTTCAGTTATTTCCCAAATTCACACAGAGGAAAAACTACCTAGATGTCTCGTAGATAGTATCTGCAATGGTTATGGTAGAACTCAATGCACACATTCTTCACTCAGGGTGAGGACAAACTTGTACACAGAGATAACGAGATGATCTGCTCTGTAGGCTACCCGGCTGTACTGTCCTACACTGGAACGTGTCACGGCAACGGTGTACGTTCACCCACTGTTGGCTATCTGGCTGTATTGTCCTGCACAGGAACGTGTCACAGCCACGGTGTACGTTCACCCACAAGTAGGGACCAGCATTGTGATACTCAGGGGAAGGGTGTCTAATGTCTAATTTGCGACTGGCTAAACACAAAACTTCTTTGTCATGCATAATCAGAAACGTACTGTTTTATTATAAGAAAAAGACTAACTTAAAGTGTCAGCACCACAGAATAAATAGTGACGGTCATCCTTATAAAGTGACTGAAGCAAATAAATGATGAAAATTATCGATCACTGATGTTCTGTGATGACAGACACCAAGTGTTCGCGAATACGGATAGCATATCCAGCATTAACTCCACCGTGGCCCTAACGTATTATTATTGACTATTTCGGCTCATATCCTATAACAATAGCTAAATATACTACTGCGATGCTGTGGATATAGTTAAAAATACTAATGCGATACTGTTGGTATAGTTCAAAATACTATTGAGATACTGTTACAGTCAACTGTACTCAAATTTGAAATATCAGCTGAGACATCACAAAGGTTATCTATGCCTTTTGCCTCAAACTCTGGTGTTCGACAAAGATGTACATTACCACCAACACTCTTTAACACATTTATAAATGATATACATAAATATCTACAGACAGAACCTCTAGGACAAAAATGGAATAATATCCAAATGTGCCATTTATTATTTGCTGATGGTCTCTTCTTGTTATCAGATTCACTCCTTCAATTGCAAATGCTATGAACCACGATATTGCACTATAAATAATTTTCAAATTAAAGATGATAAATCCAAAGTAGTTAATTTCGGGAAGAACAATAAATGCAAAAATTTAAAGGCCAGCACAAAGAAACATACGATAGCTACAGCAGACATGTACATATAAAGGTATACAACTTCTTGAAATAGAAAGTTCAAACGTTGTACATAAGCACTCTTCATAGGTTAAAACAGCGGCCTTTCATGGTGATATTCCAGTAAAAGTCGTCTTCAGACTTTCTAAAACCACCATAGATCCATCAATGTTATACTGCTGGTATGTTTGGGGTGTAGATTTAATAAAGTTTAAGACATTGAAACACTGCTCCGAGAAGAAACAAAACAAAAACAAACTACAGCCTCAGTTTTCTAAATCTTTGTTAGGAGTAGGTAATAAAACACGTAAGTAGCAGAACTAGGTGTGTACCCTTTTACTGGAACCAATCATCAGAAAGATAATTGATTATAAGTTCCATATGGACAACACAACAAATGTCACGCTTAAAGATGCATAAAAAAGGCTGGCTTCATAAGGTTAATAAAATAAAGCGAACTTTCGAAATAGTGAACACGGATAATAATCTATCTGCCAGGAATGAACTCCAGTCCAAATATGAAGACACGTTCAACCATTCATCAAGTGAATACCCACATCAAATAACAAATTAAGAACATACACATTGTTCAAGCCATCTACGCAACTCGAGAATTCCATTAAAGAAACAAAGATCAAAGATGACATTTTTCAAAACTACGGTTGAATAATCATAATTGAGTCCAAATTATAACCAGAGGATATACAAAATGTGCAACCCCTCTAGAACAACGTCCTGTGAAATGTGAAGATGAACAACGTCATAAAATATCATGTGCCAGGTATAGTAAAGAAAGGGAATCACTGCTACAAACAATTCTACAAACAATGCTTTATCTTCATAAAAAATTGCTACACTCTCTATAAAAGAACATTTTAACAATTTTCACAACCAGATGATATGAAACAAGTGCCAAACTATGTCATCATATTTACAATATTAAATGAATTCTGTGTACTGCCATAGTCTCTCCATATTGTTTCTTTGTGATTATACGACATATGATTCGTGATTTCACACTCATGTATGAAATGTATCTGTATTTCTATATCTGTGCACCTACTGTGTTTATATTTTGTATATAGTTTCTAGATTATTGCCTCTGTTTCGTCATGGTATGCTATGCAATAAACATCTTATCTTATCTTAACTTATCTTACTATAGCATTATAGCTAAATATACAATTGCGATACTATAGCGGTTAATTCATGACGTGATGAGAACCTACTTCTCCAATAATTCTGCAACTCAGAGTTTGTTACAGAACTCAAGACCCTTCCTTCATTATTTGTATGTTGTCAGTGTATGAGTACTTTGATACTGTAATTTAAACAAGGTGAATGCTTATTTCAAAACTAAAAACTTCAAACGAAAACTGTAACTGTTTAATAGATTCTATATATTTTGAAAACCCACTGACTTAAATGTGCGTATTAGATTCTCAACAGCTGATACACTATGATATTTCAGTGGTAGCCGGGGAAACTGCAGTGTGTTACCAACACTGATAAACAGTGGAACACTAGTATGTCGAAGTTACAGCGAACCCAGAAACACTTCGAGTTATCAAAGGTTCAGAATGGGGTAGAATGGGGTGGGGACGACCTACCGTAAGCTTGACCCCTGGCTTGGTCCAGTGGTACGAGGACAAGCAGCACACATACTTCAGCTATCACGTGTAGTCTCATCGTCTCTGTACTGTTACATCTGAAATGGATAAGACTTCAGTAGTTATATAGGCTAGACATTTCCTGGCATATTTCACTCTCGCTCTCGAAATGACAGTTCGAACACTTAGCATCATGAATGAATTCATAATTACATAACTGCTGATATACGTTGTTTAAAATGGATTTTTCAAAAACGTCTCAAACAAAACTCTTCCACAAGCACACTTTACCAGGTGGCCAACTCTCGCCATACCTTCAAACGTACGTACTGACATAAAACTAGGACATGCTTCTGAGATTCACTGTTTTAGACACAATCACATAATACTCCTTGCATTAGTTTAATCAAAGAACTTCCCTGAAGTAAGCAGTACTGTGTTTACCTTTTACCTATACGAAACGTGTTTCAGAAAATAAATAATGGAGATATTCACATTCGCCACCGTTCGAGAATGTTTTCGCTGCTTCGAATATTTTCTCTTTGCCTCATGTGTCTTTTAAATTAATCAAAGTTTCAATGTCTTCTAAAGAAACTTGAAGATTTCGAAAATATACTCGAATCAGCCAGAAATTAACTGAAGCATTTCAAGAATTCGTGCTGTTGAAATGACGGGACTGTAATCGAAGAAAAGGATATTTTGTCTGAAAAAGCATTGCAAGCTTCAAAAGTCGTAGGAACAGGCTTTTGTAAATGTCGTAGTTTATACTTTATTGTGACAGAACATTTGGGAGTTTATTTTTGTAAAGTGTCTCGTTTTAACTTGAATCTGATAAAGTCTGTTTACAGAGAGAATTATTATGTGTTTAGCGTTCTTTTAAGTGTTTTCGTGTTAGTCACACGCACACACGCACACACGCACACACGCATATACGCTTGCCCACACACGCACATACACACACAAACGCTCACACACTCACACACACAGGCGCTCACGCACACGTACGGGCACGCATGCACGCACACACGCACTCACACACATGTCCTTAAGAGGAGTAATCCTGAACACGACGCTGCACAAGATTTCACCTCAACTCAAACACGAAGCAATGTTTCCTGTTAGACACACAAAAATGTACCGTGCGTCCTTTTGCAATGACCTCGTTCCGTATCTAATCTCTTGAGAGGACAAAAGTCAGTTCCAGGAGCTGATAACATCTACAAGACTACAGATAACACGCACTGTGTCTGGGGTATCTTCTCGAGCGCCCACTGGCTAACCGGAGGACGTAATCTGCAGCTAGAACCGCGTTACAACAAATACGACATGGAGTGGGTTAACCTGCAGTGCAGTCTCTGTTAATATCCATTAGTAACGTTAGTGCGTTTGGGGTTTTGCGTCTCTCTAAACAGAATTCCATAGTATGCAGTGTCAATGGAAAGAAAACCACAAGTGATGGTGGTCTCAAGCACCAGTTAAGGGAAATCGGAAACTGTGACGTGACGAGACGTGACGTGACGTGACATGACATGACGTGACGTGACGTGACGTGACGTGACGTGATTTAAATCTGGCTTTGGTTTGCATTTCACGTACATCTAGGAGTGAAGACATCTTGGAACATTTACTTTTCTTCAGAGTTCGAAGTTGTCCTGTTACACGTCACCGGGACAGCCCTTCCTCGATAGTCTTGATTCGCAGTTGTGGGTTCGAATCACAGAATGGCTGTAATAATATTCACCGACATGTCAGCACCATACCTAAGTTAACTGCCTCAAGAGGAGTGATAAACGTCCTCTACATATACCGAGTCGGACTTCCATCTACAGTGAGCTGTTTTATTATGTTATTAACAGAACGGGGAAATTCTTCATAGTAACGTAACATGCAATTGACTCACTATACGTTTCCTTCTGGCAAGGGTGTACCGCGGGATGGAATCTGCCTTCCAGTATCAGATGGTCAACAGACGAGACTTTCCCGTGATCATGACATGGAATTTAAACATCTAAATTACTACCGATTAATCAGGACATGATTACTATGATGCGAGCACCGGATCTCCCAACTAATTTCAGTAATCATGTGATTACTCTGAACCATTTCATCTTTAATGGAATACGCTTCTGTTGCAGTTACGTGCTGGAGTTTGCTTTCGAATACGCTTTCCCTTTACATTCTTCTGCAGTTGACAAAGGTAAAAGGAAACAGACAGTAGTGTATCACCGCTATTTATCTTGAGGCATCAATAAAATACCAATACCAGATTGTTGAAATTGTAGGTGTTCTAAATGATTGAATCAGATGGTATCAGCTGGGAACATAACATTGCCATGTGATTTGACGTAGGAGTGAAGAATCATGTTTAGGAGTATTTAATGAGAGAATCCTCAACCCCAAAACAGTTGGAAGAAGAATATCAAAAAATATGAATTCGATCCATTGAGGTTACCCAGATTTACTTACAGATTAACTGGAAAAGAAAGTTTATCGACTTAATCATCCCTTGCTACAAGCATGGATTCCTGACTTCTAACACGGAGCTCGATGTGCGGATCTAGATATACAGGGTAACATCAAAGGTTACACCTTCTACTCTCATTTTAATTTGATGAATTTGCATGAATTAACTCCTGACTTGTTTAAACAATAGCCTCTAAATCTAGTCTATGTTTAAACATAATTTGTTTTCTAAATAAATTTAAAACACCAGTTTAGTTTCAGTACACTAGAATATGTAATTTCTGTATGTTGTATCTAGTCAAGCTAACCTAAAACAACTAGAACTGACATTCAAAACCCTATGAAATTGTTTTATATTCCTCATTATTCTGTTGGTGCCTGGTAAATACTTGTTTGAATACATATTCACTTACCACGAATGTGAAAGTCACGGGTATGGGCGTTCTTCAAAAACAGATATCCAAACGTGTAACCCAACGGATTCAAGTGTGTTTGAGGTTCGCATTGGCCTTGTGCTTCTGATAGGAGCAGCCAATCACAGCTCGGCTTGATGCTCCAGATAGTATTGTTGTTACTGGAGATATCAGCAAGCTGTCGTCCACTATGGCCTGGTATGTTGGTCAAGTCTCCATGTTGGGACTCAACAACCTGAACGTCCAGAACACATACAGCTGCATTGTTAACAAGGTGTAACCCCACTGATCAAAAGGTGACGACACTTGCTGGACAATGACATTAAGATGTCGAAAGGTCGCCATTTACAGAATAAAGAAGTTGTATATCCAGAAAATTATCTTCATTTTACATAACAGCAAACTCTAAAATGGTCATGAAAGAAGTCAACTCAATTGTCCTGAACACATAGTACGGAATTCTTAACAAAGTATTATACGAACAAACAAAAAATGAGAATCCATCCATTGCCTGGACTAATTTTGATTGGTTAGATCATTGTAGTGCACCATGCTATTTATTATATCCACCGTTTGTTTCTAGGTTCTGAGCTTCACTGCTAATAGACCGGAGTGATATATCTGTGACAATGTTGAGTGTAGTGTGAAATGTTAGGTAAATGCTTTTTGACACTCAGTGGAAGTGAGTGAATGAATGAATGAGTTTAGTTTTACGACACACTAATATATAATATTCCAGCTATCTGGCGGCGATCTGTACACAATCGAGTCTGGACCAGAGAATCAAGTGATCAACAGCATGAGCATCGATCAACACATACAGTGACATGTGCCAACCAAGCACTCGGTGGACGTACCACTATGTAACAAGAAGAACATGCGACATGTAGGAAGTGTTGACGTGGTTCAGGCAGCACCCAGACACAGACACCCAGGTCAGATTCTTGGGTCGGCAGGTATAAGATGCATTTTACCAGCAACATGGGAGTGAAAGGTATGCGGCCGACCTGTATTTACCCATGTTAACTGTAGTGGATGTATCGGTGTGCGGTGTGTGTGTGTGTGTGTGTGTGTGTGTGTGTGTGTGTGTGTGTGTGTGTGTGTGTGTGTGTGTGTGTGAATGTGTGTGTGTGAGAGAGAGAGTGTGTGTTTCGTGTTTGTGTGAGTGTGTGTGTGTTATTGTGTTATGGTGCTGTAAAGGAAAGGAATGATCGACACCATTTGGACATTTGGAGTTCCGTTTTTTCCATTGCAAAACAATGTTCATACCTGGTGACAACACCCACAACAAGCCCAATAAGGTATGGTCTTATAATAGAGGGATGGCCCTCAAGCCAATGCGTGAAACCATCAGCACTGCATCTTGTACTGCCCGGCCTATCCGGAAGCTGACTGAAACGTGTGTGGGCCTGTCATAGATTTCGCGTATTTTCATTACAAAGGTAAGATTTATTTTTTCTCATTTATTCTCATGTACTTACTTATACATGTATTTGCAACAGTGCGTCGGAGGTTTGGGGTGCTAAAGCATATACATGTCTTTGTATTTGATGAATTCTGTCATGTGTGATCGTTGTTCTGTCAGGACAATGGCGGCGCAAAATCGGCGAAAGTCCCGATTTTATCTTCAATAACGGCTACTACTTCTCAATACCAATCCTCAGTTACCGGGATGTAATAAAAGCAGATTAGCTAAAGTTTGGTTTAGTGGTAGTTCTAAGTCTGTGGAGGTCGCTGTCAAGATCACAGATGATTTCGTTTATATAATTAGTTTATGGTACTGTAAATAGATGTAGTATGGTATTGTTAGAGTGTGTTATATATTGTTGGGAGTTGTTGTTAGATTATGTTCGGTAATACTATGGGAACAGGGTTATGTTCAGGGAAGCGTGACCAGGTATGGCCAGAGAGCTGGGGTGTTAATTTGTAAACAATAGAGAGGTGTTGAGTAGCTTGGGTATGGGAGGTCAATATAAATAGTGAGGAAGGGTAGTAATCTGCACAGTCAGCCAGAATCACCACTGTGTTCACCTGTATGGGTTCAACTTTTGTATGGGATTGCATCTCACGCTGGCTGGCGTAAGTTTTTATTATCATTATTACTTTTGTATTTATTGATTGAGTAGATGTAGCAAGAAATTGTTTTACTGATGTAGTATTTCTAGATATATGTGCATATTGTAACACTATATGGCCACAAAGCCATTCAAAATTTGAATGTTATCGTTCCACAAAACCTGTTCCACTTTCAAATATGTAAATCGGAGTAAAGTACATGCATAAAGTATAAGACATTGACACATGTCTTACTGAGTAACTGTAGTTACTTATATTGTATTGTAGTGTCCCGGAACTGGCCGGTTATCCTTAAAGTAAGGAGAGGGGTAGTATCTCCGCCTGTAAGGAGACAGACAAGAGTTTTCCCTGTTGTACAAGGAGCATGTATCTCCTAGTAATGTGAGATGTGGATGGCACAGCCATCAACCATTACACAGGCCCCTTAAACTCCGTGAGGGAAACCATCGCCTGGGTGTGAGGGATACCACACAAATACCATGACGTCACCAAGTGGAACCAAAGTGCACTGACATTCTGATTACATTGTAAAGAGAAAGTGTTCTCTCTGAGTGGATAATTCCTTTATTGTTATTTAGTTCAATTGTTTAGTTTCTGATTGGGATTATATGTAATCATTATCTATATTAGTGAGGGTATTAGGATTTTAGTGTAGTTAGTAGTAGTAGTAGTATTATTAGAACTTTAGCAATATAAGTGGTAGACAGAACTGTATATGTAGCTAGGTTAGGTAATTAGATTAGTTAGTTGTATTTGCACCTGTAGAATTAGTTTAGTATAGGTATTGGGGTTACTTATATCTTAAGGGGAGGAATAAAGTTTTGCAAAACAAACTATTCTTCTGTTGTGGTTACTTTGGTATGTGACATTTTGGTGGCAGCGGTGGGATAATTAGATTATTTGTCACTATCAAAGGGAACCCTAGTTGTGTTCTGTAGCGCATTTGATGTAGCGTTGTTGATTGTATATCGCTGCAGAATCTTTGTGTCCATAAAGAAGGGTTAGAACATACGGCACCACTTCTGCGTCCTTGAGTGTATGATTTGGAATTCAAGGGTGGAGGGTGTATTGTGGTTATTGGTCAGTTAAGGCCATTGGTTCGTCGTGAACATTTTGAACATTGGGATATATGGGAAATCACCTCCGGTTTTATTCTGGGTAGGATCCCTATTTATTCCAGACAGTTTGACTTTTTGTGTACCCTGCTTTGCCCTCATACAGACAATTATGGACATTGACAAACTTATCAAACTGGGTCAGAGTTTAGGGTATGAGAAAGATGATTTGAGAGTGTTTGTGAAAGAGCAAATGGAGTTGGAGAATGAGAAAGAAAAGGACAGGCTCGAACGGGAGGAAAGAGCTAGGGAGCGGGAGATTAAAAAGTTAGAACTGGAGGAAAGAAAGGAGAAAGAAAGGTTAGAATGGGAACGAGAGAGAGAACGATTAGAATTGGAGAAAGAAAAGTGTAAAATACAGTCAAATGAAAGAATAGAACTAGCCAAGTTAGAAAAGAGTGCAGCAGGAAATCAAGAAGGGCAGGTAGGAGAGAATAGATCGGCAGCCATTCCCAAGATGCCTAAAATGCCTCCATTTGACGACCACAATGACAATATTGATGCATATCTGCAAAGGTTTGAACGTGTAGCTACAGCGCAAGGCTGGGACCCGTCCCATTGGGCAGCTTACCTGTGTACTCTGCTGAAAGGTAAGGCTTTAGAAGTATACTCCCGGTTAAATGCCTTTGAGGCTGAAAATTACAATGCAGTTAAAACTGCATTACTTAAACGCTATGAAATGACTGAGGATGGATTCCATCAGAAATTTAGGACTGCTAAAACTGAAACAGGTGAGATTTTCACACAATTTGTAGTTAGAATTGAGAACTATTTCAACAGATGGATTGAACTAAGTGGTACACAAAAGACGTTCGAAGGTGTGAGAGATTTGCTGCTGCGTGAACAGATTTTGAATGTGACTGGAAGGGATCTGGGTATATTCTTGAGAGAGAGAAAGCCAAAAGACGCGATGGAAATGGCTAGACTAGCAGAGCAATTTATAGAAGCTAGAGGTACGAGTCATGGAAGATACAATAGACCAGTTATTCCAGGTCAAACTGACAAGCAGGTTTCCAAAGGGAAAATAGTCGAGGGTAGCGCATCAGGTAAACATGGTACTTGTTCCAAACAATTTGTTCCTATTAAGGAAAGGACATGTTACAACTGCAATCAAACTGGGCATTTGGCAGCACAGTGCAAGAAACCCAAGTTTAAAGTGGCAAGTATCCAGGTGAGTGAAGACAACACAAACATGTCTCTAATACATCCAGATAACACAAAAGTAGAGCCCTGCATACATGAAGTTCTAGATGGTGATGCAGCAACTTCAGAGGAGGTTACTAAAGCAGATGTAGCCTCAGGGAGTGTGCTTACCAAAGATCACCGCATGCCATTTTATCAGGGAAAGGTAAACGACACTCCAGTAGATGTGCTTAGAGACACGGGATGTAACGGTGTAATAGTGAGGAGGTCAATGGTAAAAGATGCATGTTTGACTTCAGAAACACAATCTTGTAAATTAGCAGATAGCAGGATCTTGACACTTCCGGTAGCATGGATTACTGTAAATACGCCCTTTTACACGGGTATGGTGAGAGCAGCATGTATGGACACACCAATCTGTGACTTAATATTGGGCAATATTCCCGGAGTTAGAGAGCCAGGAGATCCAGACTTGATGTGGGATAAGCAGGACATTAAAACAGTAGGTGCTGTAGAGACAAGGAGCCAGAGAAGAGTACGCCAAGTAGGCATGGAACCCTTGAAGACATTGGAACCTGTTGGGTTGACACTGAGTCGAGGTGAGTTCGTATCCCTACAACATCAGGATTCAAGTCTGAACAAAATAAGAAAATTAGTGGAAGAAGGTAAGATTAGGGAGACCCGACATAGTACTTCCTCTTACTTTGTGGAGAATGATATGCTGTATAGGAAGCATACTTCCAATAAAATGGACAATGGTAAACAAGTTGTACAGGCAGTAGTACCGGTTGGATTGCGCACACAGGTAATGAAAGTATGTCATGAAGCACTGATGGGTGGACATCTTGGAATCAAGAAGACTCTAGATAGGGTAATCTCACAGTTTTATTGGCCAGGAGTAATTGGTGATGTCAGAAGACATGTTCAGTCTTGTGATATTTGTCAACGTACCATGCCGAAGGGAAAGGTAAGGAAAATACCACTGGGACAAATGCCATTAATTGAAGTGCCATTTGAGAGGGTAGCTGTTGATTTGATTGGTCCATTGTATCCTGTCACAGACAAGGGTAATAGGTATATACTGACGGTGGTTGATTATGCAACACGATACCCAGAAGCAGTAGCTTTACCCAGAGTAGAGACGGAATATGTTGCCGAAGCTCTGTTCGAGATATTCAGTAGGGTTGGTATCCCCAAGGAGATATTAACAGACATGGGAGCCCAGTTCACGTCAGGCGTGATGAAGGAGGTAAGTAGACTATTGTCCATACATCAGCTTACTACTTCCCCTTATCATCCAATGTGCAATGGCCTAGTGGAGAAGTTCAATGGAACCTTGAAGACGATGCTGAAACGGATGTGTGCAGAACGACCAAATGACTGGGACAGGTATGTACCTGCTTTGTTATTTGCTTACCGAGAGGTACCTCAAGAGAGTTTGGGTTTTGCCCCATTTGAACTCTTATATGGACGCACTGTGAGAGGACCAGTACAGATTCTGAGGGAAATCTGGACAAGAGATATACCAAATCCAGAGGTAAGAACCACATATGAGTATGTGCTAGATCTTCAAAACCGTCTTGAGGAGACTATTCACGTAGCACAGCAAGAACTTCAAAAGAAAGCATGTAAATACAAAAAGTTCTTTGATGTGAAATCCAAGCCAAGAAAAATGAAGGTTGGTGATAAAGTATTAATTCTGTTGCCCACTGATTCAAACAAACTGTTGCTGCAGTGGAAAGGGCCATATGAAATACTGGATACCTTTGGCATTGGCAATTACAGAATACAGGTTGGTAACAAGATTAAAACCTATCATGCCAATCTACTGAAAAGGTACATTGAGAGAGAGGAGGTCAAGGACACAGCTGTATGTGACGTCAGCATAGCTCAACTTGTGCATGTCAGTGCTGGTCTGGTGGATGTCAAGGCTGAAGAGGTGAGTATGTTAGACATAGCTTCACCTTCTTTAGTTTCTAAGGAAACGTATCAGGATGTAGACATTTCTGAAGATTTGACAGAGGAGCAACAAAATGAGGTGAAGGAGCTCATAAGTGAATTCAAAGATGTACTGAGTGATTTACCAGGGAAGGTAAATTGTATGGAATATAAGATCAAGCTGACATGTAATGAGCCTATACGATCCAAGCCCTATCCACTTCCTCATCATATGAGAGATGTTGTAGCCAAGGAGATACAGCTAATGTTAGACATGGGGGTGATAGAACCTTCTCAGTCACCATATGCATCCCCCATTGTACTTGTGAAGAAGCCTGACTCGACTTACAGATTTTGTACCGATTTTCGCAAACTGAATCAGGTGACCGTATTTGATGCCGAACCAATTCCATTAGCTGATTCCATCTTTGCACGGTTACGGAACTGTAAATATCTTACCAAAATTGATGTAAGCAAAGCATATTGGCAGATTCCAATGGAAGAGAGTAGCAAAGAACTGACAGCATTTATAACTCCTGATGGATTATACCAATGGAAGGTGATGCCATTTGGAGTAGTTAATGCACCTGCAGTATTTTCCCGACTGATGAGACAAGTATTGCACAACATACCAAATACAGACAACTTCATAGACGACATCATAGAAGGAACTGAGAACTGGTCACACCACATGGTAAGTCTGAGAGCAATATTTACGAGGTTAAGACAATTCCATCTTACAGCTCGACCTTCAAAGGTAAAAGTGGGATATAAACATCTGGACTTTTTAGGGCACAAGGTGGGTAGTGGTCTAATTCGACCAGAAGGTAAGAATGTAGAAAAGATCCTAAATGTGGAGCGACCTCAAACCAAGAAACAAGTGAGAGCGTTGTTGGGACTGACCGGGTACTACCGGAAATTTATCCCAAACTATGCAGCCATAGCAGTTCCGCTAACTGATCTCACAAAGAAAGGAAAGCCAAACAAGGTAATATGGACAGAAAGCCAGGAATTAGCTTTCACTACGTTAAGAACCCATATGTCAAGTTTTCCTATCTTGAAACTACCCGACTTGAAGAAACCATTCTTGGTAAGAACAGACGCTTCTGACGTTGGAATCGGAGCTGTACTGCTACAAGAACAGGAAGGTGAGCGATTTCCAATATTGTTTGTGAGTCGGAAGTTAGTAGATCGTGAGAGAGCGTATTCTACAATAGAAAAAGAGTGTTTGGCTATTGTGTGGGCAATACAGAAGTTAGAAAGATATCTGTATAGGAGAGAATTTATTTTGGAGACTGACCATCAGCCCTTAATATGGATGACCAAGGCAAAAATGACCAATGGACGAGTGATGAGGTGGGCCCTGACTTTGCAACCCTACAGATTTCTAATTCGTGCAATCAAAGGAAGTGAGAATGTTGGGGCTGATCTCTTGAGCCGGTGTTCACCCTAGTCATACTATGTGTATGGCAGTGTGTAAATAATGTACTCTCTGCATATCCAGATTATTTGTCAGCAGTTATTTCTTATGTATTACTGTGCTATTGTACATTTAGACAATTGTGTTTTATGATATTTATGCATTAAAACAAACTTAAATGTGATCTTGAGTGTAATATATAATTGTACTTGTGTACAATTACTTGAAGAGGGGAGTGATGTCAAGATCACAGATGATTTCGTTTATATAATTAGTTTATGGTACTGTAAATAGATGTAGTATGGTATTGTTAGAGTGTGTTATATATTGTTGGGAGTTGTTGTTAGATTATGTTCGGTAATACTATGGGAACAGGGTTATGTTCAGGGAAGCGTGACCAGGTATGGCCAGAGAGCTGGGGTGTTAATTTGTAAACAATAGAGAGGTGTTGAGTAGCTTGGGTATGGGAGGTCAATATAAATAGTGAGGAAGGGTAGTAATCTGCACAGTCAGCCAGAATCACCACTGTGTTCACCTGTATGGGTTCAACTTTTGTATGGGATTGCATCTCACGCTGGCTGGCGTAAGTTTTTATTATCATTATTACTTTTGTATTTATTGATTGAGTAGATGTAGCAAGAAATTGTTTTACTGATGTAGTATTTCTAGATATATGTGCATATTGTAACACTATATGGCCACAAAGCCATTCAAAATTTGAATGTTATCGTTCCACAAAACCTGTTCCACTTTCAAATATGTAAATCGGAGTAAAGTACATGCATAAAGTATAAGACATTGACACATGTCTTACTGAGTAACTGTAGTTACTTATATTGTATTGTAGTGTCCCGGAACTGGCCGGTTATCCTTAAAGTAAGGAGAGGGGTAGTATCTCCGCCTGTAAGGAGACAGACAAGAGTTTTCCCTGTTGTACAAGGAGCATGTATCTCCTAGTAATGTGAGATGTGGATGGCACAGCCATCAACCATTACACAGGCCCCTTAAACTCCGTGAGGGAAACCATCGCCTGGGTGTGAGGGATACCACACAAATACCATGACGTCACCAAGTGGAACCAAAGTGCACTGACATTCTGATTACATTGTAAAGAGAAAGTGTTCTCTCTGAGTGGATAATTCCTTTATTGTTATTTAGTTCAATTGTTTAGTTTCTGATTGGGATTATATGTAATCATTATCTATATTAGTGAGGGTATTAGGATTTTAGTGTAGTTAGTAGTAGTAGTAGTATTATTAGAACTTTAGCAATATAAGTGGTAGACAGAACTGTATATGTAGCTAGGTTAGGTAATTAGATTAGTTAGTTGTATTTGCACCTGTAGAATTAGTTTAGTATAGGTATTGGGGTTACTTATATCTTAAGGGGAGGAATAAAGTTTTGCAAAACAAACTATTCTTCTGTTGTGGTTACTTTGGTATGTGACATTTTGGTGGCAGCGGTGGGATAATTAGATTATTTGTCACTATCAAAGGGAACCCTAGTTGTGTTCTGTAGCGCATTTGATGTAGCGTTGTTGATTGTATATCGCTGCAGAATCTTTGTGTCCATAAAGAAGGGTTAGAACATACGGCACCACTTCTGCGTCCTTGAGTGTATGATTTGGAATTCAAGGGTGGAGGGTGTATTGTGGTTATTGGTCAGTTAAGGCCATTGGTTCGTCGTGAACATTTTGAACATTGGGATATATGGGAAATCACCTCCGGTTTTATTCTTGGTAGGATCCCTATTTATTCCAGACAGTTTGACTTTTTGTGTACCCTGCTTTGCCCTCATACAGACAATTATGGACATTGACAAACTTATCAAACTGGGTCAGAGTTTAGGGTATGAGAAAGATGATTTGAGAGTGTTTGTGAAAGAGCAAATGGAGTTGGAGAATGAGAAAGAAAAGGACAGGCTCGAACGGGAGGAAAGAGCTAGGGAGCGGGAGATTAAAAAGTTAGAACTGGAGGAAAGAAAGGAGAAAGAAAGGTTAGAATGGGAACGAGAGAGAGAACGATTAGAATTGGAGAAAGAAAAGTGTAAAATACAGTCAAATGAAAGAATAGAACTAGCCAAGTTAGAAAAGAGTGCAGCAGGAAATCAAGAAGGGCAGGTAGGAGAGAATAGATCGGCAGCCATTCCCAAGATGCCTAAAATGCCTCCATTTGACGACCACAATGACAATATTGATGCATATCTGCAAAGGTTTGAACGTGTAGCTACAGCGCAAGGCTGGGACCCGTCCCATTGGGCAGCTTACCTGTGTACTCTGCTGAAAGGTAAGGCTTTAGAAGTATACTCCCGGTTAAATGCCTTTGAGGCTGAAAATTACAATGCAGTTAAAACTGCATTACTTAAACGCTATGAAATGACTGAGGATGGATTCCATCAGAAATTTAGGACTGCTAAAACTGAAACAGGTGAGATTTTCACACAATTTGTAGTTAGAATTGAGAACTATTTCAACAGATGGATTGAACTAAGTGGTACACAAAAGACGTTCGAAGGTGTGAGAGATTTGCTGCTGCGTGAACAGATTTTGAATGTGACTGGAAGGGATCTGGGTATATTCTTGAGAGAGAGAAAGCCAAAAGACGCGATGGAAATGGCTAGACTAGCAGAGCAATTTATAGAAGCTAGAGGTACGAGTCATGGAAGATACAATAGACCAGTTATTCCAGGTCAAACTGACAAGCAGGTTTCCAAAGGGAAAATAGTCGAGGGTAGCGCATCAGGTAAACATGGTACTTGTTCCAAACAATTTGTTCCTATTAAGGAAAGGACATGTTACAACTGCAATCAAACTGGGCATTTGGCAGCACAGTGCAAGAAACCCAAGTTTAAAGTGGCAAGTATCCAGGTGAGTGAAGACAACACAAACATGTCTCTAATACATCCAGATAACACAAAAGTAGAGCCCTGCATACATGAAGTTCTAGATGGTGATGCAGCAACTTCAGAGGAGGTTACTAAAGCAGATGTAGCCTCAGGGAGTGTGCTTACCAAAGATCACCGCATGCCATTTTATCAGGGAAAGGTAAACGACACTCCAGTAGATGTGCTTAGAGACACGGGATGTAACGGTGTAATAGTGAGGAGGTCAATGGTAAAAGATGCATGTTTGACTTCAGAAACACAATCTTGTAAATTAGCAGATAGCAGGATCTTGACACTTCCGGTAGCATGGATTACTGTAAATACGCCCTTTTACACGGGTATGGTGAGAGCAGCATGTATGGACACACCAATCTGTGACTTAATATTGGGCAATATTCCCGGAGTTAGAGAGCCAGGAGATCCAGACTTGATGTGGGATAAGCAGGACATTAAAACAGTAGGTGCTGTAGAGACAAGGAGCCAGAGAAGAGTACGCCAAGTAGGCATGGAACCCTTGAAGACATTGGAACCTGTTGGGTTGACACTGAGTCGAGGTGAGTTCGTATCCCTACAACATCAGGATTCAAGTCTGAACAAAATAAGAAAATTAGTGGAAGAAGGTAAGATTAGGGAGACCCGACATAGTACTTCCTCTTACTTTGTGGAGAATGATATGCTGTATAGGAAGCATACTTCCAATAAAATGGACAATGGTAAACAAGTTGTACAGGCAGTAGTACCGGTTGGATTGCGCACACAGGTAATGAAAGTATGTCATGAAGCACTGATGGGTGGACATCTTGGAATCAAGAAGACTCTAGATAGGGTAATCTCACAGTTTTATTGGCCAGGAGTAATTGGTGATGTCAGAAGACATGTTCAGTCTTGTGATATTTGTCAACGTACCATGCCGAAGGGAAAGGTAAGGAAAATACCACTGGGACAAATGCCATTAATTGAAGTGCCATTTGAGAGGGTAGCTGTTGATTTGATTGGTCCATTGTATCCTGTCACAGACAAGGGTAATAGGTATATACTGACGGTGGTTGATTATGCAACACGATACCCAGAAGCAGTAGCTTTACCCAGAGTAGAGACGGAATATGTTGCCGAAGCTCTGTTCGAGATATTCAGTAGGGTTGGTATCCCCAAGGAGATATTAACAGACATGGGAGCCCAGTTCACGTCAGGCGTGATGAAGGAGGTAAGTAGACTATTGTCCATACATCAGCTTACTACTTCCCCTTATCATCCAATGTGCAATGGCCTAGTGGAGAAGTTCAATGGAACCTTGAAGACGATGCTGAAACGGATGTGTGCAGAACGACCAAATGACTGGGACAGGTATGTACCTGCTTTGTTATTTGCTTACCGAGAGGTACCTCAAGAGAGTTTGGGTTTTGCCCCATTTGAACTCTTATATGGACGCACTGTGAGAGGACCAGTACAGATTCTGAGGGAAATCTGGACAAGAGATATACCAAATCCAGAGGTAAGAACCACATATGAGTATGTGCTAGATCTTCAAAACCGTCTTGAGGAGACTATTCACGTAGCACAGCAAGAACTTCAAAAGAAAGCATGTAAATACAAAAAGTTCTTTGATGTGAAATCCAAGCCAAGAAAAATGAAGGTTGGTGATAAAGTATTAATTCTGTTGCCCACTGATTCAAACAAACTGTTGCTGCAGTGGAAAGGGCCATATGAAATACTGGATACCTTTGGCATTGGCAATTACAGAATACAGGTTGGTAACAAGATTAAAACCTATCATGCCAATCTACTGAAAAGGTACATTGAGAGAGAGGAGGTCAAGGACACAGCTGTATGTGACGTCAGCATAGCTCAACTTGTGCATGTCAGTGCTGGTCTGGTGGATGTCAAGGCTGAAGAGGTGAGTATGTTAGACATAGCTTCACCTTCTTTAGTTTCTAAGGAAACGTATCAGGATGTAGACATTTCTGAAGATTTGACAGAGGAGCAACAAAATGAGGTGAAGGAGCTCATAAGTGAATTCAAAGATGTACTGAGTGATTTACCAGGGAAGGTAAATTGTATGGAATATAAGATCAAGCTGACATGTAATGAGCCTATACGATCCAAGCCCTATCCACTTCCTCATCATATGAGAGATGTTGTAGCCAAGGAGATACAGCTAATGTTAGACATGGGGGTGATAGAACCTTCTCAGTCACCATATGCATCCCCCATTGTACTTGTGAAGAAGCCTGACTCGACTTACAGATTTTGTACCGATTTTCGCAAACTGAATCAGGTGACCGTATTTGATGCCGAACCAATTCCATTAGCTGATTCCATCTTTGCACGGTTACGGAACTGTAAATATCTTACCAAAATTGATGTAAGCAAAGCATATTGGCAGATTCCAATGGAAGAGAGTAGCAAAGAACTGACAGCATTTATAACTCCTGATGGATTATACCAATGGAAGGTGATGCCATTTGGAGTAGTTAATGCACCTGCAGTATTTTCCCGACTGATGAGACAAGTATTGCACAACATACCAAATACAGACAACTTCATAGACGACATCATAGAAGGAACTGAGAACTGGTCACACCACATGGTAAGTCTGAGAGCAATATTTACGAGGTTAAGACAATTCCATCTTACAGCTCGACCTTCAAAGGTAAAAGTGGGATATAAACATCTGGACTTTTTAGGGCACAAGGTGGGTAGTGGTCTAATTCGACCAGAAGGTAAGAATGTAGAAAAGATCCTAAATGTGGAGCGACCTCAAACCAAGAAACAAGTGAGAGCGTTGTTGGGACTGACCGGGTACTACCGGAAATTTATCCCAAACTATGCAGCCATAGCAGTTCCGCTAACTGATCTCACAAAGAAAGGAAAGCCAAACAAGGTAATATGGACAGAAAGCCAGGAATTAGCTTTCACTACGTTAAGAACCCATATGTCAAGTTTTCCTATCTTGAAACTACCATTCTTGGTAAGAACAGACGCTTCTGACGTTGGAATCGGAGCTGTACTGCTACAAGAACAGGAAGGTGAGCGATTTCCAATATTGTTTGTGAGTCGGAAGTTAGTAGATCGTGAGAGAGCGTATTCTACAATAGAAAAAGAGTGTTTGGCTATTGTGTGGGCAATACAGAAGTTAGAAAGATATCTGTATAGGAGAGAATTTATTTTGGAGACTGACCATCAGCCCTTAATATGGATGACCAAGGCAAAAATGACCAATGGACGAGTGATGAGGTGGGCCCTGACTTTGCAACCCTACAGATTTCTAATTCGTGCAATCAAAGGAAGTGAGAATGTTGGGGCTGATCTCTTGAGCCGGTGTTCACCCTAGTCATACTATGTGTATGGCAGTGTGTAAATAATGTACTCTCTGCATATCCAGATTATTTGTCAGCAGTTATTTCTTATGTATTACTGTGCTATTGTACATTTAGACAATTGTGTTTTATGATATTTATGCATTAAAACAAACTTAAATGTGATCTTGAGTGTAATATATAATTGTACTTGTGTACAATTACTTGAAGAGGGGAGTGATGTCAAGATCACAGATGATTTCGTTTATATAATTAGTTTATGGTACTGTAAATAGATGTAGTATGGTATTGTTAGAGTGTGTTATATATTGTTGGGAGTTGTTGTTAGATTATGTTCGGTAATACTATGGGAACAGGGTTATGTTCAGGGAAGCGTGACCAGGTATGGCCAGAGAGCTGGGGTGTTAATTTGTAAACAATAGAGAGGTGTTGAGTAGCTTGGGTATGGGAGGTCAATATAAATAGTGAGGAAGGGTAGTAATCTGCACAGTCAGCCAGAATCACCACTGTGTTCACCTGTATGGGTTCAACTTTTGTATGGGATTGCATCTCACGCTGGCTGGCGTAAGTTTTTATTATCATTATTACTTTTGTATTTATTGATTGAGTAGATGTAGCAAGAAATTGTTTTACTGATGTAGTATTTCTAGATATATGTGCATATTGTAACACTATATGGCCACAAAGCCATTCAAAATTTGAATGTTATCGTTCCACAAAACCTGTTCCACTTTCAAATATGTAAATCGGAGTAAAGTACATGCATAAAGTATAAGACATTGACACATGTCTTACTGAGTAACTGTAGTTACTTATATTGTATTGTAGTGTCCCGGAACTGGCCGGTTATCCTTAAAGTAAGGAGAGGGGTAGTATCTCCGCCTGTAAGGAGACAGACAAGAGTTTTCCCTGTTGTACAAGGAGCATGTATCTCCTAGTAATGTGAGATGTGGATGGCACAGCCATCAACCATTACACAGGCCCCTTAAACTCCGTGAGGGAAACCATCGCCTGGGTGTGAGGGATACCACACAAATACCATGACGTCACCAAGTGGAACCAAAGTGCACTGACATTCTGATTACATTGTAAAGAGAAAGTGTTTTCTCTGAGTGGATAATTCCTTTATTGTTATTTAGTTCAATTGTTTAGTTTCTGATTGGGATTATATGTAATCATTATCTATATTAGTGAGGGTATTAGGATTTTAGTGTAGTTAGTAGTAGTAGTAGTATTATTAGAACTTTAGCAATATAAGTGGTAGACAGAACTGTATATGTAGCTAGGTTAGGTAATTAGATTAGTTAGTTGTATTTGCACCTGTAGAATTAGTTTAGTATAGGTATTGGGGTTACTTATATCTTAAGGGGAGGAATAAAGTTTTGCAAAACAAACTATTCTTCTGTTGTGGTTACTTTGGTATGTGACAGTCGCGTACTTCCTTATTTTGACTCCTGCAACACGACAAAATATGTACGTTTTCTGAGATATTTACTTGATTTTCGCACGCTTTCACAATAACAGCTTACTGCTAGTAAATTAAAATAAGTTTGTGAACATTGACGGCCATTTCCTCTTTTGCGTGGTACCAGATCTATATGGTCACGATCGGTATTCTATTTTTCATGGCTTTTTTTACGTAAACCCTTATTTGCATCATGCACTGCACTTTTCAATTACCATGTAGCAGACGACACAGCATTCATTTTGTTTGTTAATATGACATGAACATATATTTAATTCATTCTACAAAAGTCTCATGCACTTATGGGCTGACAGTAATTGTACATATTTTCATTTTTGTTTATTATGATGAATATGGTTGCAGCAAATGTCCTTATTTTATCATGAATTAATATATTGTTTTCTGTTTTTATCATTACTCTTCTTAATGAACTTAAATTATGAGTTAAATTAGCTTATTCAACTTTATATTTATATCATTACACCAATCATAGGATAAACTTATCATTATTTTGTCTTGTCGATGCCCAGGAAAAAGAAATTTCAATGAACAGTTGTTGATGATTGAAGGTAAGTAATAATGGAAATAATATGTTCACAATGAAGTCCCTGTTAACTAAGAGTGCACACCAAAGAAATCATTTTATTGAATGAAAAATTGTTGATAAAAAGTTGATAATTTGTACTTATTGGTATTTATTACTGTATTGGTATTTATATTATCCGTTACCTGCAGAAATAAGTTTAAATATCAAAGCGTTAGTATAATCAAGAAATAATATTGCTTCTTTTCTTAATGTACGCAAAGATACAGTGTTAGTTAAGTGCAATATTCCCATCCTTAGAGTAAGTAAACAATGTTGTGTGAAAGCGCATTGACAACCAGCTATTGTATAATTTCAACGAGTATTTCGAGCACTTAATTCTTCTTATTTTTTTCTTTAATATCGAAATTGTGCATCTCCTTTTTTCAGTTCAATAGATGCACTGTGTGACAGAGTATGGAAGTCATTCTTCATTGACCTCACTGATGAGCCCACAGATACCCCATGCCAGCAAGAAGAGACAGATTATGATGGCTGTTCTGCCATAAATTCTGCGGTTTAGCAAAAACTGGGCAAAAATGTGAATAAGTCTATGATGGATGCTGACTTCTATACAGGTGTGCATTCTCAAAATAAAATCTTCCTGATGCACATCTGATGATATATGATCCAAAGTACCTCTCTGTTGCTTGATAATGAGCTTCAGTGGCCAAATCCATTGAACACATGGTGTAACTTTATTGTCACAATAACTATGGAATAAATAAAGAAATTGACTATCCATATCAACTTCGCTTTTCTTCAACTATAAAATCGTTTATTACATTGGAATCTCTACTGGGGGCTTTTGCAATTTGAGTTTGATCATGACCAAGTATTGAACCTGACTGTGATGCATACATCACAGGGTTGCAAATATAGAATGTGTCATCTTTCCTGCATCCATAATCTGAACTTCGCATGCAAGAGGCAAGACCTTTGAACTGTGTTTTTCATTAGGTTTGAAACTCTGTGGTTTGGTGGTTGTTCTCTTTAAGATATCCGTCGACGAAGTTGTGTACACATTTGATGTTTTTCACTTACAATATCATGTTTTAATATTTAAAAAAATAGTATTTTCTTTAGTGTTAGTCTCGATTTCAACCAATGACATTCATATTTGTTTTAATGGAAGAATGTTATCTCAATGGTTGCATTTAGCAATACATATACATACATACACATTTATTTAATTTTTTAATAAAATAAATAACATAACACCAGAATCACACCTGCACTGTTCCTGTCAGTTGTAATTCGGGTACATTCGGAAAGGTATGTAATAATAAATTCTTCATGGTAAGTAACAAGATAAAATTACAGCTATGAACCCTATGAAAGTGGTTAATTTTATCGGGTTGTGTGCTTGGGGAGCGGTGATGCCCCACGACCTTTATGTCATGACAAGTTCAAGTTCTCAAGTCATCGTTTCATTCACTCGCAATCTACTGTGGGAGAAACGGTCAAATGGTCACAAAACCAGCCATAAGCGGTTACTGTATGTGATGTTGTACATTGACGTTTGTGAAAATTGGCTTTAGTAGTTCTAAGTAGCTTCCCTTTGCAAACGAAAACAACACACACCATAATGTGCAAATGTCTCCGTGCGGCTCCGAAAACATTATCACTGTCAGCCCCAAACTGGAATTAAAAAAATATTACTCTAACGTTTGTGGATAGTGTTAAATCGTGTTTCGTTGGGACCATCAATTCATAAAATTATGCGAATTAATATGAAATTAAAATCAAAGAGTAATAGCGTCGTTTAGTGAAGCACCTACCAGTGGCAACGGATACTTTAAAGAAATCTAGAGATATTGTGATGATACGTTCAGCGAATGTCTGGGTTATTGACAACAGTACTGTTACATGACTGACCTAAAACGGCTCGGATTTCGCGAACGATACACATTTTCAGATTTGTCAGTTGACATGTGCATATGAGAGACAAGATACAGATTACGAAGTTTTGTAATCAGTTTATTGGAGCTGTTCATGTAATCTTAGACTGTCAGTCGCAGTCGGTGAAATCCAGCTAAGGAATTAACTCCTGCCCAGATATTACGCAACATTGTTTACGTGGATACCAGAGTGCTAATTTGCGAATGTCTGCGCATCTGTTGCGCATGTGTACCGTTAACCGGGAGTTAGCAGTAGGGTGTCGATGTGTATCAGTTACATGCCAGACCGTAGCGCTGATGTTTAATGATAAACTGTTGAAGTGGGCCGTCCATCTAGTATATGGTCTCTGGTATGGTTAACTAATATTGTATGTGGTCACTTTTGGCATTAACATGTACGAGACAGAGGCGGGACCTTGAATTATATATTTGTTGTCAACACTGTTACGAGAGAGTATTTTGCGTAAATTGTACATGTATTGTTGATTAAGTAATAATTGTTGTTTGGGTTACAATGATTCAAGTTTTGAGTGATTGTTATTATGGATCACATTTCGTATCATAAATGTTCAGTACTTTTCATACTTCGGTAGCAGTCTCTAGAGTTACCTCCTCTTGACTAAGTGTTTTGATTAGTTGTGGGTACTTCCGGGAGACTACTAGAAGCTTCTACGCTAATGGTGATGGTCGTATTGTGCTCGAACACTCAGGAATCGGTGACTTAGTATATAAAGGCTGGTTGTCGTTTTGACGACGGGACACACAGAGATTAACTGGAGTATATATATCTGCCTACCTCTGTCAACGCTTGACCTACATAACTGCTGCCTGGCCGCTCTCTGTGTTACATTCAGTAAAAGACTTCGGTGAGTTGACATTATATTTGTGATCCATTACTTTAGATTTGACTCAGTTGTATTGTACATGAAACCTCTCTTGGGAATCTTTGTATTCTTGCCTTTGTCTGCTCAATATAAAGTAACTGTACATTTTAGACTTGTCAGTGTTATATTTTGCTGGTTCTGATGGTATTTCCTCCACCTTTTGTCACGGCAAATTATTCACCGTAACAAAAGTAAAACTACGATCGGTCAAGTTGACCATAAGTTACTTCCTATTCTGGTCTTGTGTACCCCTCTTTTCCAAGACATGTTCTTAGAGAGAGAGAGGACAGGAGTAAGGATCGGTCAAGTTGACCATAAGTTACTTCCTATTCTGGTCTTGTGTACCCCTCTTTTCCAAGACATGTTCTTAGAGAGAGAGAGGACAGGAGTAAGGATCGGTCAAGTTGACCATAAGTTACTTCCTATTCTGGTCTTGTGTACCCCTCTTTTCCAAGACATGTTCTTAGAGAGAGAGAGGACAGGAGTAAGGATCGGTCAAGTTGACCATAAGTTACTTCCTATTCTGGTCTTGTGTACCCCTCTTTTCCAAGACATGTTCTTAGAGAGAGAGAGGACAGGAGTAAGGATCGGTCAAGTTGACCATAAGTTACTTCCTATTCTGGTCTTGTGTACCCCTCTTTTCCAAGACATGTTCTTAGAGAGAGAGAGGACAGGAGTAAGGATCGGTCAAGTTGACCATAAGTTACTTCCTATTCTGGTCTTGTGTACCCCTCTTTTCCAAGACATGTTCTTAGAGAGAGAGAGGACAGGAGTAAGGATCGGTCAAGTTGACCATAAGTTACTTCCTATTCTGGTCTTGTGTACCCCTCTTTTCCAAGACATGTTCTTAGAGAGAGAGAGGACAGGAGTAAGGATCGGTCAAGTTGACCATAAGTTACTTCCTATTCTGGTCTTGTGTACCCCTCTTTTCCAAGACATGTTCTTAGAGAGAGAGAGGACAGGAGTAAGGATCGGTCATGACTTTGGTTTGCTTGTTGTTTCTGCAATATTTCAGCAAAATGACGAGATCTGTGAAAATAATCTGAACTAGACAATCTAGTCCAGACAATATCATAAGCATCTACCTGTGCACTTCGAGGGAGCCTGATCATACGATGCCGTAACTTGTGTCAAAGCATCCGACGTTTAAGTTCTTAACGATAACAGCAAAATCAAGATACTGTGTGGATAGCAACTCCTTTTATCATACACCCTCCTAAGACAGACAGCACACGGGTGTATTTTCATGAAGTTATTCTGCTAGTTTCAGAATAAGATAACGTATGCAAGTCTGGGTCAGTATACACTGTATACAAGTGAAATGTCAGTTAACATGCATAGGTCAGAAACAGTTCACCCAGTTAACATGCATAGGTCAGAAACAGTTCACCCAGTTAAGGCGCATGTTCCATGTTGGACCTTGTCATCAGCATCTATTGAAACCACCATGAGCCCCAAAACTGCTCTGCATCATCTTGGTATGGACTGATTCGTGCTGCAATGTGTGCATCTTCTAGGGTGGCGGTGGACGTTCACGAACGAGGTCACGAGGAGGTCATCCTACAAATGCTCGAGGCCAATGTGTGGCCTTGTGTTGTTGGAATCGTTGGTACTTTCAAACGCAAACGTGCGTAAAATCTTCAGAAGATGCGCTCCTGCACTCTGCACTCCATAAGAACACAATAGTAGCAAATTATGAGAAACTAAAACTGATTGTGAATAATATTTACATTTTATGTACCTGTATCACCTGAGAGTTTCCTTTTGGGAAGAAAAATTATGAAGCTATGTTTCGGGATAGGTTCTTATACAGTTCCCAAGCCAGAGTGACGTGGCGTCACTGATGTACGGACGGCCCGTAGTGGGACATAGTTGGTGCGTCACGAAATATGTGTGTTTAGTTGAGTGAGTGGATGCGTTGACGTTTACGCTGCACTGAGCAATACTCCAGCTATATGGCGGCGGTTTGTAAATAATCGAACCTGGACCAGGCAATCCAGTGATTGACCGCATGATCATTGATCTGCGCAATTGGAACCGATAACATGTGTCAACCAAGTCAGCGAGCCTGACCACTCGATCCCTTTAGTCGCCTCTAAGGAAAAGCATTGTTGCCTTTTACGGCAAGCATGGGTTGCTGAAGGCCTATTCTACCCCGGACCCTCAGGCGTCGTGTAATTACTTGAACGTTAAAGTGTCTGGCAAGTTTGTACCAACTACCATTACATCCACTGGGCACAGACTTTCAGAAAGACGTGGCATTTCGTATTGCCCACTAAGATTGTCTGTTAAACAAAAATAATTTTAAGAGTGAGTGATTGAGTTAATAGTTAAGTCACATCGGCAATATCTCAGCCATATCGTGACGAGAACATTTAACATTTAAATGGAATACATATATATTGTAAATATATCACAAATTGTAAAAATATCACAATTTGAATTAAAACTAACATGGAAAGTTAATATCACTATTTAGACAATACAATATAAAAACAGGCTATAGATCTCCAACATCAGAAGGTAGATCACCATACAAGGGACCATGGGGACTTACAGTACCATTACTACCTACGTGGACCCCAGCCAGCTGGATTTACACCATCCCTTCAGCTGCTGGCGATTGTAGGAAAAGTTAGCCAAAATCAAAACAACAAGAATACTACTTTCAAAAAGCCTGGCAAGTTTACATAGACTTGAACGTTTTTAGACGCACGTACCCTCTCAGGAGGACAATAATAGTACAGTACCTCAACCCCCTTTGAGGGTACAGCCACTAACAATTCTAGTTACTAATCTAAACTAACAATCACTAAAATACATCTGTCTACAGAACATATTACCCAAAATTAAAAAAAGGAATCAATTTCCCTTAAAAAACCCAATAATTAAATGAGCACTAACTGTGTTGAAAAGATCATTAACTGTTCTTACAGTAAAATACTTATCCCTTATGATGGAGAATTCAACACAGTCAGGCAGGATATGCGTGACCATGACTGTCTCATCACAAGGGATCCAAAACGGAGGATCCTCATCTTTTAATAGGTAGGCATGAGTATATTTTGTATGGCCAATACGACGTCGTCGTAAAACAACCTCCTTAAATCGGGACTGACCCAAGTAGGTGTGACCAATATAGGGTTTTATTTCATGTAATTTATTTGTACCTGCTTGGGTGTCCCACTTCTTCTGCATCGAATCATGGATGTACGTTCTAAAGGTAGCTTTGTAATCAGTGTATGGAATAAGAAGTGGTGTCACAGATAAATAATGTTATGAGTACCAGACAACAGAACATAGCTAACTGTGTGTTATTTACATTGATGTTATACTTCAAACCAACACTCAAAGAAAATTATTCATAATTCAGAATAAAAATAATTCAATTAAATAAACATTGAATGTAGAACAGAAAAGATGTTTTACAGAAAAGAAGTTCATGGAAAAAAACCCACCAAATATAAAGAAAAGGAGCCCTGTGAAATCTAGACTTGCCAGTATTTTCTAAACTTTCTTGGACATGTTTGTTTCAGGGTCTGCATAACAGACTAGGTATGTTGTTACCATGGCCCATCACTTGAGACACATGACTGCAATTGCTCCTCGTGCCATATAAACTTTGTTACCAACAGGTACCCTTGTTTCTCATGTGCGACAATTTGATTGTTACAAGACAAGCAATATTTCGGATCAAACAAAACTTTCGTGTTTGCTCTTTCTCGGGGCGATGTAATTAATTATTTAGTTGTATGGCTTTATTTAGTTGTATGGCTATCATTTTATCAAAATCAGAGATACCCTCCCCGCCCTGGACACCACATAAGTCCAGGAATTCGGTGGGTCAGTACTGATAACAGCCTTCGGGCTAATAATGGCGTCCAAGCCAACTGGTCGGTGGCCGTGATTTCATACACACAGACTCCAGATAACACAGAACAACCTATTGTGTCGTGGTCGAGAGGGTGAAAGGGTTCGTGATTCACGTGCCTGACTCTGATAGAGGAAGGGAATCAGGTTATTGCGAGTCGCACATGAACTGAAATATGAACTACTAACTTGCAGTTAACGTGTATCTAACCACAAGAGTTACAATTCAACGTCGTATAATTTAGATATATATCGACAATGCGTGAAAAGACTAAGAGGAAAAACGTACAGTTAGTTTAAAATATTACCAGTTTAACAGCGAGCATAAGGTTTGAAGCTTCAGTTTCACGCCGTTTGTTTGGAGAAAGCGAATAACGAAATACATTTTGGCAGAGTATTTTGAATAAAATGTGCGGCGACACTAAGTAATATTTAGTTAGTGTACAAATTTATTTTTAAATTACAAATTGAATTTACAATCACCAGTCGACAAATGAACAATTACGAGCGCTTCAAAAATATAAATTTACCGCGAGTTTCAGTGTGAGTCAGAACCTCTCCAGGCACACACGTGACACTAATTATTGTTGTCAATGCTTTGACCGCACGGAGAGATAACCACTGTGTGATGCTAAATAGCTGCTCTGGATGGGTTAAATGCTCGTGCGTGTGTCTGCGCGTGTGCCTGTGCGTGTGTGCCGCACATAAAAATTTGGAAACTTATATAGCACTTTTGTCCACACCGCACAGGACATACTATATGTGCATGTAAATTGTGGAGGGCCAATTGTCAGTGATCATTTAACAGAAGGATCTTTTAGTTCAGATATAAACAAACAGTCAAGGAAGGTGCACGTCCGATGAGAAGGGTGGAGGGAGGGGTAGCACAGCTGAGTATCCGAAGTCTTCGTCGTGCACAGAAAGCTCCATCTGGACGAAGGTTTATAGAAGGTTGATACACAGCCGTATAAGAGTTTACAGATCTTGTAGAAGTTCGGGGTGTTAAAATACTCCTCATAACGAGCCTGTCACTTACGGTTCTGTGCCAGATGTGATATGTTCATTTTGAAGCAGGAAACGCTGTGCACATGCTGCATGCCTTACGGGTGATGCAGCTGGTCTAGCCTTCAGATGCTAGAGGTGATATCGCTTGTCTAACCCTCAGATACTAGAGGTGATGCAGCTGGTCTAACCGTCAGATACTAGAGGTGATGCAGCTGGTCTAACCGTCAGATACTAGAGGTGATGCAGCTGGTCTAACCCTCAGATGCTAGAGGTGATGCAGCTGGTCTAACCGTCAGATACTAGAGGTGATGCAGCTGGTCTAACCGTCAGATGCTAGAGGTGATGCAGCTGGTCTAACCGTCAGATGCTAGAGGTGATGCAGCTGGTCTAACCGTCAGATGCTAGAGGTGATGCAGCTTGTCTAACCCTCAGATACTAGAGGTGATGCAGCTTGTCTAACCCTCAGATACTAGAGGTGATGCAGCTGGTCTAACCATTAGATTCTAATGGTAAGGGTTATCATTTAGACGTTTACATATCAGAGTCAAACCATCAGATACTAATGGTGATCCTCTGTCAATCAGTATGTTGAACTGACCAGAACCATTATCATTATGGTAGAACTATCATCTTGACCCTTTCTACATTGGGCCTGGGCGGACGGTACAACGTGTCATGACACGTTAGTAAACAGTCAGTCGCTAGCGTTGTAGAGGTATCATGGTTTCCCAGCATACTTTCAACAGTCGTTCATTTTGATCTGGCGGTCTAGAAAAAAGTAGGAAAAACATCTACAGGCACTGTTTACAAGAGAATGTTTATTTCTCAAGGAGGTTTTAGTGTGACTGGCTTGATCCTGGGTGGGCTTCTGCCGTCATGTGCTGGAAACAGAATAGAGATGGTTACCATTATAGCTGGTCGGTGTGCACTATTTGCTAGGTCAAATTTAAGTTGTGTCGGCACCTGTTTCGTCATATGTGGGGATCTGTACACTGGCCACCGACATCTGTACGTGCACCAGCATGGAGACTGGACGTGCTTATTGGTCTGTAAGCACTATGTCCGTGGTCACTCACAAGAGTAGGATACTTCATCACATCGGGCTTCACCCGACTGTAAGCTAGTGGTCGTGACATACCTTTCATATCGTGACTGAGCAAGACTCCCTCAATCAGGCATGCAAGTGTGGTTGTAGTTTACACAGCAACAAGAGCCATTACGACTTTATGACAACGGTTTGTAATAAGTAAAATATGGAGCAGAAAATCAGGTGATCGACATCATGAACATCTAATTTACGCTACTAGCATACGATAACGCATCAACCATGTAAACGTGCCTGACCGCCTGATTTTGTTATTCTCCTCTTACCATAAATATGGGTTGAGGTAAACCAATGGGATTGAATAATTTGGAATTCCCCCATAGGCATTTTGGCATCAGAAAAAAGAACCACTCTCTCTAGTAGCCTATAATCCTGTATTATAAGAAATACACAAAAGGCTACCAGGAATCATGTATGTGTGTGTGTGTGTGTGTGTGTGCGCGCGCGTGCGTGCGTGTCCAGCAGGTGTAGAGAGTGACAGTGTTGATAGGAAACGGTTGACTTACGTCTTTCAGGTACTTAGTAAAGAGGTCAGCATCGTGTTGTGGTAGATCTGAAAATAATTAAAATAACTCTAAATCATAAATTCGTCGTTATTACATAGACATGATAACTAGATTAGTTCCTCTTATCTGTGATGGGAGTGGGGTTGCCAAGTGGTTAAAACGTTCGCTCGTCACGCCCAAATACAAGTACCCGGTTCGTTTTCCCATATGGGGAAATATGTGAATTAAGCCCGTTTCTAGTGTTCCCTGTCATAATATTGCTGGAATATTGCTAAAAGCGGCGTAAAACCATACTCACTCGCTTGCATCAGTGGCGTGAAAGATAAACATTGCCAAACAGACTTCCAAACAAGAGTTACATTGCTAAAGCTGAGTTTCCGGGCTACCAGCTGCAGCCATATACGTGTGTCCGATGTCCTAAACCTCTACATGTTACTCTCCATGTTCCCGGGTAGGGACAGCGTTCCAGGGGACTTACGTTGCACCATCTTGGAGATCCTCTCCATGCCCACTGTGTTGATGTACTTGGTCACCTGTCCCATCTCCGCCTCGGCCATCAGCTCCACTAGCAGCAGTTGTTCATAGTGAGGCATATGTTGGAAAGCGTCCGACTTGTGGATGGCCTTGAGGATATTCAGCAGGTCCGCGCTGACCACTGCCAAGCCCAACACAACTAGACAGCACACGATCTTCATTGTTGTCTTGTAATACCTCAAATGTAACGTTGATCTAAGTCAGACATGATTGTGAATGCATGTGCACATATACGTCTAAGAGCTAAGGGTATTACTGTTGATTCAACCACAGCCACATGGCATGTAACGCAACATACATATAAGCGTAAATTGCATCTAACTGATTTTGGGTAATTGTTACAATGTGTAATTTATTTCAAGGTTAGTTTCGGCAGGACTCATTTCCATGTATGGTAACAGATTTCAAGGTGTTAATAATGAATAATCACAACGTTTTCTTGGATGTATCTGGTGCAATGACCATAACAGAACCTACCTCCTTAGTTGACGAAACAAGTATGACAGATGACAGATAAAGACGACCAATCCCGACTCTATATCTATTCGATAAGATAAATGCAACACGTATTTTTTTCTGTGCTTCCCAGTGCCCACTCACTATAATCTGGCTTCTTTCCATTGCTGGTGTGACGGCTGTGGGCGGATGACAAGTAACAATTCCCCAAAACTGCCATGTGCTAGGCATTAACTTTTTTCTTTCTTTATATTTCATCATTAAATTCATATATTAAAGAATAAAGAAACCTTTTAAAGACCAATGTAGCCATCTTTGTGACTGTGACATCTTATTCAAGGTCTGTTATCTTGGGATTACAGTGCAATAGGTTACGACAAATATATTTGCTGTATGTTTATTTCATTTCCTGATTACTAAAAACAAACAAGAATGAATTAGGGATTTTTGAATTGTTTTCCAGATGCAGAGGGGCGGTTGTGTAGCCGAATGGTTAAAGCGTACACTCGTCACACTGAAGACATAAGTTCGATTTCCCACATGGGTACAATGTGTGAAGCCCATTACTGGTGTTCCATGCCGTGATATTGCTGGAATATTGCTAAAAGCGGCGTAAAACTGGACTCTCTCTCCAGATGCACACAACCCACAGCCACTACCTGACAGGCACAATAAAGCAGAAATAATGTATGTAATTATGATTTGAACAAATAAAGACTTTAATATTTCATAATTATTATATTGTGTGTGTGTGTGTGCGTGTGTGCGTGTGTGCGTGTGTGTTATAATTTATAAACCTACCGCTAGTGTATGTGTGCCTTTTTGGGTGTCTGTGTGTGCGTGTATTTAATTTTGTCTGTATGAGTATGGGTGTGTCCTAAACGCCACTGTCCATGATTAAAATTGAGGAACAAGTTAGTAAAATCGGAATAAATTCAAAAATAAACCCCGCACTTGTATTGCCGCCTATTACGGAAACACACGATAGCTAATGAACAGAAGTGTGTATACACGTCTACTGACGATGGCTTCCTCTTTGATTGTACCTAACACCTTGGCAGTGATCATCGATTCTGAAGCAGTAAAATATATTCCTGGTGGCATTTTTATATGGATGTTAGACCGTATCAATACGAGCTGATTTCAATTTTGATCTTAGTTCCCACTGATAATCTATTTTGTCTCCATACACGACCCGTCTTTATCCAGCAGGGAAAATATAGATAAGCACAAACTTTATGGATGAACAATTTCTTTGTTCGGATGGTGTGACGTTTCGATACAGATCCTTGTATCGCGCCACCAGGGGGTGCTTCGATCACGTGAGTTGAGTAAATTGATCCCAGGAAAATGTGACTCTAGTGCGTGTCGGTTGTAGGACCGTATCACTGTGGAGCGATTCTTTCAGCACAGAATCACTCAATCCTGAAACATAGGGCGTTACTAGAGGAAATACGGTATATCTCTGCGGTATGTCCGTTGTCATAGGTAACTATTAGTGCGTGGCTTGGAATAGCGATGATCACTTGACCGACTGATCTCTACACAAAGATAACACACACCCTACTTTGACAACACATACCACACAGGGCGAATTGCCTAAAGATTTCCTTTCTTGTAGAATCCGCATTGGAAGTGCTGGCACCAACGCCATACATATCCAGAATCAGAACCATGGTAGATAAAAGAGTTCAATGTACATATTGACCAGAACATTTTGTCTGAAAATCAAATTCTGTGTATGACCATTGATCCCATTGATTCTATGTATGGAAAAATATCAAACTAAAGTTTCTATCCTGAATGCGTCTTGATGATAACTAGACATTTTTATACGCCCGCGTAAGCCTTGAAGTGCAGACAAATCCCTGAGTAATCAATCGCTGATTGTTGTCAAAATACATCCAGCAACAGCCATCGATTGTTCCAAAGTGGTACACCTATAGCTATAATTACTTAGTATAACTTAGCAAACACTCGAACTGAACTAACTTACTGCTGATGTACAGTTAGTTTCAGATACAGTTACATCCGGCCATTGTTACACATTTTGCATGTCTGGTTTGTGTCTTAACTGAATCAGACTGGGAAGAAGACCACGTGATGACCTAATCGCTATTTCCGACTTAGTTTTGTCTCAGCTCTCAGGCGTTGTTGAGTTAACTTTGTTATCTCCCCTTCCTTCACAAGGGATATAATGAATGTTTACTGGGCGCAATACAAGAATAATAAAAATTATATATTAGTAACTATTATTTTCATCATCATTACAATGTGTCATACAATATATATAGCTATTATTATCATCTTTACAATGTGTCACACAATATATATAACTATTATTGTCATCATCATTACAATGTGTCATACAATATATATAACTAATATTATCATCATCTTTACAATGTGTCATACAAGATATATAACTATTATTATCATCATTACAACGTGTCATAAACTTATATGAGACAGAAATATATAATTTAGTTTAAGATATATGAAGCACCTGTTCGCTTGTAATAATGTCTTTACTATCCAGTTTATTTATGTTAGTACATTTGGGCAGTAAAACACAGTAAGTAAGTGTGGCGGTCCTCTTCAATTTAAAGTCAGGTTCAATTGTTAAATGATATCACAGGCGACGAAATACAGAAACAATGGCCTTTGGGCAAAAGTGATATATGTTAGTTAACGTACTCAATCCTTTTCGTTTTTCCTGTAACAAGTAATCCCGTGTAAACAATGTTTACGTGTCACGTGGTGGTGTCCGCTACTGGGTAAAATCGAAAAGTGAAAAGTAATCACGAAGGTTCCCAAACAGCATTGCTTAACCGATAATGATTTCCATTGTCGAATATGTATGTACAAGGGTGTACCACTGTCGTCTCAAATTACATCAAATCCAGCGGTTTTTCACCCTGAAATACCAGCCTTGGCCTGAAGCTTGGGACTCGTGAAGGTAATGATTAGAATCGTTCTTCAGGAATCCATGCCTGTTAACTGACGGTGTCGGGTGATCAGACAGAGCTGATTTATGTCATCGTATCCCATTGGGGAATTGCCCTACATCCCTCCTCCCAGAATGCCTCCTACGCCCTGCCTTTAGGACAGTTCCATTATAAGTAGGTGGAATGCTTTTGTTGTTGTTTTCCATTATTACATCATATGGATGTCACCGGTCTAGAAGATGTCTCAATCATCCAGGCTTCAAAAATGAACACAGGCTGAACAACTACAATAAGAAGTGTCAAATGTATGTGCTTGTAAGGGCAGCTATAGAATTAACAGATGTCGTTAATCACAGTGAACAATGAAACATGCAACCACAACTAACGAATGCCATAGTAAAGTTTAGTACTATTGCTATCTTCATTGTCACCTGTAGAGTAAATTACTGTGAACATTCCTTGATTTCGTGGCATTTGTATAAGGATTAAATCAAGCTAATTGCTGGATACAACCAATTACTGTAAACATGTCTTGGTTTCGGGATCACTGAAATGCTTTACGAAGGGATTTCTTGGTGAATGTACCGTTTCAACTTTGAAATCGACTTAACTGTATTTTTCTCGAGGTTTGATTACATTCCCCATGAAATGTGATGTTGGGCCTCAAAGATATTTAAGCGAGTCGAATTAATGCTATAAGAGTACCACGAACGTGAAGCGATCAACGCTGTGCCCTGAAGCCGACGTAACTCTAGCTTGTCCTTTTCTATATTAATGTTGTTCTGATCAGCTTGCACTCGGAAGTTATTGATCTGCAATCCCCTTCAACTTGTACTACCTGAGGCAAATGTATACAAATGGCGAAATGGAAATTTGTATTGCGATAATTATAAATGTATCACGTACCATGATAAAATGTCTATGTTCTTTCAATAATTTGTTATGGACCTAAATATTGGTTGATCTACTGCGTCGCGTTCGCCATCTTGTTAAACGTTGGTGTACGTTAAACGTTGGTATAGTCATAATTCAGGTATATGTCACATGAAATGAAGGTGACAAACAGGTAACTTATTTGGGAGTATTTGTAAACAGGTCAGAACCTGGCACAATCACACGTGATACACAGTTTGGTGTCATAAGTGTGTCCACTGGATGGGCCACGAAAAGTGGCACAATTTAGAAAATGCATGGGTATTAGTATCTGTTGAAAGTACCCGTACTTTAACATTTTATCATACCAATTTTGAAGGATATCCTGGAATAATGAAACATGATGCTGAGAGTGAATTTTAACTGTATTGGTAAGAATCAGATCATTTCTGCTATGAACTAGTTACGCGCGTGTGTGTGCGTGCACGTGCATGTTAGCATTCATGTGTGCGTCCTTACACGTGTGGAGATATGTGTATTTGTTGATCAAATGTCAGCATTCATGGATTAGATATCTGTTGTTTTATACAATAATACACTGACGGGCACGCAGTCACTCACACTCACTTGGTTCAGTGATTCGGACGCATATGCTACAGTGATATGCACGTACATGGTACATTTGGTGTTTGTATGTAATGTGTGTGTATATCACTACATGTATATTTTGTGTGCAAGCGTATATATGTTCGTGTATATGTGTGTACCTGCCAACGTTTTACAGAAATACCTCATAAAGCAACTTTGTGTGGTTATTGGTTCCTTAGACGCTGTAGAGAATCGCAGTAGCGTAAGCAACCATAAAGCATTTCAACACATTCAATTCAATGACTGTTTATTTACGTGACGTGCGAGTTGCGTACAAGCGTTTCCACTAACCCTATACGCAACAATGAATATTTAAATCAAATGACATGGTATTTTTTTAATAAAATATATCTCTGAAACTAAACGCATGCCGTAGGCGAAAAGAGGCAACAATATCTGATATTCTCCACACGGTATGTACTATTGATGTCATGTTCGAGACGAAAACGTTAATCTTTAATGACCGATATGATATAGCGTATATCCTTTAATCATCTTATTTCACGGCATATTTTAAAGTAGTTTCGGGAATAAATGTTTTTCGATAGCCTCTTCAAACATACATCTTCTGACTAGTTGCCACATGTCGTAAATACTTTGAGCATATATACATAATTATACATATACAGGCACCACAGGTCATAACATATGGTATTAGCATATATAAGCTTGTATGGGCAACGACCAATTACTGTACACCATGTGATAGGAAGAACATGTGGACAATAGTCAACTACTGTGAAAGGAAGATCACATGAGCAATGTCCAACTACTATACACCTTGTAAAATGAAGATCATATGGACAATGGCAAACTACTGTACACCTTGTAAACTGAAGATTATATGGATAATGACCATACAAAAGGTGGTCGAATGAAACTGGTCTTCGCACTTCTACGCCACTTCACGCACATAAGACGTAGCGTAACAGAACAAACATCTTAACGTCACTTTCATACATGTTCAAATATGTGTGTGGAAGGAGGCACCTGGAATGGTGTGTGTTCAGTCTGGACCTTGATCTCTGTGTGGAAGTACCATAATGTATCCCTCAGCGTGTGTGAAGTGGAAGTGGCTTACGCAGTTTGTATCCTCCTCAAAAAGTAGGGAGACGTGAACATTTCATTTAGGTAGGAACTATAAGCGTCAACAAACGTTTCAGACGTAGACATGAACGCACTACCATTTCGCTTTATCGCCACCCCTAAATAACAACGCAGTAACTCCATACACGGGGTGTCATTCTTGATTTTGACAGCTTTCAAGAAGATCGATAAATTATTGTAGACTATTTATTTTGATAATCATCTTGCGCCACACAGCTGTTAGTGTTGGCTGAAAACATGCAAACTTCACTTCACGCACCAATCATTTTTCAAGAGCAATCATGGTCATAAGGAAGTACAACAAAATAATTATCGTATCAACATTGATTGACTCTGTTAGATGTCCTAATTCTTTCAATCGTAGAGTATATGTGCAAACGGTACGAAATGATTAGAGTTTATAAATGTTATTAATGGCTTAGAGTGGAATGTAAAATAGCAATTGTCATTTTACAATTAACAATTAAAGCTATACACATTTTCTGCTTACAGGGATCGATCGGCTCTCTGAGAGGAGTCGATGGAACAGGTATCTTAGACCCCACGTTACAGTGACATTATAACCATGTAAGGTCGCCTAACTGTCTCATGTGTCGACTCATTGCTTTCACGTTTGTTCATACAACTGGGACCATAGTTCTCATAATTTGGGATCAGTTTGGATAAGTTCGCGCGATTCGTTAATTGTGCAAAATCATTGAGTGACACCTGATCAAAAAGGCTTTCATTGAGTCCATAATGGAGGGACCACTGTGGGGGACAACTTCCCCACAGGTCACGACCTTCTTGGACATAATTCCCGGATAATTCTGGGCTACATGCCATGGTAGGAGAACACATACACTCTGCGCACCAACATGCCTATATAAACATGGGCATCATATCCGTTCTTAGAAATTACACCAACTACTTCAAAGTCGTTGGTGCTGGTTCACAAAAAGATAACTTGATTTGCAACGTACTTGTGAATAGTTCGTACAGCATTGTACTTGACTGAAAAGATATATTTGAGTTAACTGACTTAATTTCGTATGGACGTACATACTTTTCATAAATAGATACAACAATGGAAGTTGTTGAAGGTTAACATCGGTGAGCAGAAGAAAGATATCTGGTCAGTATGAACCGAACAGAGAGCAATGCTTGAAACGGAGCATGTCCTACACGTGGTTGATTGTCATAACTCTTTGGATAGTCCCTGCTGTTTGTACTGTTTTGTTTTCGATCCTTTTTTGAGATCTCTCTCTACTGTTTGTTTTCTAATTTGGTATTGGATGACACCACAATACGAAGTTACTCTCCAGAACATGTACTTATTTGTAACATGGCATCGATGTATTGACTAGGTTTCGTTTCGTTGTACCCCATGGATCGCCGTTAAGTGTTGTCACAGTTGTGGTGACATTCATGGTCAGTCAGCAGAAACCACAAGAAGTTACACTGTAACATGAGCCATGCTAGTAGAGCACCCATGTGCTACCTCTAGAATCTCCATACTTCCACTGAGGTGTCACAGAAGCAGAAATACATATACAACGCAATAATTACTAATTTCATCGTTATCCTGTCACCAATTGATGGAAAGAGATGAACAAAAAAATACCCTCGATGCCAGGAAGATTCAAAATGGGATCTCATCGACACTGGCACATAGACATTGACACAGCCTCCCATGGATGCACTTCATAATGTCCTGCTATGCAACTCTGGTGAAATTGAGATTTATATAATTATTGTCTCCTTGTATATTGAATTTTTGTGGATTAAAGTTGTGTGGGTGTGGGCTTTTCCTGAAGGCTGTTAGTCCAAGTTGCGTTAACTTTGTATACAACTCGTATAAATCCACATATGAACTTTTGGACGGCCAGTCAGGAAAAAGATGCCATTCTAAGTAGAACTGTCTAATTGTCTTGAAAAGCCCATCTTCCATTATATTTTTTACGACGGCCCACTCGTGCCCTTCTACGTCGATTTTCAAAACATCTAGCACTCTCTGAAACAATAAACGAAACATTTTAAACACAAACATTCGAGAATATGCGGAGTTATGTATAATACATTTGTAGTACATATCAGCGGCTGCCAAATATTCAACTGATCATAAAACATATGACCTGCTTTATGGACCATATTTGAAGTGCAATCAACACGAGCACGTGGAGCGTTCAAGAATAGTTTCGCTCTGTAATTAGAGTTATCTCCCTTGTATACACGCCAATTCCAAATGTTCACAGATGGGACAGTTCTGGGAACTGGCAAAAACACGGGAGACGAAAGGTCGCTTTAAGGTGACCTGAATCTTTTCTTATCTGCTTGTCTTGAAGTGTGTTCATACTTACCTGACAAAAATTCATGCCAGCTTCAAAGTGTATTATTGTTTCAAGCAAGGACAAGTGGCTCTGATATTTAATTTAGATATATATTTATTTGTTCGTTCGTTCATTCGTTCATTTTTTATCTATTACTTATTGTCGTTTCTTGAACTCTTACCTAGTTTATACCTTTTATCCGTGGGAACCGATTTCTTGGTCAACCTCTGCGTCCCAATTTACAAATAACATATCACTACAAATACCTAGCGATAAACGGGCATGCGCTACATTATTGGTGTTCACATAAGGACGATTATAACGCCACGGACACTGCAGCTCCCCCGTGATAAAACACCCAAATATAATAAGTTGAATCTGACTGGCCAGTCACAGGCTACAACGGTATTGGTGTGGTGTCCATTAGTACTGAACTAACTACATTCACGCGTATCGTGGCATCCTTACAGTGTGGCATGATTAAACTGGCAAGATATAAACACGTCATTCATCACTATTCCAGGAATCAAGTGTAACAACGTCTTTGGTTTGCAACCACCGCATGGTTTCAGTAATAGTCAGTCTCCTAAGTGAAATCATGCAGAACAGCCTTGTGGAAATTTACATGTTAGTTATGCAGCTATGCCATAACCAGAACATGACTATAAGTTTATGTTTCAATGTCCTTTTATGATAATTTAAGACGTGAAATATAACCTAAATATTTTTTAGAAAAGTCAATATTATTCATTTCACAAAATGCAGCTGTTTTAGTTTTAGGTGTTATTAATTGATGATGTTTGTTCAAATAAACCATTTGATACAAAAAGAAATTACCGTATAGGTAAACAAGACAATGAAAGCTGAAGGCAATATTGTTGTGCGGTAGTGATATTTGTTTTGGACCATTATTCCAAATATTCCACATTACGCATGTGATATTCGGTGAAGGACAGCGATGTGCTATATAGGCCTCTGCTGTTTTATGTCTAACAGATATCTCCGGTGATGCTGATAACCTAGTAGGAAGAACAGGAAAGTGCTGCGAGGCGCTTCTTCAAGAATCATTTGTATTTCTGTAGAGTATTTCTACTATCGTTTTCTTAGGTATACCATTCCAACAAAGAGGGGGATATTCCATGCTGCGCGCCACTAGCCAATGCCACAAAAATATTATATAATATATACAAAGTAATATGATATGTATAGATACTGTTTTTGAATGGTAATTGTACTTCTAGCTAACTCCTATCTCCCATTACATCACGCTGGCACTGCATGTGACGTTCGTTATACTCCGGATACTATCTCCCTTGCCCTTTCGTCCACGCTGTTGCCGAGAGTTGAATATTACCATCATTGTCTCTAATACCGTAATCACTCCTCGGGTATCATACTAATTCTGACTTTGTATTGTCACACAAGTATAAACAACCGTACTGATTAATTATATTGCATTGATTAGTATTGATTTGTGAACATAGTTCATTTTAGAAAAGGTATTTTAGTTTTAGCTTTGTTCCGTTTAATTTTAGAAGGCGGTGAATGATAGGAAACGTATGGTACTTCGGTCCTCTGGCCGTGTTATTGCTCGACAACTATGAAAGAATCTATACCGAAACGTCACATTGCAGTATAACAGAAAACTTGCTGTCCATAAAGTATCCTACCTTTCTGGTGAGTGAGACTGTGAGTGAACACAGTAAGTTTCAAACCGTATAAATACATGCAGCATAAACTTGTGAATTCCGATAGTATAGTTGTGTTACGAAGGTCGGTATGTAACTGCATAACCTCAGGTGACTGTGTGCATGTAGGTGTTATATTACTACTTCAACAGGCGGTATATGACCAGTGTAAATGCAGGAAATATATGCCTGTAATTATTGGGATCGTGTTTGAATGCACGTGCTATCTGGTTGCTGTGCCCACTCTGTACATACAATCTGCATATTTACTTCAGCACTGTGTCAGCACTGCGTGGCAGAAACCAGAAATTGCAACAGACTGAGTTATTATTTTGCAATAAGCAAGTAATGATACACATTATAAGCTGTATAGAGGGGGTTAAGGGGGTTAATTGGTCTCATTAAACCCCTTGTGATTCGTGTAATATACGCCCTTCATAAATTATTGGTAGTTATATATTGGCCATAACACAAACATACAGTTGTATGACCTATCAATTACTCTCTCTGCATGTACGTCACAGCTGTCTACGGCATTTACACAGCTACCGAAACGGAAATGAATGTTATAAAGGAATGTTATGAAGGAATGTTATAAAGAAATGTTATAAAGGAATGTTATAAAGGAATGTTACGTGAGTGAGTAGGATAGACGTTTTGTTCAATGGAGGAATCCACTTGCCTTTAAATATCCACATATTTATCCATGACTTCACTGTATCTTAAAGTGGGACTTTAAAAGCTGAAATAGCAGTGGAGGTAACCTGCGTTATTCATCATTGTTGGGGTGGTGAGGAAGCCTAGGCCCTGGTTCGAGTCTCCACATGGGTACAATGTGTGAAGCCCATTCCTGGTGTCCCCTGCTCTGCTAATGCTGGAATATTGCTAAAAAGGCGTAAAACCAAACTCACTAGTCTTCTGTGTATTCACTGCTATAAAGAAGATGCTACTAGATCAATACGTACATGTTCGTGTCCAAGCTCTTTCATGATTGTTTTCAGAGTTCTTATTTTCCACAGCTGTCTGTTTTTGACGTACATGTCCTTCCTTGCCTCGAATGTGTCGCTGTCCACTCCGCTCAACCCCATGGCGTGAAACGTTACTCTATCGCTGCGCTTGTGGTCCTCCTTGTGCATGCTGTAACGGCACATGCAGAATGGTAACCGGCATGTGAACAAAAATGAGCGTTCTATGGGTATGCAACTTCTTTAATATAATACGTTCCGGTGCAAAACTGCATACCCATTGAACTTTCATTGTTGTTGATCACACCAGCTTCTAATGCCAATCTATGAAGTTGGTCACCATAGATTATAAACTTCTGAACAAATATTTATACATAAAAAACCCTCTCTCCACGAATGGCTCTCATCATGGCGGCAAACATTTATGATGGGGGGCTAAATTAGCCCAGTTGTTAAAGCGTACTCTAGTAACGCCTAAAACCATGGTTTGGTTCCCTCATTTTTAAATTATGCGAATTCCTGTTAAAATGCACGCATCAACAAGGTCCATTATCTTACCTCACACATGAATGTCGCTTTCTGACTAAGCGCTATTCTATTATTTTCAATGTACCCCGCTTACATGCGATGTGTTATTTTCAATGTAAACCGCAGGGAATTCCGAACTCGTCTGGTGCTTCGTGGTAATACTTTTTCATCTCGAATAAAATTGAATCACGCATCAAGCACGGAAATTTCCGATGTTTTGCGATTGAAAATCGATGGAAGGGAGATAACTCTAAATCTGTTTACCTTGTGTCGTCTGCAAAATGGCGATTCGCATCATATTCAACGGAAGTGCTTCAAGCAGTTCAAAATTAACATTGAGGTGTTCGGTAAGACAAATACGCTGTTCACTGGTCCTTCGGGGTTCATGGCCTCATGTACCCTCGAGGTTTTTTTATGTTCCCCGAGCCCGTCAGAGCGTCATCACCGGTTAATTACTACAGAGAGATTGAAATATAGTTATGCAGCCTTATCATTGTCAATTTGAAACATATCAGCATTCTTATACAATGCGACTATATCGACCATATAACTCGTAAAAGGCGTGCTCCGATGGTACGTCCGTCTGTGCGCGGCAATTCACTGCGCAGAGTAACGCGTTAGGTGTTTACTGATATCGCAGGTTCGAATCCAAGTATTTCCTCGATGCTCATCATATCGGACACGGACAGCACTCCATAAAACATTGTTCACCTTTAACTCAATACACTCATTCACTTGTATGCCTAAATGCATGAGTTGCAAGACCATTTGGTCAGTATATCGATAGGTCAATATACAGAACAGTGAGCTGTACGCTTGAAATTGAGCAAAATAGACTCATGGATGCGTGAGTATTATCAAGATCAGACCGTATTGTGAAACAGAACCCCTTTGCCATCTTCTCCCATATTCCCGACTCTGACCCCTATACACAAATAGCAATGCTCCATCCGTCCCGATAATTCTTTACTCAATGTTCATGGTCCAATGGTCGTAATTGTTGCCTATAATTGTGGTTTGAACTATTTACATAGACAATTTGTGCCAGTGACAGGCTTCGTCAGCGTTGATTTATATTATGTTTCTGATACAATATTAGGGAGTTTTGAAAGACTTGAATCCCAATAAAACACATGTCGGAACCTTCTTAGGAGATGTTTCAAAACAGGTTGGGCATGTGAAAGGTATATTTGACATTTTATTGACCTCCTTACAGATAGGGAAGTTTGTTGACACCGAGGTGTCATCTGGTTTGATACGCCCAAACTGCGTGCCTTATACCAGTTCACATCCAATGTTTATCTTATTTTCGAATTCGCGTTGCTACAAGTGACAGATATGTGGAATAGCTGAATAGTTATAAGCTGATAAATGGACATGAAGTTCAGAGATATGATCCTTAACTCTTCACAACAAAACTATTTTTATGCCCGATCAAAAGGGTTTCATATTGGCGCACAAGAATTTTGAAATAGGTGAATATTTAAATCATGGACGTGCTTTCAAATTAACAGATAATGCAGATTTAATACAATCCAATTTGATACCTCTAAAATGAAAACCGGGAACATGACAAACCAATCAGAACGGTGTACTGTCGATATTGGGACATTATCCAAAGTTCACTGAAACTGTATTGAATGTCTAAACAGGGACTGGTTTGCTGGTGATAAGACGTGAGACTGTGACATGTGACACGAATGATAACATCAACAATAGCTGCGGACAAGTTTGTTTGTGTTCTTCAATTACAGAAACACTAACAAAAACTCCGAGACATTAGGAGTGAGTGAGTGAGTGAGTGGTTTTACGTATCACTCCGCAATATTCCAGCTATATGGCGGCTGTCTGTACATAGTCGAGTGTGGACCAGGTTATCCAGTGATCAACAACATGAGCATCGATCTGCGCAATTGGAAACCGATTGTGTCAACAAAGTCAGCGAGCCTGACCACCTAATCCCGTTAGTCGCCTCTTACGACAGGAATAGTCGCCTATTATAGCAAGCGTGGTTTGCTGAACGCCTGTTCTACCCGGGACCTTCACTTGTCCCGAGACGTTACAAAGGTATAAGACTAATAATATATGACAATATATTAAAGATCACATATGTTCTAGGGGGTGAAAATACATAAATCACGCAGTGGTATCGTTCTGAATGAAACCCCGTCATTAAAACTACTCATTTCGATCTTTAATTACCTTAAATCGACCTTTTTAACAACAGTACACAATTCCCAGCCGCGAAATGTCGACCAATCAGAGCGGCGTTTGTCCGTGGCGTAATATGAGGTACAGCTGTGAGGGCCTATGCAGAATTCGTCTACACTTCAGGGGTAAACTATTTCGTTTACGGGGTCGTACAAACCTAAATTCGCGACAGCTGTTGTGAAAAATGAAAGCTATATGTTTTCACAATCTACTATCATTTAGATTTGTCTCTTGCTTTGCCTAGTTTCCGAGTTACAACCCTTGTTTTCATAGACGATTCTGTGAAAATAACTAGTCACTAGGTTGTAATCCGTTTTAGGTGGTATTATACTACACGTTATTTGTCATCATTCACTCGATGCTTAGTTAATGAATTTATAACAGGTATATAATTAGTGGTAACGCCACTTCGATTACCCGACCAAGGTCCCCATTCGGTATTTCTTGTGTCTGGATCGAGCAAAGGATTAACCGATAACACGCTGTTTGATTAATTACTTTATGCGGATTTAATGCGGATTTGTCAAAAAGTATTGTGTATGTGTGTACATTTACTAATCTATACTGAATACACTCTGTCGTGTCTGCGTCTGTGTAAAAATCAAAACCCTTCTTTCAAACGATTAACCGTCAATTGATTGCTCATTATTGGCTACCTAAATTACTTTTGAAAAAGAATGACGGACATTATGCAATTATTTGCCAGGTGTGCTATCTTGGCCGACCAATGAGACGATACACCAGTGTGAAAAACCTGAAATGATACGTCACTTTTTCGTACATTAGACATTTCGTACAAATCTGCAGATGAATGGTATATCACTCATTTTTGTGGATATTGACGGATACAGTCCTCGAACAAGGTAACAGCCTGACATTGTTCCTGTAACTTTAATTTGTTTCGATTTTAATATTTGCATTTTGTTTTTGTTAGGTTGCCGTGGCATGCAATAGATTCGCGTAGTGTATTGATACAGACAACATATTCTAGGGTATGCGTGCGAATTAAGATCCACATTGGCAAACTATAAAATGTCTAGATATTACATTCTTGTTATAAATTCGCTATAAGTATCAGCAGATCGTTTCTTTTCAATAAGTTTCAAAATGCATACAGGTATGATTGTAAAGTTATTAGGATTGTAAGACCAAATATACAGACGCACATTGACTAGTGTCTACATACTGGTGAGTGAACTGAATTTAGCAAGTGACCAAATTTGTCGCGCGGTATTGTCACTTCAACCCCCACCTCGCTTCCGTGGAAGAAGTCGTTATATACATGTTGTATCATGCAAACTCCCTTTGGCCATGATTCAGATACACGTTGAACAACTAGTAGAAAGTATTTTTGATTTTCTAACTTGATGAAAACAAACAATAATCTCAATAATTCTAACGAACTTTGGCCCGTGACTTCACGATTTTCAAAAATGGCGGCGCCCTGTCTGAGAATAAATGCTATTTAACTTTGTTTTCACTTACTACATCAAACTTACGTTCTTCTGATAGTAACATATGTATTTGATTGATGGACAATAGGATTTTGCATGACACTGCTTGTAACAACAATTTCGCTCTTGGAAGCGAGGCCGTGGTCAATATGATATTACTTACAATAAAAACTGTCACTTCGACTCCCACCTCGTTTCCGTACATGAAATCGTTATGTTCATGCAAAGTCCTGTTGGTCAGCAATGCGTAGTAAGTATAGTCTTGATTCTTTTACTCGGTGAAACAAAATCTCAATAGCATTTTCTATGCTGGAAGTGAGGTAGGGGGCGAACTATCCGATTTAGTATATATATATATATATGTATATATATATATATATATATATGAAAAAACACATTTTCAACTCACTGAAAATCGTTCCTTCTATGGCGTCAGGGCTCTGGCGACAGAACTAAGTAACTTGTCTGTGGTTTCGCTGGCGGGCGAGAGTGAAGCAGACGGATTTTGGGCAACTTTTAATCGCTCGCTATGAATTAACCACATGTTTGGTGTTTCGCTTACGGTAATGGTCAATAGAGTTTTTTAACAAACGTTTTTGGTATATGTATACATTAAATCTAATTCTTGCAATTGGGATGAATGTAATGAATTTACCTGGGATCAAAGGAGTGCACTTCACATCCAATCGTTCCCATTGCATCATCAAAACTGAAATCGTTTGCAATTCTGAAATGGAAATATATAAATATTTATAGCAAAGCAAAATTTGTCAACGTTGCCCTCACCAACATCGATATTATTACGTAAATGTCGATGAGACATCTCACTGTGAACAGTCGGCCTCACCATTGAGGACAGTTGATCATGTACAAAGCACCGCAGTAAACATTTCTGTAATCGGACCAACAGCTATCGTTATAGTTACAGTTACAGTGACCGCACTTCATTACTGCCCACAAACACATATGGTAGAAGTTCTAACCTGATCTTTCAAAAATCAACCTTCTCATGATCTGATAGGGATAGCCTAGTGGTTAATGCGTTCGCTCTTCACGCCGAAGACCCGGGTAGAATATGTGGAGACTATTTCTAGTGTCCCCTGCACTGACATTAGTGCAATATTGCTAAAATCCAGATAAAACTATACCCACGTGCACTCTCTCGATAGTAATACGTTTATTGTAGTAGGATCAATTTTGTAAGAGTTGTATTCTTTAAAAAGTTAGCTGGAGAAGGAGCTGGCCAGCTCGGCCTAATTGCCATTCCAAATACGTATGATTCAACGTACTTGAAAGCCCCCGTTCTCGTGAACTCCAATTGTGTTAAGTATTCACGTTGCAGTTATGATTGCTCTTACAACAAAGAGACCGTGGACCGGTTTACACTTGTTAGCAATCACGGTGACTGGACTGAAATAAGCGCAGTCTCTGGAACTGTTGCGTTCGCTAAAACTGAATGTATGTATAGATGATCAGAAGCAAGATGTCGTCCTACGACTGACGAAGGAGGCAGATGCACTGGTGTGTTTGAAAAATAAAAATGGTGTGGGCAATAATTTCAATGCACCAGTTATAACTGATGTACATAACACGTTACATGTAATTATAAATTTATATAGTATTTTTCACCGTCTTTGTGGCCAATGATTAATACCCCTCACAGTCGTGCAGAAGCCCGAGGTCTTTCACAATATGGCCATGGTCTTTCATTAACTGCTTGACGCAAGTGATAACGGCCAGAAACATCAAATAGCGTACCGTTATTTTATTTGAAACAAGATGCAATGTATATGTATGTGTTTGTTTGTTATGCACAACGCCACATCCAACAGTATTCCAACTCGGCGACGGAGGTCTGTAACTAATCGAGTCTGAACCAGACATGCAATAGACATTGACTGCCGAAGTCCCATTCCAGTCCGGATTTTCAAGACCTTGGAAATCAGTAGCCACATGTAACGAGGTAATCTTTAAACAGGCGAACGAGCGAATGAACGAACCAAGGAACGCTGTCTTCGAGCGTGTTTGGCTACCACACATGTATTAATTAAACCAAGCAGGAGACATGTGTTTGTGAGGTCAGTGCATGGAGGCTTTTCATACACTACTGCCACAATGCCCGTGGAGGAGGCAGTTACGCAATACGCCCCATAGAACACAAAGCACCCTTGCAACGCATCAGGTTTTCATCAGCAGGAAAACTAAGAATGCCTTTGTTATGAACGCCTCTGTCCATATGTCGAGGGCGACAAATGTAGAGTGGGTGTTTGTACCCAGCAGTAGGTTTGATAGCACTTGTGACATGGTTGCCAGTTATATGTTTTGGCTTTATTTTCACTGTATCCCGTTTTGTCTTAAATGCTGTCAAGTCCCATACGACCAGAAGGGTAATGGCGGGTGTTAGTATTCAATCCAGTAAACATTCCAGCATGAAAAATGTTGCCCTTTTCGAAACGACCCAAACCTCTGTGTTTTACTGCTGATTGCCCGGGACAGAGAAGGGAATGAGTGCGGTAGCACCCAAGTCAGGTTTTACTGTGAAGCAAGCAGTATTCCAGCAATATCAATATTCATGCACGGAAACGAACCCGGGCCATCGACGTCACCAGCAAACGCGTTACCCACTAGATGATTTTATAATGCTCCACCTTAAGTCATACCCTGTTTTCAGCACGGGTTGTGCACATGGCGATAGAGCAAGGTTAATGTTTATGCCATCAGCTGTTTTCAATATACTCACCCAAACGAATATACAAGGCATGGAGGTTTCACGGTGTAAGGTTCATCTTGACACACGTGCCAGTTCCCCACACCTGCCATTTTCTTACACTGGTACTCTACGGGTGACACGAAGCTCCTGTCGAAGAATTGCATACATACACATAATATCAGATTATTTTGATCAAGACACTTCATAATTCATTGTTTGTATTACGGAGTACGGACGGTAAGATTCAAGCTTGGTGACACACATAACCTTTCTGGTCACGTGCCATAGTGACATATATTTTACAGTTTCGAAGCGTCTGTAAAGCGTGGATATGGCATTAGCACGCTGAAGACTGAAGTGTGTATGTGCAACCCAAATGTTATCACGACGTAGACGGCTGCCGTATATTAACGACCATTATGGCGTCATGTGAATACATAACCATTACACGAGTATGTGACCAGGTTTTCACCTCTTCCCCTGCAGATGTCTGCTTACTTCTGATATCATTGTTGTAAATGTAGGATCTCATCATTCATGGCCACACGATGTTTCCAACTGCTGCCGGTTATCAATCGCAATATATTTATATACACTGGACACAAAACCCCTAAACAAACAAAAACGACAAAACCAAAAACGTCACATTTGAAAGTATATCAAAACCTGTATTTTTCCCAAGACTTTGAATATACCATGAAACATAAGAAGAAGGTGAAACTTGGTAAGAAATATGAATTATGACGGTGGTCACGGACGCCATCTCGACTCAAGACTTGATCAATGTACCGAGCAGCTGTGACACCACTGCCACTCCCTGTACCGATGTTTTGGAACACCACAGGCCTGTGAAAGACCACCTAGGGCCACCCTACGAGTCTCTCTTAACAACACAAACGTCGACAGAAAAAAGCCCAAATCAATAGCCTAATTTCTACATGCGACGAGAGCATGTTTTTATCAAATAATATCAAACAACAAGCAAGTTTGCGCATATGTCAATGCCGATGCAATGAAAACATACATTTACATACACAGTAGCGTCCTTTTATGTTCGTTCAGACAGATGGAAATAAGAAATCCAGTCATTTCGTATGAAAGTCAATATCATAATATTTATATGACTGTGGATATTGGGAGCTACAAACTAGGACAATATTTCAGCTGCTTGCTTATCGAACAGTCCATGTTTATGCAGATTTCACCTGTGCACAACTTACCAAACATGGGGACAGGTTGCCAAGTGGGTAAATACCCTGCTATCTCCCGATCACTCCTTCCGTCTCCCACACAATCCCCTCGTGTCGAACTCACGCGTGCCGTCTCCCACACAATCCCCTCGTGTCGAACTCACGCGTGCCGTCTACCACACAATCCCCCCGTCTCGATCTCACGCGTGCCGTCTCCCACACAATCCCCTCGTGTCGAACTCAAGCGTGCCGTCTACCACACAATCCTCTCGCCTCCCACTCACTCCTGCCGTCTACCACACAATCCCCTCGTCTCCCACTCATTAGTGCCGTCTGCCACACAATCCTCTCGTCTACCACTCACTCCTGACGTCTCCCACACAATCCTTTCGTTTCCCACTCACTCCTGACGTCTCCCACACAATCCTTTCGTTTCCCACTCACCCCTGCCGTCTACCACACAATCCTCTCGTCTCCCACTCACTAGTGCCGTCTACCACACAATCCCCTCGTCTCCTACTCACGCATGCCGTCTCCCACACAATACCCTCGTCTCCCACACAATCCTCTCGTCTCCCACTCAGGCATGCCGTCTCCCACACAATCCTTTCGTTTCCCACTCACTCCTGACGTCTCCCACACAATCCTCTCGTTTCCCACTCACCCCTGCCGTCTACCACACAATCCTCTCGTCTCCCACTCACTAGTGCCGTCTACCACACAATCCCCTCGTCTTCCACTCACGCATGCCGTCTCCCACACAATACCCTCGTCTCCCACACAATCCTCTCGTCTCCCACTCAGGCATGCCGTCTCCCACACAATCCCCTCGTCTCCCACACAATCCTCTCGTCTCCCACTCACGCATGCCGTCTACCACACAATCCTCTCGTCTCCCACTCACGCATGCAGTCTACAACTCCCTTTCACGTTCTGTCAGGCTCTGGTATTTGCCTGATTAGTACTGGGATGTACAACGGAAGACAACACATGCCTCCAGCAATGAAATGTCCATAACCTCTCGTGACAAGGAACGAACAATTCTTATAATAACAAAGAAAGGCATAGTAGTAACTCATGTAACTTGCGATGATGCCGGATGATGTGATTACCAGTAGAGGAGAGCCGCCGCTTGCCACCATTCTGTAACTGACGTTGCCGTTGACGTTGCCGTTGCCGTTGTATTACTGACAATGTCGTTTCTCACTTCCTTCAGCAGGCTCCGACATAGTCCTGGAACAGTGGAGAGGAGAACATACTGTTTGGTTGGATAAACACCATTGTCGGTAACAAGTTTAGGTTTGAGTTGGGAGATGGGTGAGAAAATGGCGGTGGGGGTAAGTTTGTAGGAAAAAAGGAAGCGACAAGGCCTGGTCATAATCGTGCACATTGTACGATTCAGAATACAACATACTATTGTGAAGTTGGTGACCCCATTGTGTTACCTTGCTATTAGGTGGCACCCATCACAAACACATGAAGGGCAAAGCAGTTATCATCTGAAATCAGCATAGGGATAAATGTAAACGATCTTCCCGACTCCAGGGGTTTACATTTGCTACTAAAACCGAGGAGGAGTGTTTTATCCAACTTATGAACCGTCATTGACGTAAAACACAAATACGTATTATTTTCAATTTGTGCAAATACTTTGTGTACATGTACATGATACAACATTGATGGAACAGCCGTGGGCGACTGGCAGCCAACACCTTGCTTGCACGCAAAATACACGTGCCCTGCACGCGCTAAAGGTGTCCTGTACATGCGCTGCCCACAGGACCCGTTTTGTAATGGACACGTTGCTCATACAGACAAACAATCTCATTCTCCGCAGCGATCCTTCGTAGCCTAGTCGGATAAAATCCCCAATCCAGAGAGCGACGGGTTGCAGGTTCGAAACTAGTCACTGCCACTGTATGATGCAAGCTTCCATGTGATATTTTACGAACAGAGAGAGAAAACTATATTATCACAAATAATGGTCATTTCGAAACATCATGTCAGGTCAAATAACCACCATTTCAACACGTTAAGTTTGAAAGGGACAAAATTTAACCTCATATAAGGTTTGGGAACGTGTACTTCAAAATCAGGTGTAGAAATCGGTGCAAACTCACGGCCGATGTTTACACGATTTTGGAAGGAACTTACGGAGATAGGTTCATAAGGTAGAGAGAATTTTATCAGACGTCACGCTGGCCAGTGACCCGTCCGAAGTCACTCCACCATTGCCATTAAACTTCTTAAATCGTTATTGAAGCCAACCCTGACTGACAACACTCAAGCCGGACTCCTACATCTTCTGAGAAGAGTTCTGTTGCCACATTGTTCCTCACTAGTTGGGAACTTTCAACGGAACAGGTGGATGTGCTAGAATATTGCAACATTGCGAATAGTGTTTTTGGTGACATTTGCATGCAGTGATCTCATACTGAAACAGACACACTGAAATACACTACACTGAGCAATCATGCAGATTCAACATACGTCATGTACTAAGCTGCTGCTGCTTAGTAATATATTATAGAACGCGTTGAACTTGATGTGTCGGTATCTAGCCCATCTGTGACCGTGTGTAAAATGTCTGCCTTTGTGTGCAGACATTTTCAGTGTTGTCACAATCCCTGTGCAACTAAAATAGCCCACGAATCCGTTGGTATATGACCAGATGGTGGCCACTAGAATACATGCAAACACCAAACTGCGGGTACAGCAACGTGCTTGGACAAAGGCTGTGTGTGTCACAGTCCACCCAGCTGTGAATGTCCATCTCGGCAGTATGGGAAAACAGGCATTACTCGGTGCGCCTTGTGGCTGCAAGAGTTGTGTGATCCTTTGGGAGTTGAGGCTGATGATATGATGTGCCGTTGAGATCGAAGAGAAAAATATCAGCGCATTGAGCATGTACTAGTTGCTTAGATAAGTGCTCTATTTGAACATCCTATGATAATAAGAGTAATATATAAATCTCAATACAAATGGGTCGTTTCATATTACCCGACGTCTTCAGGGTCAGTGAATGTACACAATATCACAGTATTTGATAAATCTGGATGCATGAGAGTTGAAAAAGTAATAAATAAAGTAAAGAATTAAACCCTTTTTCAAAGACCAGTGTATCTCGACGGTATGCAAGTTGGTTATCAGTTAGGATGAAGCTTACTGGGCACATGGTTGTGTCCGTAATCTGACATGCGTTCGTGGCTGTCAAACACAGGCCATAGGTTAACCCATGGTAATATGCCATAGATCTACATAGGCCTTTGCGAACTACATCGACAGGCTGTCTGGTTCACAACAGCAGCCGGAGAACTCAGTATGTAGATGTTTACAAGTACAGGGAAAGAGAGATGAGAACAGGCGTTTAGAGAGCCCCAGACTATACACAAACTCCGGCTCCCGTGGTGTCAGCCAATCACTGGTCTGGAACGACAGCCCCACCCTTCAGACACTTTGACCTCTGAAACTCCGTATACGCATTTGCGTTGAAATGTACACTTGGGCATTGTTTAATAGAGACGAAGATTTGTTTACGTACTGTTATAAGCTAAATACGGATCTTCTAAACATGAAAAGTATAAAACCCCATTATAGAGAATTGCCGTTATTTCGTGTTACAACGGATGCTATCGCTGTGTGTTATAGAATTAAGAGACATAGAACATAACAACCGGGAGTAACAGAATACAAAAGACTGCAAAAAATGTTGTATCAGGAGATATTACAATGGCGGAGCAGGCTCGAACACCTTAACAGGACACCGTCAACACTAGCAAAGTGTTTTTTAAAGTCGGCAGATCGTTCTCATCGCGACCGTTGCAGTTCCACGTTTGGTAAGGAACTTGCCCTGTCCTGTCCAGGCCGAGATGAAGAGAGGGATTAAGTAAAAACAAATACATGAGTAGGGGGAAATACTCCTCAGGGAATCTGTTTTCGTGGGAGATCCGCCCTTGTCCCTGTCGCCACTGATGCAGTGTTTCTGTAAACACAGGACTTGTAGTTTATATTCCAGAATAACAAACTCGTGCATGTTCTGGTCTATTGTCCGGAATGTTGCTAACATTGGACATGGTACCATGGTTAAGGTTAGCGATAAGTCACTGAAACACCATATGCCCCCGTTCTTGAGGGACCGGTGTTCTGCTTTGTGTCAAGGTCCGCCACATGTACGATTAATTGACAACGTAGTTGGCACGTGGACAGGTCTTCAAACAATACAGACAGTTATTAGCACACGTGCCCGAGCGTTCTGCCTACAAATGTCTTTATTCCTGGCATAGCACAGTTAACAGCGTCACTTTCTATAGGAAATCTTGTTCTACACAACCAAACGTAACGTTGATAATTTTATTGTCAGAAGTCAGTAAAAGATGGAAATCAGCGAAAATTTTCGAATTCTTAACCAAACTTAAAACCACAACGCAGCTGTTCACCTGCACGACATTGCACATTCACTCAGCAATTTGAAGCATGATCCTCGAGCAATTCAGCTGCATAAAGTTTGCATTTGGTTCCCCAAGTTAGTGGAGAAATCGATCTCCGATGTGACCATAACATATAGCGAGTGTTTAAAGTGAGGCTAAACGTTTGAGGAGCGGCATATGCAATTTTGATTGTAACTGTTACAAATAAACACATATAGAATTGAAAAGGAGACCCATGGAGACCAGGGTTCCTGTACACGAAGAAACATAGACTTGCATCATTTAGGGCTTCAGTCTTGCAGGGAGGGCTAGGCTGGAGGGAAAGTAATATGGTTCAGGGACTGTGACACAGATAAGTCACACCCCTTCACCATCCTGACAGGAGAGTCTAATAATATTGTTTCGCAGAATTTGGCACCAGCTGTGATAAGACCTCATGTGAAATACTCACACGCGTCTTTTCAAGCTTCTGTATGATCATACCGTAATTAACACTGATAACGGATCGGTCATTTGGTTAATGTTGGTATATTTTTACACATATTATTACTCTCTGTTTAGTTCCAGAAACAACATCATGCAAGAACGATTTCTCGTGGTGGGCAATTTCAATTGTTAAACAGTCTGAAGCAAAGTTTCTTTAATATCCTGCATTTTTTTATCCGCAGGTCACCGGATATCTGGTGATCATTTCCCGGTATTAAACAAACGTCAATGTTCTCGTTAGATGGATCTGAATATATATCATTTCGTAGATGTGAGGACAGTTGGATTCCTTTATATAGCCACATCAAATAATTTTGCTAAAACAAATCCAAAACCAACCACACGTATATCAGCATATTTTTGTTATGTTAAAGGAACAGAAGCATCAAGACATGTATCCTACAAGTAGTTGCGGTAACCGTCAGTCTTTGTTGCCTTCAGTGAACAATTTACAACACGTCAAAACTACAGGTAAGAAGCGTTCCGTGTGTCAACATCTGACAACGCGGTCACATCGAGAGGAGTGGCACACCCGAGTCTCACGGCAAGATCATCGCGTTATATATAACATGTTGTTACACTGAATACTGTCAGTACTGTATGTATATCATGTTGTTACATGGAATACTGTCAGTCCCGTATGTATATCATGTTGTTACATGGAATACTGTCAGTACTGTATGTATATCATGTTGTTACATGGAATACTGTCAGTCCCGTATGTATATCATGTTGTTACATGGAATACTGTCAGTACTGTATGTATATCATGTTGTTACATGGAATACTGTCAGTCCCGTATGTATATCATGTTGTTACATGGAATACTGTCAGTACTTTATGTATATCATGTTGTTACATGGAATACTGTCAGTTCCGTATGTATATCATGTTGTTACATTGAATACTGTCAGTCCTGTATGTATATCATGTGTTACATGGGATACTGTCAGTACTGTATGTATATCATGTTGTTACATTGAATACTGTCAGTCCTGTATGTATATCATGTGTTACATGGGATACTGTCAGTACTGTATGTATATCATGTTGTTACATTGAGTACTGTCAGTACTGGTAGTAATACGCTGTCGGGGTCGAGGTCAAAAGTCCCTCAGGATCAAAGCCCTTCATGTTACCTACTAATGGGAAAATGACAGCATACATTTTATTGCTTGGGTATATAATGACCATATAAATTATGGAATATCAATATTAATTAGCACGTAATTAGCAAATATTTTAGAGAATAAGAAACATATCATCAAACAAATGAAAACAAATTAAATTATAAAGAAATTATAAATGACATAGCATAAGAATTGTGGAGCTAAACCTGACATGATAAATGAATAAATGTTTGTTCCCATTGTCATATTTATGACCTTTTGTCCTGGAGGCTTTTGGCTGTTTCCCACATTCTCGACATTCCTCGGTGTGCACCGTAGCACCTGAGGCCACATGACGTTAATGTTTCTCAGTTCCGAACGATTCATGATAGAAGATCGCCTTGTGTTCCAAGAAAGAGCGGATTTGTTAAATATCCGACCCTATTCAATACAGTAGGAACATCAGAATGTACCATATAGTTTACATACTTGTGTTATTTATTGTAAGAAGTCAGCGTTTCGTAAACAACCGATAATTATTATACCACGCCGAAAAACGACTATGGTTGTATGAATATGTATTAATTTAATGGGTATCACTGTCAAATCTGAATAACTCCCTGTTCCCAAGATCTAGCTAATTTTGTTGAATGCAAACTCACTCTATTTCTTTGGCAGTATAACTACACTGACATGTAAAGAAAACTATACCTTTCAGCTAATGCGAGGCGGTGTAACCTAGTGGTTAAAGCCTTCTGTCGTCATATCAAAGGGACCCTTGAAGGTCCGGGGTAGAATAGGCCTTCAGCAACCCATGCTTTCCGTAAAAGGAGACTATGCTTGTCCTAAGAGGCGACTAACGGGAACGAATGGTCAGGCTCACTGATTTGGGTGACACATGTCATCGGTTCCCAGTTGTGCAGATTGATGTTCATGCTGTTGATCACTGGATTGTCTGGTCCTGACTCGATTATTTACAAACCGCCAACTTTAGCTGGAATATTGCTGAGTGCGGCGTAAAACTAAAATGACCCTTCACTCAGTCACTCATGCCAAAGGCCCGGGTTCGATTCCCCACATGGGTACATTGTGAGGAACTCATTTCTGGTGTTCCCCGCCTGGACACTGCTTCATTATTGCTACAGGCGGCGTAAAACACAACGCACGCACTCACTCTGCTGATGTTAATATCATATAGTTGATTTCCATGAACTGTCCCGGCTCAGGGTTTACAGAAACACCTACTGCTGATGTAACGAAGTGAGTGAGTGAGTGAGTGAGTGAGTGAGTGAGTGTTGCACTCAGCAATATTCAACAATATTGACGGTTTGTAAATAATCGAGTTTGGACCAGTGATCAAAATAACCATAGATGTACACAATTGTGTCAACAAAGTCAGCGAGCCTGATGACCCGATCCCGTTGGTCACCCTGAACTACAAGCGTGGGTTACTGAATATCAACTGTAAACCGGATCTTCACGGGTTACACCGTACAGGGGTCATGTCTTGCAGACTCAACTTTATCACAGTCACCTTTGAACCAATGTTTGTACACAGCACGGGTATACATTACTATTAACAGCCTTTTTGTAGGAGTTAGTGGTGATTAAATGGATGGAATTTAACAACAGTTCTGCAAAAATACACGACAAAATACTACTTTTAGCCCACAGAATCGTGAGAGGCATGTTGCTGACCGACCGTGGTAGCCTGATATCTAATTAAACAGTGCATTGTTTGAATAAATCTGGATAAATATTGTATTGCCATTCCTGCTGGACTGTACAGGGCAAACCCCCAAATTAACACTCTTTCCCCCACCCCTCCCTTCCCTCCCGTACACCACGTTCAACGTCGCAGTGACGTAGGTGAACGACAGCAAAATCACTCGTGACAGGGAAGTCACGTGAGCCTTGCCGCCAAGCCTGTACACAAGACGTGATCGGACTGTAGGGTGGTTACGCAAATACGTCAACACCTGACCCGACTCTCGTCTCCTGCAGTCCAAGTTCCTTTCCGGCTTTGCACGGTCCATGCAACCGGTAACATTATTCAGTATCTGTATTCTAGTCACAGCTTTATGCACAGTGTGTAATTGGTGGACCGGCTTAACTGTTTTACCTGTTGTTGAAGGATTCATTCACTTACACGTTCATGCGTCAGACTTCATACTTTGTGTATGATGCTTTCTGTTATGTCAGATGGAATCTGTTTTAGTGAATAGTATAAAAACCTTGTCCCTGTTTCACATAGCTACCGTAGTAAGTCGTACGTAAATCTATGTTACAGTCTCCTAGGAGATACAGTCGTAGCGTGCGACTTCGGTAAGTCTACATTACAGGGTCATAGGAGATACATTTGTAGCGTACGACTGCCGTAAATCTATGTTACAGTCTCCTTGGAGATACAGTCGACATATCTTCATATTTACTTCTGACAAAGATGACATATACTATAAAACAATAGTAGAGGATATACCAGTTTTGATGACCCAAGCTGCATGATTGATTATTCCAGTCACCACATGTTATCAGTTTCGATAAGCAAACAGGCTATTTTCGTCATTTGCACGTTAAAATCGCCAGAGTAAAATTCGAAATTTACAGTGAAACGTGTCAAGTGGTTTCTGGAGATATGAAGAAAAACAAAGTGGAAATTCAAAGCGTCAGTAACAGCTACGCGCATTCGTCATGTTGGAAGTTGGAACAGGACAGGGCATTGTGACTTGAGCTCTTGACGTGAAGTAACTATCAAAAGATATTCATGATATTCACAGGCAAGGGACGTAGATAACAGACGTCGACTTTATCAACCCAAGATTGTTTCATCACAAAGACAGCGCGGCTTTACTTTAATACGAATGTTATGGAATGAACCAGGCTGGCATCGGATTAGTCCATCCACGTGGAGTCCACGATCGTCTTGAGAAGAGATGAGGGGACAATATAGTTGGACCTTTCATGCTAAATGACGTAATCGACAGCTGGACGCTGTGACCAATCACCTTACATATTTTTATGGTCTGATGTTCAACGACTAATGAAAATCAACCCCTGCTACACTGTGCACCATTCTAGATAAGATATTCAACGTATATGGTTCTGACACTATTTTACTGAGTATCTTCTACCTATAATTTACACGGAATACCACAAATGTAATGCAGTAGACGCATCACACCCGAAACATCCTGCTAAGTATCGCCATCTAAACAGTGTTCCCGTCTTGTCATCTACGTCATTTATACGCGGCACGGACGTCCGGTTACTGACTCAAGTGTATTCCTTGTCGTTATGTCGCTGTGGTGTAAGGGAGATGCGGATGTTACATGTGGTGTTTAAAATGTAAAAATAGCTAAATGACGGCATGGCTCATACTACGGGTGATGACAGAGGTGATGTTGTTGACACAATACCGGCATCTCTTCATAACGTACGCTCAGTCACAATGAGATAGTTACAGGTACGCTTTACATGCCACATGTCAAACCAAGAAACAGTCCAGTGGCATATTTTATAATTTTCTCTGTAATGAAAATAACATGAGCCTAACTTCTACACCGTCACACATACTGGTAGATTGAAATAACTAGTGTTAAAGCGGCAGGACATCGCCGCCCTCTTTACATTTCTAACCGTCCCTATGACATACAGTGAAATCTGACTGACACAATATAAACTCTGTCCCTTGGCGTGGTATGCGGAGAATGTGTCAGCACGTGTCCCCATGCAGCTGTTATGTTGCAGAAGGAAACACACCTTAACGTACCGTCTGACTTTGTTGTGGCAGCACATCAAACACTTATTTTGGTTTGATGCATTAACACACAATCATTTCAACTACATGTTCTACATACGTATTTTTAGGAATAATCAGAAATGATAAACTGCGTGAAAAACAAACAAAACAAAACAATACGAGATAAAGCCAACTGCTACCCCGAGTAACACTCATTACTCAGTATATCCAAGGGGATACACACCCACAAAGTGTATAGAAGGTATCGCTGACTCCATTTCTACTGAAAAGGGACAAAATGCATCACTGGTATTGTTTCTATTGAAACGGGAAAAAAACAGTAGTACCAGTGATGACTTTTATCAGTGCGTTTTCCTTTCACAAGTAAAATATTAAACAGGGAATATAAATATGAACGCTTTCCAGGTTGTATATTCTATTTTTGCTGAGAGCAATTCTTACAAGTATGTAAAGTGTGAAAACATATTTATTATCATAGACCATACGGTCTGTGACATTGTGAACTGCATTGTGTGCGCAAAGTGCAATTCGATGAAGGTTTCTTACAACGCAAATATCTTATTTTTCATTTTAAACAAACCAAGAATTTAAATTTAGGTTGGGCGAGGTTCAGGTTGGAAATATATGATCCGAAGATTCTGGAGCATACCCTCTTGACAACTAGCATACAACAAAGGGGATAGCAAGGTTCTCAGTCCTTCCCATCCAATAGCACATTTCAGGAACAAGCAACAGGACATACACGATTGTAGTGGATGCGTCCGCAAATTGTATCGTATCCAGCCACAGTTGTAATCTGTTTTCAAGGGGTCGTCTACGAGACTCAAAGGTCAAATGGCGATTAACGAGTGACCATGATACAACATCACATCTGCCCTCTTCATCAAACGTAGTGGTGTGGTGTAGATTGTAAACAATGAACACCCCACATCAACATAGTAGGCATGGGGTTGGAGGGGGGCTGAGGGTATGTGTGAAGGGAAGTGTGTGTAACTGCGTGCGTGATGCGTGAATGACTCTGAGTGTGTCCCCTGGGGATGTGGGTTGTGATTTGTACCAGGTTTCGTTCGTAAGTTGTGACAAACATGTTATCTTGCAGGCTCCCAGGGACACTAGTGCCGATCTAAACATTCAGGGATCTCTTAGCGCTAAGATAGTCGTAAGTTAATGTTAATGTATGGCACTTACGAATATCCTAACGCTAAGAGAACTTCGGAAATCTAGGCAAAGGACTCGTCATTTCACAGCAGTGGTGGTAGACTGTAAAACATATTCTTATATTTAAACCCGTTTTTGTGAAAAGTATATTGTTTCCAGAGACGAGATATTAGCCTGGTATCGCACTGAAACCACATACATACAATAAAAAGCTAGAGAATATCAGTATGTTTTTATAAAGCCTACATATAAAATGTATACATAAATGCTATGCAAAGAGACTGTGTAACCAACTTTCACGTCCAAATTATACAAATGATTTTTCAAAGAATGATTATCACCTCACTAACTATCACCACAACAATTAAAACTTAATCTGTTGCCTCTAACTTCAGTCTACCGTGTTGTCGTGTAGGGAACCAGGTTTACAGTTTCTAAATGTGGCAGGCGAGTTCCAGGCAGTCAGCTTAGCAAGTGGTGGTTTTTGATTACAGTATATTCTGGGGACATTTAGAGACCTCCTTTTGGTTGGGCAGGTGACCCCAGTTTGATCGCTTATCGCATTGTTCGACATTCTGTGTAAGTGTATCATATTCAGTGTATGGACTTCACGGCGAACTTTGCCATTTACACCAATTACACCACCGGACTACCATCCACACGATAGCATATACTTTTTAGCTGACAAAATAACTGACGTTATCCAATGGTTACCGAACTGACATGTGCCAGTAACAAACTCGGAACATTGCAAACATAAGGTCCACACTCAAATATGAAGCCAGAATAGAGTCCATTTTTTGTGTTTCATATTTCGCTTTTATCATGCATGGGTGTATACTTCCGTTTCCTTTATAGTGGATGAAATGAAGTCAGTGCTCCACATTTCACCTAAGCAGCTAGGCAGGAAATATCAAACTCTGTTGTCCATGTGTTGGACGTTGTGTGTTTAAGTTGTACAGCCTGGTAGCTTGAGTGTATGGTTGAGGATTCTTCGTTGGTATACGGATCATGTCATCAAGATACCGTGGCGAATCTGTATAGTTTAACCGTTGTATATCAGAGAACCAGGAGAAATAGGAAGGCTTCTACTCACCAGAAATCTGTAAAGTTGAAGTAACGGGACCCAAGTTCACATCCATATATGAAAACATTAGGTATAAATTTCCCGGTATGGCAACAGTTAGCACAACGCACAGCACATACTTGCAGCGTACTGGCATGTCGACAGACAGCCTGGAACCAGCACACAGCGTATAACACGTACACAGATTATAACGCTCTCTGGCTGCTGTGTCACAACCTCACCGTGGCTGCTCGCCGAACAGGATGTATAGACCTCAACTTTCCCGGCCTACACTCACGCACTGTCAGAGGTCAGAGGTTAGCATCGTATCTCGCTAGAAGTCTACAGCTGATTATCCTACTTAATGATGTTCGCATTGTCATAAGCTGATGTTGTGAAGGACTAGTCAGTTATGTTCTAAATTTAGTTCGTTGGAAAGAAAGTTTAGCGTTGTTATCAATGTTACGGATGATGGAGAGAGAGATCGAGATCGAGAGAGAGAGATCGAGAGAGAGAGAGAGAGAGAGAGAGAGAGAGAGTTTATTTGCATATAAGTTCGTTCGATCTGCAGTATGGATATTACATGGGTCAAATTAAGTATAATAGTATGCTATTGTGTTATGACTGAAAGAATGAAACATGTATTTATGGAAGATCATTCTGAGGATACGAAAATACGTGTCGGTAATAAGGGCAAAAAACTGACAGCTGCTCGTACACTTCACGTGTAGGTCGAGGTGTCATGAGACACAACTGAAGTTACGTGCAGGGAAGCGATACCCTGAAACAAGGGAATAGTTTTTGTCGATAGGGTGTTTCAGGTGGGTGTCTAAAAGTGTTTGTGGGCAATTAGATCACGAGGGACGGGAAAGTGTCATCATGCGTGTCAACTGTTAAGCGTGGTACTCAGCAATATTCCAGCTGTGTCACAGAAATCTGTTAATAGTCCAGTCTGGACCAAACAATCCAATGAGTCATATGAAGAGCATCGATCGCCATCATTGACACGATGACATTTCAGATACTGACACAAACATCTGTCTCTGTAAGACTTTTGTAACTGAATGTGAATGTTTTGGGTTTTTAAACGTGTGAATTATGTATCTAATGAGTGCGGTCAGGTCAATCGTCATCTCACAACACCATGCAATAAAGGGGTTATGATGGCACACTTCTCACAACCGATTTGAACAGTTATAAATCCTAAAGCCCCTTGTCGTGAACGTAGCAAAGACACAACAGTTGAGCACATAGAGGAGATTAGAATGGTCTTACACATGACAAACGTTACACAGTGATCGGTTGTTATGTACGGGTTTCATCTGGAGCAACACTCAACAAGAACGTCGCAAGCGCCACTGGAACAAACGAGTTCAAGACACGTTGAGGTGTTTGAACTTAAAACACTTTATCTTACTGTACGTCATTTTTTGGGTGATTTTGCTTAAAAGGCTGGACAAACCTTCGATACTATATTGAGATAAAGCTTTTCAACCTCTCGGCCTAACTCGAAAATATTGGCGTCTGCGCTCCTGACTAGTCTGTCATAATGACCCTGAGCCAAATGTGTCCAAGAAAGCAATTTTGAAGCCTGCGATATCTAGCAAGTCCAGATTTCACCGGTTTTGAAAATACGTCCCTGGGTTCTTTTTCATTATATTTTATGACCGAGTTTTTGTGCGTGTATGAAGTATTTTGAAATTCATTTTGGAGACTAGATGTTAGTTTAAGTGGAAATCACCCCCCAATGGTTGTCATAGGAACTGTAAGCGGTCATAATGTTGACCAATCGAGGCGACTGAGCCACAGTACATAAAGCAAGCAATACGATACTTGGTTGAGTTTAATTCACAGTAATGATCACAGCAAAATGCCGTGACTAGCAACATTTGGAGTAGGGACCCGTGCCTTAAACAGCACATGCGAAATCACGACCAGTATGGTGTAGAGAAGGTCAGCTAGAACTAAAGGTCAACAGCATTGCATATCTTTGTTCCTCCAATGTCAAACGGAGACGTTTAGGTCAAAAAGCGAAACAACAATCTATATCGTAAATCAACTATCCATAAGGGACATGTATATGCATCACGACAAATACTTTCAGTATACTTTCGATATACTTTCGGTATATTTTCTGTATACTCTCGGTATATTTTCTGTATACTTTCGGTATATTGTCTGTATACTTTCGGCATTTTTCGGTATACTTTCGGTATACCTTCAGTATACTTTCGACAAAAAAAATGCATAAACATGTGTCACATTTGTTCATTATGACATTACTCTCTCGTGGAACGGTAGGTCTCTATCTAATCGAGCACTCCCGCAAATATATCGCTCTACTCAACGGTATCAAGTCCGTTTTCTGTGACAATTGACTCGCCTGAAAACCCTTAGCTTTGTGTCTACTTGTTGGGTAACACAATGTGCCCGCTGATTATACGACACTTTAATTTTTTGTTTCTTTTCATTTGACAGGGTAATGCTTATATTTAAAAATGCAGTTCATTTTTCATATATATAAGAATAACTGCCACAAGTCATGTTGAATATCAGTGAAATAACTATCACACAACTTGGTGAATATAAGTAAATTAACTGATTTTCAGGAAAATAGCCCAGGACCAGGAAAATTATTATCCCACTCTGTGTCTTTCTTCTGGGCCAGTGCACAGTTATCCCATCTCATCTGAATATCAGCATGTATAATGACTGAATAAACATCCGATTATGTTAAACTGTTGTCTAACTGGTCCAAATACGGAAATCTTTCTCATATAAAGGTATAGTTACAGAAACAGATAGATGACTGAATAAACATCAGATTATGTTAAACTGTTACCTAACTGATCCAAATACGGAAATCTTTCTCAGATAAAGGTATAATTACAGAAACAGATAGATGACGGGTCTTACTCATACATGAACTCGAAATATTTTACGAAAAAATAAACGGTAAAGTTTCTAGTACTAATAGTCAAAGGGAAGCCACTCTCATTCGAAACAAATATGCTTGACAAGCAAATGTCATTACTATTTCAACGGCGTGTACATATGTCTTAGTTTCTCACCACGAGTCCAAGCACCAGTCCTACTACGGGTGGGAGTAGCACCAGTCCCACCACAGGGCAGGTGAGAGTGCCACCAGTCCCACCACATCCTAGGCGAGAGTGGCTCTGGCCCCACCACATCCTAGGCGAGAGTGGCTCTGGTCCCACCACAGGCCAGGCGAGAGTGACTCTGGCCCCACCACAGGCCAGGCGAGAGTGGCTCTGGTCCCACCACAGGCCAGGCGAGAGTGGCTCTGGTCCCACCACATCCCAGGCGAGAGTGACTCTGGCCCCACCACAGGCCAGGCGAGAGTGGCACTGGTCCCACCACAGCCTCACGAGTGATTCGCACCACACCCAAGGCCGCAGTCGCACCACTCCACAGGCCAAGGTGACAGTCGCTCCACGGGCCAAGGAATGTCACAGATCCACACTGGCGCCAAAATAAAGACTCCTTCAAACAATATCTCTACGAGAATATCACTCTTCCAGTTTGATTCCTAATTATGCACAAGTGTTAATATTTCCATGCTATGTTTGCAACATGCCAGACAATGGATGTAAAACGTATTCACCTTCACTGTATGGCACTGAACCATTCAATGAACATACTGCATAATAGCCACTATAATGGATGATTGTTGTGCCATCGACTGGATTCGATTTGTTGTTAGGTGTGTTAAAATCAGTGTGATATGTGGAGACCATTCGATGTTGAAGTCTGAAATACCACAGCAGACTTGTACTGTCCAGGAGCTGCAAAGCTCCCGAGACAGGAGCAAAAATATTTCAAAACACGGTATCATTTCTTATTAGAGGTCTATGCAGTAAATCTATACTCATTACTCAGTGACTTGTTTGGTTGCTGCACTAGCAGAATTACTATTGGCTGCAGTTGAGTGGAGTTTTCTGTAGTTTCTGGACCCGATGGTGCTCGCTGTAGTTTCTGGACCGGGTGGTGCTGACTGTAGTTTCTGGACCGGGTGGTGCTGACTGTAGTTTGTGGACCGGGTGGTGCTGACTGTAGTTTGTGGACTGGGTGGTGCTGGCTGCAGTTTCTGGACAACGTTTGTGAGCTAGATGTACTGGGGACTAGGTGCCTCACTCTATGAGTAAGAGTTCTTATCCCACATTAAAGATATACGGCAAAAACAAGTACCAGAATCTGGCTCCTTTCTGACAGATATCTTGTATAAAAACCACTCTGTACCTGGAATATTTACACGAGTGCAATCAAAGCTGCCTAATCCTAGTGAACTCATGGGGGGTATTACTGCGTTGTGTGTAATAGTTTGTGAATGTGGAACTGTATAGAAAATGCATGCATTTCAAAAGGTGTCAACAGTTGACTGTCACACTTCAGCTCTGGAATATGTGTTTTACCCATATCCTTATGTTGTTTGTAGTTCAGTAGTGTGTTTTGTACAATATGTCAGCATGGTGAAAGTACGATCCTGCGCAATATTCCACAGCTTTCCTACAACGTGTGAAACTCATTTCAGGTGTTCCCCGCTGGGATATTACTGGAATACGGCTTTCCTAAAGTTAAGTGAACTCATAAGGGAAGGTAACCCAAAACAACAGTGAAGCATGTTTAGATGTAAACTATTGTTTAGAGCTGAAAATTTGTTTCAGTGTAGATTTTATTCACAAATTATGTTACTTTATAACATTCAGTTTTATTAAAAGTTTCTTTAATTATGACATGAGAAGTTATTATGCACACATACTGAAGAGCCACATTACCACCAGGTCGGAGATACATGTATGCAGTTTAGAGTACATTTTGTCAACGTATATTGTAAACCCATGACCGTTAGGTATGCTTCACAGGACGTATGCCCTCTTGACAGCGTGATTACTCTTGATAGCGAATGAATCATGTGATGTCCGTCAGTGGACAGCTTTGGTATGGCCACCATCCATCAGCCCCCATCACATTGATGTCAGATTTGTCATCCAATTGATGTCAAAAAGGGGAGGTATGTTTAAGGACCATGCCCCCAGCAATGTTCTGTGCAATGCAGCACCGGGAACACAGGCGTTATGTCACAGGACGACCTTTGTTCTTTTTGTGGTCTTTTATCAATAATTGCACAACTGTCACGGAGACAACGATTCACATGCCGACATAGACCGATATCCTCCACATGACCCTGACCGTGTATCACCGCACAGTGTTACCCTGACCGTCTATCACCGCATAGTGTTACCTTGACCCTGTATCACCACACAGTGTTACCCTGACCGTGTATCACCGCACAGTGTTACCCTGACCGTCTATCACCGCATAGTGTTACCTTGACCCTGTATCACCACACAGTGTTACCCTGACCGTGTATCACCGCACAGTGTTACCCTGACCGTCTATCACCGCATAGTGTTACCTTGACCCTGTATCACCACACAGTGTTACCCTGACCGTGTATCACCGCACAGTGTTACCCTGACCGTCTATCGTCGCACAGTGTTACCCTGACCGTGTATCACCGCACAGTGCTACCCTGACCGTGTATCGCCGCACAGTGTTACCCTGACCGTGTATCACCGCACAGTGTTACCCTGACCGTGTATCACCACACAGTGTTACCCTGGCCTTGTATCACCACACAGTGTTACCCTGGCCGTCTATCGCCGCACAGTGTTACCCTGGCCTTGTATCACCACACAGTGTTACCCTGACCGTGTATCACCACACAGTGTTACCCTGGCCTTGTATCACCACACAGTGTTACCCTGACCGTGTATCACCACACAGTGTTACCCTGACCGTGTATCACCACACAGTGTTACCCTGGCCTTGTATCACCACACAGTGTTACCCTGGCCGTGTATCACCACACAGTGTTACCCTGGCCTTGTATCACCACACAGTGTTACCCTGACCCTGTATCACCCCACAGTGTTACCCTGGCCGTCTATCGCCGCACAGTGTTACCCTGACCGTGTATCACCACACAGTGTTACCCTGGCCGTCTATCGCCGCACAGTGTTACCTTGACCCTGTATCACCACACAGTGTTACCTTGGCACTGCCTCACTACACAGTGTTACCTTGGGCCTGTATCACCACACGTTGTTACCCTGGCCTTGTATCACCACACAGTGTTACCCTGGCCTTGTATCACCACACAGTGTTACCCTGGCCGTCTATCGCCGCACAGTGTTACCTTGACCCTGTTTCACCACACAGTGTTACCTTGGCACTGCCTCACTACACAGTGTTACCTTGGGCCTGTATCACCACACGTTGTTACCCTGGCCTTGTATCACCACACAGTGTTACCCTGGCCTTGTATCACCACACAGTGTTACCCTGGCCTTGTATCACCCCACAGTGTTACCCTGACCCTGTATCACCCCACAGTGTTACCCTGGCCGTCTATCACCGCACAGTGTTACCTTGACCCTGTATTACCACGCAGTGTTACCTTGGCCCTGCCTCACTACACAGAGTTACGTTGGGCCTGTATCACCACACAGTATTACCCTGGCCGTCTATCAACACACAGTGTTACCTTGACCCTGTATCACCACACTGTGTTACCTTGGCCCTGCCTCACTACACAGGGTTGAACTTGGGCCTGTATCACCACACATTGTTACCCTGGCCGTCTATCACCACATAGTGTTACCTTGGTCCTGCCTCACTACACAGTGTTACCCTGGTCTTGTATCACCACACAGTCTTACCCTGACCCTGCTTCATCACACATTGCTACCGTAGTCCTGTATCACCACACGGTGTTACCTTGGCCCTTCCTCACTGCACAGTGTTACCCGGGTCTTGTATCACCACACATCGTTACCTTGGTCTTGTATCACCACACGGTGTTACCTTGGCCCTGCCTCACTACACCGTGGTACCCTGGTCTTGTATCACCACACATTGTTACCTTGGTCCTGTATCACCACACGGTGTTACCTTGACCCTGCCTCACTACACAGTGTTACCCTGGTCTTGTATCACCACACGGTGTTACCTTGGCCCTGCCTCACGACACAGTGTTACCCTGGTCTTGTATCACCACACATTGTTACCTTGGTCCTGTATCACCACACATTTTTACCTTGGTCCTGTATCACCACACAGTGTTACCCTGGTCGTCTATTAGCACACAGTTGCATTCGTGCGGGGGACTGTTGTGGATGTACAATACTGTCTCCTGATCTGGCCGGCCGACCCTTTCTCACTGACTCCAAGGTTCGGATCTCTCTAAATTAACAACCTAAAATACCAGAGTTCCATTGCAGCTTCATCCAAACACAGTGTGTTTCAACTTTTGAAGAATGAGTGAGTGGGTGAGTTTAGTTTTACGCCGCTTTTAACACCATTCTAGTGATATCAAGGCGAGGGACACCACAGATGGGCTTCACACATTGTACCCATGTGGGGAGTCGAACCCATGTTTTCGGCGTGACGAGCGAGCGCTTTGACCACTAGGCTACCCGACCGCCTCCTGATGAATGAAGAATGAACGAAGCACATCTATGGAGGATATTGATGACATCACTATGACTGTAAACGACATGACGCAGATGACTACACAACACATTATTAGACAGGACTTCCCGGGTTCAAAATCGCAGGTTTTTTTCGTATAATCGGATAATTGAAAGCGCTTACCTTTCACATTTCATTCAGTGATATGACATTCATATATTTATACAGTATCGTGTGACTATAAATTTTAACTCACTAATTCACTGTAAAGAACTGAACGAAGGATAAACCAAAATAATTAGTTGTCTGTCTGAGCTTTCTGCTTCCGGCAGTTTAATGGGCGCGGGACGACACACACCCACCCACACATGGTCCTATCAACCTCAGCTGATATAGATCATTTAGTATCTGCCAGCACGTGAGTGGACCATATATTCATTGCCCGACTCCGTGAATTAAAAGAATGGTAGAACATAGGGACATTAAATACCTGGCTGTTACACCAGCTCATTGTTATGCTGCTGTTTGCTGTTGCAGTGTTATCTTATCAGAGTGATATGTAACATATTCGGTTGAGGGGAAGGTTTATGGGATTAACATGCACGATAGCTCGTTATTAGTCAAAGGATTACGTAGCGTCACAGGTCAGAAAGGTGAGGGTGTAGGTGTACAGTGTGACTAATGTGTTGGTGCCATCTTTAATGAAACCCTTCATTAAATGTGCACAAAAAACCCCCAAAAACATTGTTTATGAAATTCTGTGAGGCGAGAGTTCAGGTCTGTTGTATGATACACATCGCGATAAATCTTGACGTTATTGCACGCTTCTACATGTTTGAAGAACTTCCTACTTGGCAGAAACTTCACATGCCGTCTGTAATAGGATGAGTCATTAGTATATAGTGTAGGTTGTGTCATAAATCACATGTGTGACATCCGTGACATTCCCCCAGGCAAACGCCCGTCCAGTTGGCAACAAAAGACATTGTCACGTTCATCAGGCAGTAGCCTTGACAAGCGGACGTTGTATGTTCGAGACGATGTAGCGAAAGACAAGCAACTTGTTGTCGTCTGAAGGGATATGGCGTATAAGGTTTAGCCCTATCCTTTTTTATGATGGGGCATGTGGGGGGACAGCGGCCCTTTGAACTCAAGTGAAAAGGTTTACGTTGTTTTTGTATTATTATGAATGGCCACACTGAATGCTAATTACTACGTTTCTAAACTGTAAACGCTTTTTTGGCAGTTGAACCCACGTACCTCCGTAGTTACACGGAATCTGACAAATAAAGTAATTGTTGTTTAATGTTAATTGCCACGTTTCTGAATTGTAGACTTTTTTAGATCGATCGATCCTATATGCTTCCACAGTTATACGGAATCCGACATATAATATTTTGTCATAATCTAATTCACTGTAATAATATTTTTATATCTTTTCATAACTGCAGTTAATCGGTTCTGACGAAGAGTTAAACGCTGGGGTGCTTTCATACTTACACCAGTGCTATGGTTGACACAGGAATGCACATTGCATCACATGAATGAATTATTACTGAGCCGATAGTAGGACTAACCAGTGTGCACTGAAGGTCTTCGCCTCTTTCTTGGAATCATGAATGCTTGTAAATTTTAACAGTTCACCCCTGCGACCAGGATGGTACATCACACAAATATGGAATGCAGCGAGGGAGAAAGACGAGCACGCTAAGACGTTAAACATAAGTTACAGAAATGTGTACAAAACACAAAGTGTGTGAAGGAGATATTAATAGCGAAAGAAGGGTTGAATATGCGCACCTAGTGGAATGGTAATTCCGAATACCAAACTGCTGATTCCCCAAGCACCCGAATCCGGGCGACTGCAAAAGCACTCGGACAAACAACTGACACTGTAAAAGTTACATCAAACATAAATCGAAAAATGAAATCGTACTTACCAGTAGATGTCAACGTATAGTTTTTTCTGACGGCGTAAACAAACAATAACATCAAAACCGCCGACACCGCCAGGAGGTACCGAGCCGAAAGCATTAGTCGAGACATGACAGGCTGAAAGTTAGTCCAAAATTGAATGATGGACAATATCTGACCTCTTACTTAGCCAGCCAGTGCACTCACGTGACTCTCATGTGACACATGGCGCCTGCAGCCTCCTTGAGAAAGAATTAATCCATCATTCTGTCATTTGCCGGGCCAGTTTGTTGTTACATGCACATTACTATCATTAACAAGTAAAACTACTCTCATTAACAAGTAAAATTATTGACACTGAGGGGCGGTGGGGTAGCCTAGTGGTTAAAGCGTTCGCTCGTCTCGCAGAAGACCTGCGTTCGATTCCCCACATGTGTACAATCTGTGAAGCCTATTTTCTGGTGTCCCCCGCAGTGATATTGCTGGAATATTGCTAAAAGCAGCGTAAAACTAAACTCACTCACTCACTCACTATTGACATTGAAATAAAATGCAGCTGTCAAACGTTGTAATGCTATAGGTGTTTATGTAAATACAGTCCTTGATATCCATCGAACAGTTTTCAAGGATTATCTGGCGATAACCTTCATACAATGCGTTGTACAAGCTGCATTTAGCGAATCTGAGCTTCGATCTTTTGAAATAGTTCAGCGTTTAGTGCATACTAAAACGCAAGTATGAGGGAATTAGCTTGCGCTGTAAGAGCTACCACTGTGCACAACCAGTTTACGCCACACAATGTCTGAGTAAAGAACCGGTGTATTTTGTGTACAATCATTCAGATAAGGACAAAACTTTATAAACGAGCAACTTCTTTAATCAGTTGGAGCGACGTTTCGATATAGCTTCTTGTATCGTAGTCAAGCAAGTCAGAGGCCTTATCTGATTCACCAACTTCTAAACATGCCTCTTCAAAGAAGTTGCAATCATTCAGTACGGACAATGTTTACAGTGAATGCCTCGCGTATGTTCTGAATCAATCCTACATATACAAATGCATATATGTGAAGAACATGATATAGATACTTTACCTAAGATGCATAATATTTTCAGGTTGGTGAGAATCGAATCGATTTAGCCTATAATACCCGTAAACACGGGAGGAGCACAAAGAAGGTGAAGGCCAGTTATCTGAGCAAGGCGTTTTTGCTCGGTAACGAAAACAGTATATGAAATCTACATCACTGAAACACCCGTTGGGTATATGAATCTTACGTCTATGTGCATTTATTCACGCGAAAGACTTTGGAATGAACCTTTTTATTCAATATCTGTGAAAATCGAATTGATTAACCTGCCATCATCCCAAGCCTATTTCAACACCATTATGGCGGTGATCGGAAAGACAATAACAGACAAAAAGGAAAAAGTCATGATTTGGGCCAGGAAAAAAGTCATAGGAAATAAGTCACAATAACTGTTTATTTCCAGTTTAATATGTTTAATCATGATGATAAATCGCAGGATCAATCAGAGAATCAGTCATATATGATTGTTCTCACAAAGGATCAGTAACAAATGTCTGTTGCAAATGTGAAAGGTCACATATATGCATGCATATACCACGAGCCTTTCGTTTCATGTACAGTATACAGGTAGTTGGAGAAGGAAACAAAATTATCTACCCTTCTTATAGATAGTCTTGCAGAAAAGAAAGATCTAATCTTTAACAAAAAGACAGACAGGAATATTTAGTTAAAAGTGTCACATGATTTATTACAGGTAAACTTAACTAAAACTCATGGGCGCATACAGCTTGTTGAGAACGGGGTGCACTCTTTGGGGAAAAGGTAGGGCATAAACAATGAACTTCATCACCAATATAATCTAAATTGTACAAAGTACACTTTCTATCATTTACTATGATTCGTTGCCCTCTTCCAGGGAAATGACTGGAAGTTCGAAATTCTAACAAGGCATTATAATACAGAAAACTGAGGTATGGTTCAAATTTGAGAGTTGGATTATGAAACTGCTATATATGAAATAGGTCCATGTGAACTGACAATATCAACAATAGTGTCCGCCTGCTTAAATCTCAGATCCAGCAATATGCACAATACTATGTAAAATATGTGAACTAAATTACTGGCGTCAGCCGCAGTGTTATTGCTGGTATATTGCTAAAAGAGACGTAAAATGAAATGCACTCACTCACATAAATATATGCTTACCAGTAAGCAGTTTTCCAGTAAGCAGCGTAGGTAAGCTTACCTGCTTATCAGTTATGATAACTCACGCCGTGAGTTATCATGAAAGTATTAGTTTGCATAATCTCGCAAGCGTTACTACATTTTGCGTGATGTACTCCTTGTCATGTATTCACATATCCGTAACGGGTCCATTTTATTAAAATGCCTTCTGATTTGCCGATGTCGTAATTCTTTATAAAAAATAACATGACCCTCTCACTCCGTTTCAATGGTATTACTTACAGCACTCGACTAGCAAACAAGAAAATTGCTTCATAATCATAGTCCCAGTATTTTAGAAGAAATACAATAACTAGTGTTTTTCGGTTACTGTGCACAATGCATGCTCTACTTCCGAGTGTCAGCGATGTGACAGTAAAGCAACTATTTTATGTTTGTTCATCTGTTGTTCATATAGTTTATGTTTATCTGTTATGTATCTTGTGGGTACAGGTAGATGACATCTTCTTTTGGGATTCCAAATATACAATCGCTTTTAGTGACTAAAGATTTCGTAGAAAACTAAAACATTTGAAACGGACATAAAACATGCAGCATAGTTGTAGTTTCGTTTCACACGAAGGCGTGATAAATGGCTGGTAACACAGCGCCGAAGATTTCATGACTCGTAGGAGCACAATTTTTCGAATCTGTTTGGAATTTATTTTTTAGATAGACTTCTGTAAACGTATATTTCTTTTATATGTTATAATTAAGATATATTTCGAATTTGAACGAAATCGGCGAAGAAATACATATTTCAGAAAATCCTACCGCTACACGCATTACAGAAATGCACAAGGGGTGACATTACCGATCCTAGAAACCTCATCGAAAACCGGTCAGTCCGAATATTTCAACATGCGGTTCAATGAAACCACATATTTTTCAGAAAACATTGTGTTATAAGGTGAAAATTGCAATCGTATACAAGAAACGATTTATACATCTTTCATAGAGATTTGCGGTTAGTTCGACATAGCACCAATGCTATTACTATTGGGTAATATATTAAGGGATGGAAAAGGGAAATAAATGTCGAACAACTGAACAGAACAGATTCGTCAAGTAGCAATTAAATCTGAGTCACTGATTAGAATTAAGGGAGATTTCCAATCACGAGGTACGACATGAGACCAGGGAATGATGTAACTTCTAACGAATCAGAGAGATTGTAGAGGGTCATGTGACAAGGGTGGAGCAGGCTCGAACACCTTAAAAAGATACCGTCAGCACTAAAAAGGTGCGAGGTGCGGTGCGGGTTGAAGAGACAGCAGAACGTTCACATCCCGAGAGCTTGCCCTACCCTGTTCCAGGCCAAGATCAATTGTTATGAAGAGAGGGATCGAGTAAACCGATGTGAGTATAGAAACTTGTGTTGAGTTATTCATTGTATGCCTCAGTGCCAGTACACGAATGATATGCGCTAGTTAGGAATCCCGGTCGTCAGACCACTTAATCCTAGATGTAGCCCCCCGGACAGACCAAGCGAGTATGCCACCAGAGCTGGCAGCACCCCCAATAAGGCAGAACGGTCGTCGTAACAGGTAACTGGTAAGAGGGTTTACTAACACCCAAAACCCAGTTACGACAATTGTATTGAGTATGTAGGTCTGTATTTTACCTTTCTGCTCATCAATTTCAATTTGTCTGCCTGCTTTTCATCGTTGATCATTGACGCTCGCATTAGCACTACCCTCAACACGTCTGGCCGCTCTTCGGTAAACATCGACAGTTTCCGTAGATGTTTTAGTGATTTAGCAACAGAGAATGGCTCATTCTGGTTCCCGGGATCTGTTTCGCTAACGCTTCGACACTGAAAAGGCCATTTATTATCTATATTTGTCTAATGCATGATAAAGAAATAATCTATAAAGCTCAGTCCATTGTTTTCTTAACTGTGATGTGCTTGTAGTATTATCAACCCTCAGTAACATAGCCCAGAAAAATACATTCTTTATAGTGAGTTACTTTGGTATTAAACTTAGGTCCATCCATACACATACTTCTCTCGGAGAATGTTGCCTTGACCGCATGAAAAAGGTCTTCCAAATATTTTTCAGAAATATTAATGATTACAATAAACAGGGTGAATCATAATAATAAGTACACGAAAATACACACAAATATACTGTTCAATAAAACGAATTTGACACACTGTTTTACAAAACTGATACGAGCCACATAAAGAAACTGTGCATTGTCAAAATATTATCCCAGTTGATAAGTACGATAACAATGTCAAAGGTGAATATACATTTTAATGGAGGGATCATGAAGTCGGGAGAATTGACGTTACAATGACAATTCACAATGACGTCAACAAGCGGACGGGAGTCAAACGACCATGTCACAAGCTCAGTGTGAAATGGTCCACCATCGGCGTTGAGAACAGCAGTGCATCGACGACGCACAGAGCCTATCAAACGTGCGAAGAAGGTTTGTGGGATATCACGCCAGGTTCTCTGTTGCAAGGGCAAGGATGTTATCTGGCGATTGAGGATGACGGCGTAAAAGTCCCGTCCAGCTCTGTCGGGGAGAGATCCGGCGAATGTGCAGGCCAAGGCAGTAAGTCAATGTGTGGTGTTGCAAGAAATCCATAGCAACCCTTGCCGTGTGATGGCGGGCATTGTCCTGTTGGAGTGTTAACCCAGGGCCATAACGTTGCAGAAATGGAATTGCCGCACGTCGAAGAATCTGACCCATGTAGCCCACACCAGTTAAGTTGCTCTGGACAATCACCAAAGAAGTTTTTTGGCGTGCTGTTATTCCATCCCAAATCATTACGGAACCATCATCAAAGCGATTCCTCTCCAAGAAACAGACCGGTGCATAACTTTCTCCAACGTTGACGTCCATCACTTTGGGAAAAGTTAAACCTGTAAAAACTGACTCATCTGTATAAACATTGTTTCTCCACCAAAACAAGGGTCTGCGGACATGATCTCGATATCGCATTTGGCGAGCCTGTCGATGACGTTGTGTCAGGATAGGTCGTATGGCCGGACGTCGTGGTCTGATCCCGCAATGACGTAAACGTTGTCGAACTGTGTTGGGGACAATACGGCGAGGTCCTGGGACGGTCCGGGCAGTAATCACTGCAGCCTGAAATCTGTGGCGAAGATGGGTCACCCTTATCCATCTGTCCTGTCATGGCTTTGTTACATATGGACGTCCAGAACAAGGCCGATTGATTACGTCATATGTGTTTTGGTAGCGTCATACCAGTGCAAAATGGAGTTGGAAATGTGCATCCACTTATCTTTGACGCATTCCTCCACGGACCATCCACACAGCGTCATGACGACCGCAAGGTCAAAGGTTGATCTCTCCAAAGTTACAGTACTGTGTGGCATTCAATTGCTCTGTTTCTCTTTCCCAGAATGCACGTGCAACAACGTATCGCACGTCTCAAGGACGAAACTACTGACGTTATGCATGTTGGATACATGTCACTAATCTCTGAGTTTCAGTTCTTACGTGTCTACACAGGTTTGATAAGGTTAGATTTTAAATTTCTGTATGCACAATTTCTTTATGTGCCCAGTAATACAGAACCATAAAACACATACATTACCCATTACATATAAATGGGGGCCACATGTACATTCCACTGTGATTTCTACCAATGAAACCTGTCCCGAGTATTGTAGTTTGTATAACTTAAGTCCAGTATGAAAGTATAGGTTTGCTATACATTGATCATTTTGAGCATGATAAGCCTGGTGATATTTGAATGATGGAGAGATCAACAATTATACAGCCTCATAGCAGCCTGACAGTTTGAATAAATGCTGACTATAGAGTCATTTTGCTTTACTTTATCATACTTTACACCTGCGGATACAAACATAGTTCAACTCAAAATCAGTGATTTTTGCTTTGAAGTTTGGAGGGAAGGCTCTGAATTTGTTGACTAGTTCAGTACCGTGATTATTTTCAATTTAAATTAAATGGTGTGGCTTGACACTATGGCTTTTAAAGGTCACATGCAACGTAAAATTCAACTTGGCAGATTCTGCTACCTTTCGTTTGGCACTTACCGAAACAAATCATTAAAAATGTCAACTCAAACTATAAAGTTGAAAAAGACGCGTGGTGGGAGTTATACCCACAACCTACTTCTGCAGCTGAGGCCTATATCAGGGGGCAAGAGACGTAGGGTGCCGTCACTTAACGGCCGCCTGGGCGCTGACCATGCACGCCCCATTCCTATGTTGCACATCGACGTAAAGCTGGTTTCCAGGGCTATCTGGCGGTGTCATCAGAAATGACCTGTCGTCGACAGGTTCGACGTCGGGACGCTTTTAAGTCCGATGTAACTCAGCTTATTTGATATCAGCTTTTCACGCTGCGGGTACTTGTCATGTTTCGTACATCGACCCCAGGGTTTTGATTTGACTCTGGATCGGAAGCCCTGTGTCTTGGCTTTCACGTCATGTGCGACACATGCGGGTGCAGTCATGTTTTCCCACCCTTAAAGCCACCCAAAGCTAAGCCCCGTGCGCGTAACGGGGGCCAAAACAGCTCAGATTTGATATCACCAGGGTTTGATCTATGCATCCTGCGTTCACTAATTGTCCCATCCCGGGAGAAAGAGACATACTGCACACATATCATACATGAAAATTCGGCCACGTGCATGAAGCACCTGGGGTTATCACGGGGTCGACATGGGGTGCCTGGTTGGGCGTCCACGCCCATTTTCCCATCTGTTATAGACCTGTAATTTTACCAAGACAAAAACCTTACTCGGAGAGCATCTTTTAAACGTCACTCGAACGTTGAATATTCACATCCTATTGACAGGTTTCACATCGACGTGAAGCTGGTCCCCAGGGCTATCTGGTGGTAACATCAGAAGTGACAAATCTTTACCGGGTTCGACGCCGGGGCGCTTTTAAGCCCGATTTATCCCGATTTATGGCAATTTTTTCACGCTGTAGGTACTTATCATGTTTCGTACATCGACCCCAGGGTTTTGTCTTCGACATGGGTCGGAAGCCCTGTGTCTTGACTTTCGCGTCATGTGCGACACGTGTGGCTGCCGTTATGTTTTCCCACCCTTAAAGCCACCCAAAGCCAAAGCCTGTGCGTGCGGCGGGATGCAAAACAGCTTATTTGATATCACGCGAGTGAGTGAGTGAGTGAGTGAGTGAGTGAGTGAGTGAGTGATTAAACATACCTACACATACACTTACGAATTGAAAGCCAGAACTGCCCATTAGCTTTTGGTGTCAGGTGTACGCCATCCTTGGCTAGCAGCGCAGGTCCCATCCTCATGTGCTGGCTGTGTTCCCAAAGGGTGGCATCCAGACGGCGTCGCAACATCTTCTTCAAGCGCCGGTTCGCCTCCTCCACCTTCCGCTTGTAGACAGAGACCGTCATGTTCCTTGGTTTTACCCTCGGAAACAGACTCCCTATCACCGCCCTGGAGCCTGGCCGTTTCCACCGAAGGTAGTCCAGAAGATCCAGCAGGTCTTCGACCAGGTCCCGAGGATCAGTAGAGGCCGACACGTCGTTCTCTCCCACTTGAAAGAACACAATGCCCTGAAAAGCTGCATCAAGGGCATCCACCTCAGCTTTCATCCGAGCGACGGTCGCCCCTCCGATCCCACGCACGGTAGTGAGGATGCCATGTGGAGGGGGACAGACTTGAACAAGTCGCCGCACGAAACTATGTCCCAGGATGGCAAAGTGCAGTGGCTTTGAAACAGGAGCTTCAAAAAGTGCGCAGGCCATGACTTGAATGAAGTTAGTCTTCAAGAACGATTTCTGACAATGAGTTGTGTCAAATAATATCAGCACAAGTGCCGTGATGCTCGTATCTGACTGCTAAGTATATATAGCCTGGGTCATTGATAAGTGTTTGTACTGAGCTCTGCATTGAACTCACGGGATCAATCGTTCATGGATTAAGACCTGTTGTTAGCTTAAGCCTGACACGACTCACTCATCTCGTTCAGTTATGGGATAAAACAACGAGTCAATGATTGGTGTTTTCAGTCGTAATTGCCGCCACTTTGGTTGGCTTCTCACTCAGAAACTCACGGATTAGGCATTACCATCAAAGCATCAGAGCCAAGCTTGTGTGTCCCACCCCGACAAGTGCTTCTGCAAACATGACACCAGTCACGGCACAATTCCAGACAATGTAGTGATGTGATGTGATTGTGTTTGTCTTGTGTGAGGGTGACCTGTAGTAACACTAAGAATCACAAAGGCAGTGTCTTCGCTTTCTCTCCAGCTGGAATTAAAGACAATACCAAGGCTACATTTCCATACAACATCAAACAACTTCCATACAACATCAAACTATCGGGAGTACGGATCACACCAGCTGGAACTAAAGACAATACCAAGGCTACATTTCCATGCAACATCAAACTATCGGCAAACATGGAAACCCGGTATTAAGCATCACACCAGCTGGAATTAAAGACAATGCCAAGGCTACATTTCCATACAACATCAAACAACTTCCATGCAACATCAAACTATCGGCAAACATGGAAACCCGGTATTAAGCATCACACCAGCTGGAATTAAAGACAATTTTTCCGGGCCAGTTTGTAGGCATTGAAAATATGGCAGCTTCACCCGGTAACATATTATCAATGCCTCGGCCGAACGACTGACTTTGTAGACCTTGATGCAAGTATACCATTTCACTTGGGTCAAGGGTTACATCATCTACCGTTTTCCACCTATTTTGTTTATTTCGAGCTTTTAGTTTTTATTAGTGGTGTTAGGTATTTTTGTTTTGAGTTGGTAATGTTTGAGTTTCGTAGTCACCTTCTCTCTCTCTTAGTAATTTTTTCACGTTAATTTAATGTTTTTGTTTTGGGGTTAAGTGGTTTAGGCGGTGTTACTTTTGTCCTTTTAGTTTGGCATTTATCTCCAGTTTTACGTTCTGTCATTGTCAGTGTTTATTATTCAGTTATACGCACCGCGGTATGCATGGTTTTAGCTTTAAATTTATGTCATTTAGGTTTGGGTTAGCGGTTTAGATTTAACATTGGCGGTATTGATGATTTTAGCTTTAAGGTTATGTCATTTAGGTTAATTCGGAATGGGTTAGTGATTTAGTGTAGAGAGAAGGACGTGGACTCTCCGTTTCAATTTTATGTTACTTTGATTGGAGGTTAATGGTTTGGATTAGAAGGGAACAGCGTTAGGTTGTTCTTTTAATTTAGCATGCACCATGATAACCATAGCTCACGAATTATTGAATACCCATACAATTGCCGTACATAATGGACAGATACCTCAAATATGTTAACACAAATGTATCATACAAATCATGAAACGTGGAAGGATACAACTTTCATTCCAAAGTCTGATTGCTGTGAAGGCACACTTGAGTCGACGTAGGAAGGAGGTCGTGGTTCTTCAAGTACTGTTGGCAGTTGAGCTGCTACACGTGAACAACACACACTACGCTTTACATCAACATGCATAACAAAACGTCAATGTCCGTCTGGCATGTCATGCCGTCGCATCTACCCATCAAGTAGATGTCTCACGTAGCTGTAGACACTACAGCAACAGACCGCTCATTTCCCATATGCCACACCTTAGGGAATCGCAAAGATTTGACACGGCAAATCATGAACAACTACCACCAAATCGACCTAGAGTCTCCTGTCAAGACTCGAACGGGTGTGCCTGCGCCAGCTACCGTTTTACCATCATCGGCACTCATCTCGGGATCGTCCCCTCGCCTGCTATGCAACACCAGCATGTCGATCTGCTTCCGACACTATCACCCATCTCTAGGCAAAAGTCAGCAGAGTCTACACTTGCTCACGGGCAAATCAAGACTCGAACGGGTTTGCCTGCGCCAGCTACCGTTTCACCATCATCGCCTCTCGTCTCGAGGTCGCCCCCTCAACCTCTGTGCAACACCAGTGTTTTGCCTGCTTCGTGGCTGAGACATCGCCTGCTTCTAGGTAAAATCACCGGCGTATGCACTTGCTCGCGGGCGAATCAAGACTCGAACCGGTTCGCTGCGCCAGCTACCCTGTCACCATCATCGCCTCTCCTCTCGGGATCGTCCCCTCGCCTGCTATGCAACACCAGCATGTCGATCTGCTTCCGACACTATCACCCATCTCTAGGCAAAAGTCAGCAGAGTCTACACTTGCTCACGGGCAAATCAAGACTCGAACGGGTTTGCCTGCGCCAGCTACCCTGTCACCATCATCGCCTCTCGTCTCGAGGTCGCCCCCTCAACCTCTGTGCAACACCAGTGTTTTGCCTGCTTCGTGGCTGAGACATCGCCTGCTTCTAGGTAAAATCACCGGCGTATGCACTTGCTCACGGGCGAATCAAGACTCGAACCGGTTCGCTGCGCCAGCTACCCTGTCACCATCATCGCTTCTCCTCTCGGGATCGTCCCCTCGCCTGCTATGCAACACCAGCATATCGCTCTGCCTCCGACACTATCACCCATCTCTAGGCAAAAGTCAGCAGAGTCTACACTTGCTCACGGGCAAATCAAGACTCGAACGGGTTTGCCTGCGCCAGCTACCCTGTCACCATCATCGACTCTCCTCTCGGGATCGTCCCCTCGCCTGCTATGCAACACCAGCATGTCGATCTGCTTCCGACACTATCACCCATCTCTAGGCAAAAGTCAGCAGAGTCTACACTTGCTCACGGGCAAATCAAGACTCGAACGGGTTTGCCTGCGCCAGCTACCGTTTCACCATCATCGCCTCTCGTCTCGAGGTCGCCCCCTCAACCTCTGTGCAACACCAGTGTTTTGCCTGCTTCGTGGCTGAGACATCGCCTGCTTCTAGGTAAAATCACCGGCGTATGCACTTGCTCGCGGGCGAATCAAGACTCGAACCGGTTCGCTGCGCCATCTACCCTGTCACCATCATCGCTTCTCCTCTCGGGATCGTCCCCTCGCCTGCTATGCAACACCAGCATATCGCTCTGCCTCCGACACTATCACCCATCTCTAGGCAAAAGTCAGCAGAGTCTACACTTGCTCACGGGCAAATCAAGACTCGAACGGGTTTGCCTGCGCCAGCTACCGTTTTACCATCATCGCCTCTCCTCTCGGGATCGTCCCCTCGCCTGCTATGCAACACCAGCCTTTCGCTCTGCCTCCGACACTATCACCCATCTCTAGGCAAAAGTCAGCAGAGTCTACACTTGCTCACGGGCAAATCAAGACTCGAACGGGTTTGCCTGCGCCAGCTACCCTGTCACCATCATCGCCTCTCGTCTCGAGGTCGCCCCCTCAACCTCTGTGCAACACCAGTGTTTTGCCTGCTTCGTGGCTGAGACATCGCCTGCTTCTAGGTAAAATCACCGGCGTATGCACTTGCTCACGGGCGAATCAAGACTCGAACCGGTTCGCTGCGCCAGCTACCCTGTCACCATCATCGCTTCTCCTCTCGGGATCGTCCCCTCGCCTGCTATGCAACACCAGCATATCGCTCTGCCTCCGACACTATCACCCATCTCTAGGCAAAAGTCAGCAGAGTCTACACTTGCTCACGGGCAAATCAAGACTCGAACGGGTTTGCCTGCGCCAGCTACCGTTTTACCATCATCGCCTCTCCTCTCGGGATCGTCCCCTCGCCTGCTATGCAACACCAGCATATCGTTCTGCTTCTCGCAAACTCGCCATTGAGCCCCCTGTCAAGACTCGATAGTTTTCGGTTTTGCTACACCATGGCCGCTTATAGATCGAGCGTCTTCGGCAGAACGAATGATGAATAGTATGAACAACGTCGCGCGCCGTTACTCACGCTAACCACCAAGTCAACCAAGTGCTTGATCATGGTGGAGGTCGGAATTATCCCCCTATGCACAACCTTGATACTTTCCAACCTCCGTGGGCAGACGTAGAGGGCACCGTCGCAATTTCCGCATCGCCGTTCCGTTCCCGTCCCGTCTACGTTCGTGCCCGGGGAACCTAGGCATTTTCCGAGCAGTGGCCAAGCTGGCTCGGGTACCCCTTGTGTAGAAAAGTACGTAAATACGTTGGATAGTTAAACTTTCACCTGACGATAGTACACATTTTAAAAAGTTTAGATTTACTTTATTTGAAAAGATAGAGCAACGAAATTTTGCATGTACCTCCGCCATTGACATGTGACTTTTAGAAAAGAAGTTACATAGTATTTTTTAAAAAAGTACAGTAAAAAACGACTATTTTTTCGAACAAATTGTGCAATATACTTCAGAATAGATGAAATCTGTTTACACCATTGTTGCCGTCACCAGAAGAGCTTTCTAATGATACCAAAAAATGTATGCTACAGACTAGAGTGCTGCAGTTAGAAGCAAAAAAGACGCAATAAGGCAACACGAGAGCAAATGCGCCATTGAAAGGCCGTAGACGCGAAAGGCGGTGGTATATACGGACGTGTGTAGCCTCTCCAAAAACCATTGTATATGTACATGTGATACGTCGTTAGAAGCAGATTTGAAAGGGCATTCATACGCATTATGGACATTTAGGAACGAGAAAACGATATAAAAATTAGCAACGAAATTAACTTCCGATTACCGATCCGTTGAAACGGAAATAGCATGCGGCATTACATGCGGACAGCTATACACAACATTGCAGACGTGCATGTTATACATCGCTAGAAACCCCATGGAAAGACCTTTCAAATGAATCTAAGATATTAGAAATCCAATGAGGGAAAACGAAATTAGAACGAAAGTCTACTTCCGCTAACGGCGCCGTTGCGACGGAACTAACATGCGGCATTAAATATGGACAGCTATACACAACATTGCAAACGTGCATGTTATACATCGCTAGAAACCCCATGGAAAGACCTTTCAAATGAATCATAGATATAAGAAATCCAATGAGGGATAACGAAATTAGGACGAAAGTCTACTTCCGCTAACGGCGCCGTTGCGACGGAACTAACATGCGGCATTACATACGGACAGCTATACACAACATTGCAGATGTGCATGTTATACATCGCTAGAAACCCCATGGAAAGACCTTTCAAATGAATCATAGATATAAGAAATCCCATGAGGGATAACGAAATTAGAACGAAAGTCTACTTCCGCTACCGGCGCCTTTGCGACGGAACTAACATGCGGCATCAAATCTGGACAGCTATACACAACATTGCAGACGTGCATGTCATACATCGCCAGAAACCCCATGAAGAGACCTTTCAAAGGAATCATAGATATTAGAAATCCAATGAGGGATAACGAAATTGGAACGAAAGTCTACTTCCGCTACCGGCGCCGCTGCGACGGAACGGACAAGCGGCATTACCTACGGACATGCCTAGCATCTTTGCTCAACGTCGCACATGCACATGCCATACACCACCAGAAGCGAATTGAAATGCTCTTTCTAATGAATATAAGATACTGAAAGTCGCATCAGACATGTACACATGATTAACCAAGAAATAACGCACTGATGGTGTTGGCGACGCACGGGACACGCGGCATGACACGCAGACGTATGTAGCTTGCCATGCCAGTGCACATGGGCTTGTCGTACATCGTCTTGAAGCCCATTTGCATGGGCTTTCACATGCACTATAGATGTTAGGGATCTTCGAAAGGAGAGAGATACCATAAGGGGTTATTGGCGGGGTCGACATGAGTCGGCGGCGGAAGTCAAGCCGGATAGAAAAGCGGCACTATATGCAGACGGTTGCAGCTGTGCACAGCATTGCAGACGTGCATGTTATGCATCGCCAGAAACCCCATGAAAAGACCTTTCAAATGAATCATAGATATTAGAAATCCAATGAGGGATAACGAAATTAGAACGAAAGTCTACTTCCGCTACCGGCGCCGTTGCGACGGAACGGACAAGCGGCATTACCTACGGACATGCCTAGCATCTTTGCTCAACGTCGCACATGCACATGCCATACACCACCAGAAGCGAATTGAAATGCTCTTTCTAATGAATATAAGATACTGAAAGTTGCATCAGACATGTACACATGATTAACCAAGAAATCATGCACTGATGGTGTTGGCGACGCACGGGACACGCGGCATGACACGCAGACGTATGTAGCTTGCCATGCCAGTGCACATGGGCTTGTCGTACATCGTCTTGAAGCCCATTTGCATGGGCTTTCACATGCACTATAGATGTTAGGGATCTTCGAAAGGAGAGAGATACCATAAGGGGTTATTGGCGGGGTCGACATGAGTCGGTGGCGGAAGTCAAGCCGGATAGAAAAGCGGCACTATATGCAGACGGTTGCAGCTGTGCACAGCATTGCAGACGTGCATGTTATGCATCGCCAGAAACCCCATGAAAAGACCTTTCAAATGAATCATAGATATTAGAAATCCAATGAGGGATAACGAAATTAGAACGAAAGTCTACTTCCGCTACCGGCGCCGTTGCGACGGAACGGACAAGCGGCATTACCTACGGACATGCCTAGCATCTTTGCTCAACGTCGCACATGCACATGCCATACACCACCAGAAGCGAATTGAAATGCTCTTTCTAATGAATATAAGATACTGAAACTCGCATCAGACATGTACACATGATTAACCATGAAATAACGCACTGATGGTGTTGGCGACGCACGGGACACGCGGCATGACATGCAGACGTATGTAGCTTGCCATGCCAGTGCACATGGGCTTGTCGTACATCGTCTTGAAGCCCATTTGCATGGGCTTTCACATGCACTATAGATGTTAGGGATCTTCGAAAGGAGAGAGATACCATAAGGGGTTATTGGCGGGGTCGACATGAGTCGGTGGCGGAAGTGAAGCCGGATAGAAAAGCGGCACTATATGCAGACGGTTGCAGCTGTGCACAGCATTGCAGACGTGCATGTTATGCATCGCCAGAAACCCCATGAAAAGACCTTTCAAATGAATCATAGATATTAGAAATCCAATGAGGGATAACGAAATTAGAACGAAAGTCTACTTCTGCTACCGGCGCCGTTGCGACGGAACGGACAAGCGGCATTACCTACGGACATGCCTAGCATCTTTGCTAGAAAGAAAATATAGCTGAAAAAGATATACTATGTTAGATATATAAAGAATGGTATGTTTGAACCAAATATATCATGAAATAGACTTTTGCGAAACCACATGAACGAAACATTGCATTGCATTTGAAATGACTTATATAGCGCAGAACGGATATAGAAAAATATATCTGAAAAAGACATAACACATTAGATACATAAAGAATTGTATAACTGAACCAAATACATTATGAGCTATTTGTGTTAACCAGCACTCACCACGTGGAGGTTGCTCATTTAAGAGTGCCATTTTTCTTCTCCTGCACCATTCCCACAACAGCAAGTTCGAACAGCGAACCCCTTTACTACTGCTGTATAAACCTAATGGGTCGAAACTGACATTAGGTTATGGAATTACAGGCTATAACCTACTACTTCTATCCTACGGTTTTGGTTTGATCTACTCTCTGGTCTAGTGTCATGTGGCTTTTCCTGCACCATTCCCACAACAGCAAGTTCGTACAGCGAACCCCTTTACTACTGCTGTATAAACCTAATGGGTTGAAACTGACATAAGGTTATGGAATTACAGGCTATAACCTACTACTTCTATCCTACGGTTTTGGCTTTATCACCTTTCAGGTCTACTTGTTTCTCACCTTTTGGGCTTTATGAGCTTGCCTTTTCCTTTGCTTTTCCCTTTTCCCTTCCCCCTACCTTCAAGGTGTTGGAGCTGGGGCTGGAGCTGGCTGGAGGAATCTGTTGGAACTGACGCCGATGCAGATTCCTCAGCGTTTGATGTACCCGCTGCTTGTTGGATAACATCTTGCACAAAAGCACACTCACTAGCAGCCTGTAAGGGAGTCTTCTTAGCGTAGTACCTACTGACAGTCTTTTGGCCATGTGCAAGATAGTCACTGGCCATCTTACGTTTTGCAGCATCATCGGGATGCTGCCTTGCCGCTTCAGTCTCCAAAGCTTTCCGAACATCCGTGGCCGTAAATGTCCTCCGTTCGTTTTCGAAGTTGGGTTTAAGGAAACCTCTTGTCCTCTGATAGCGGGCCAACTCGAGACACATATTCCCCACTTCAGTGCCGTCCACTCTCCTGAAGAAAGGCGATTTGTCCGGTAGAGCATCTTCAGGCATGTCACCACGTACATATTGACGGTAATCCCTGAACATGTCGTAATCCTCTTTGAACAAGCTTAGGGTGACCAGGAAGCTCATGGACGTCTTGTGGTCCATGAAAGAAAGTTGGTACCTCCCGGCAACACACCGTGCCTTATTGAAATCTGCCAACTTCATACACGACGGCACTGAAGGTCTTTGGGCATGTCCAAGTTGAATTATCCCACAAGACAAGTACCGCATCACCAGGCGCTGATCGTCCTCAGATGGAAGTTGATCTGCCTTGGCCCGGTCCAGGATGTCCCTCACCTCTTGTCTGGTTGCAGGATCGGTGTACCCCTTTTGAACAACGGAAATGGGCGGCGGTTGTTTGGTTTCATCTCTGAATTCTGTAACAGATTTACGGACCTCTTCGCGTTTATACTGGCTAGAGACACCTGTATATGAACAATGCGTAGCACTTGTAAACCTACGCAAATTATCGAAAACCCTTGGGGACATTTGAACGTACGTTTGGCAGTAGCTGAGAAAGGATTTGACAGCTGACATGTAATTTTTAATGCCACCTGCAGATACCCCATTTTGTGAAAGGACCGTGTTAAAATAATGAATTTCATCTACATGCTCAAATATATCAAAGTTGATACAAGCCATATTACTATTTGGGAAAACATGTTTTTGGATATAATAGAAAAACTTAGAAACGCGGCGACACGTGTCACCAGCATTACGCCCTGCTTTTTAAAGAATATTGGTTAAATATTGATAAAACCCTGAAAGTGTCGGCTCACTTTCAGGGAACCTATCGTATAAGCCAGTGTTTGTAAGATTAGCCCTGACTGTGTTTTGTTTGTAATTATACCGAGTACCACTTCTGGTAGACCCAGTTAAACCAGCACTGGTACTCGGCATTGGATTACTAGTTGAAGGAGAGGCTGCAGATGCGTCCTCTCCTTGAATTGTGTGGCCAAAGTGTTTAAGTACCCTGATGTAATCAGGGATTTGATTTTTGTTGACACTGTATGTGCCACAAAATGCCAATAGAGCCGACATTGACACCAGCTGTGTAGCAGTATAGGACTCGCTACGGCGGCGATTTTGGGCGTGTATGGCGTGTAGACCAGGAGTAGAACTACCAGGATAACATTGCTTTGAATGCGCGATGCCTTTGTAATATGTTTTACACTTTTGACAAACGACCGAAATGTTTGTGGAAGGCATACTTGATGATAGTGCTGGGACACTTACTTTCTGGGAATGATTGGTCTGGATGTCACAGTCTTGGACAAATTAAGAAATAAACTGCTTATACGATATGTCTATTTAGGGAATAAACCTAGTAATGTTGAGTATCAGTTTGATAAAGTGAGCAACGTAAATGACTGAAAAATGCAGAAATTAAGAACAAACGAGAAGAAATAAAAATAAAGTTCACTTGCCAATGGTGATTGCCAGCGCTGACTGGTAGTGATCCACTAAGACACTTGGTCTGTGATGATGAAATTGCAGTGAAATGCATTCCCTTATATTACCATGTCGCGGTCAGACAACCAATGGGATGGTTTAGATGAAGTTCACGTGGCCAAGCCGGATGTTTCTACGGGGGAGGAGGAAACTGGAAATTGTCCATCTCCATTCCATGCGTGATGTCCATTTGGAGGGGCAAGAGCATGCCAAAAGGTGTGAATTGCACATGCCAAAGGAATTTTATACGCAAAGTTGAAGTCAGTGGGGCGACGAGGTTTAAAATCACAAAGTAGCGGCATGTCAAAAGGAAGTGACCCAAGCTGAGTGATTATAACCATAAGAGAGCAAGGCAGGTGACGAAATTACAATTGCTGATAAATAGCATCTCCAGGGTACGAAGATGTGAACACAGACGAGTGATATGCAGCTAATCACGTAGTAATTAAGTTTACAGGAAGGTAGAGAAGAACGTGTACTCGTAGTATATACAATCAGTCCATGCGGACAGATCTGAAAGAAGTTATGAAAATAATGATGATAAGGAGTTGCGAACGCAACTCAGTAACTAAGTGGCCAGACAGAGGCGGCCTTTGTGATAAGTTACAGTTGTCAGAGCATGGCGCCATCTTGTCTGTTTGATGCGCGTCGTTACATAAGGGAACGTTTATTCGAATGCACAGTATACCTTGGCACATCCACATTGTCAAGGTATTACCGACCCCTTTTACACCATTGGTTTCTGGTGCTGAAGTAACAGCTGAGGAAAGATGCGCGCCAGATCCCCAATTCTACCAGCCACACGCACAAGTACAGTTACATAATGCCGCGCATTCCTTGATTAAAAGACGTTCCTTGAATGCATATCATAACCTGGCATAGACGCACTTTCAAGGGCTTTCAGGTGCGTTTGAAACATTAAATGTTGGATGATTGATCGTGAAAGTATAGGTGCCGTAACACTGACGGGAGACGTGCGCCAGACCCCCGACTTTACCCGCCATCAGCAGTTGCATAATGACGCGCATGGCTTGACTGTCTGAGGTGACACGAATATACGTCACACCTTGGCACAACCGCACTTTCAAGGGCTTTCCGATGCATTTTAAATCTTTCATTTTGGATGAAGGATAATGAAATAATAGCTGGCGGAAGGTACGCGCCAGATCTCCGTTTTTACCTACCAGTCGCACAAGAACAGTTACGTAATGACGCGCATTGCCTGATTATCTCATGTTCCTCGAACGCCCGTTATAATTTGGCAGAGCCGCACTTTCAAGGGCTTTCAGATGCATGTTAAACATTAAATTTTGGATGGTGGATCGTGAAATTATAGCTGCCGTAACACTGACGGGAGACGAGCGCCGGATCCCCGACTACTTTACCCGCCATTGGCGCAAATGCATTTACATAATGGCGCGCATTGCTTGACTCTCAGACGCGACTCGAATGCACATTACACCTTGGCAGAACCGCACTTTCAAGGGCTTTCCACCACCGTAAAAGTTTATATATTAAGACCACAGGCGTTGCTTCTATGGCTTTATTCCAGTTCGTTGCAACTTTAGCTCTGTCACGTATATTGATTCCTGTGTAGAGCGAATGTCTAATGTTGCACACCAGCATGTTGCACATTTCCAGAATCCCACATGAATCCCCTTGCAAATGCTTTGTAGTTGTAAATATTAACGACGCCGGTATAGCCGGTGAACAGATTCATGTAAATTCCGCCAATCTATATCACCTGCGGTATTTGTTGCATTTCGCACATTAATACCCATGTAGCTCCACCACTAAATGCGCAACGTGTGCGTTTTATACACTGTCTGACACACGCTTTAACTGGCTTTCAAACGCAGTATAGAAATGCATTTGTCTAAGATTAATCGTAAGAGTGGTTGCCATTACATCATGACCGGACTATGGTGGCATGATGACTACTGTGATATAGAAGAATTGAAGTTCAACAAAATTACACAAACCATCATGTCGGAGATTCAATCTGGACTGGTTACCAGGGGCACCATTAGAATCACGTTTGCATTTTTGGAGAGAGCGTTGGATCGGGTTTCCAACCATGTATAACATGCATAGATATCACAAAGTAAAAGGCTTCCAAAATACAATGGCGCGAGCGACTTCCACCGGAGGCTGGGTGGAAGAAAAGTCTTCCACCGAGACTCCTGTGGAAGAAATTCAGAAGGCCTAAAATCACGGAAACCTTAATTGCTGGGCTATAAATTTGCCAAAAAAGAAACGGAAAAATTCTACGTGACGCGCAAGGGTCCCGCTATCCAATGACGTGCAGGATGCGCGTGTAAGGCGGCGAATGCAGCTCCCAAGGGAGCCGTGCTGCAATAGGTGATACAATCTGGGTGGATTCTATGTCGCTTCTCTCGTCTCCACGATACCGCCTCCCGGATACTCAGATACCTGGATTTATTCAATTGTTAAGGAATATAATATGTGATTCCATTGAGGGGGGATTCTTTTTCATTGCTCGATTCAGACATCAACAGTGCAGTTCGACTGCTAACGTCTGTGTTAACAACCACCTTGGTTTGATCATGACTGTGAAATACAAAAACTTAAACTTAAATCACTATAGGAGATATAAATGTGAGGAAAATTTACATGAGTATCTGAGTGTCAAGTTTGACTTTAGGAAGTGTTGCCAAGTTACGAAACAGAAATATAACGAGAAGTTAACGAGATACATTGAAGAAACTTTGAGAATCAAGGATTGCAAACAATTCTGGAAAACAATTGGAATTTCTTGAAGGGTTATACGGGTGTTAGAAATGTAACACCGGGAGCTTGGTTTGAATATTTTAATACATTGCTGAATCCGAAGACAACTGATAATAACAATACTGAATTTGACCATTTTGTACATGATTTTGTAGATAATCATACTTGTGAAACGTGTGATGAAACCCCTTTCCATACAGACTTTCTGTCTGAGGAGATCACAGACGCTGAAGTCATGGACTCTACTAAATATTTGAAAAATGGAAAGGCCCCAGGAGAGGATGGCATTCTTACGGAATTCCTGCAAAGTTGATATTGCATTATTGACAGCGTTTCTCCTACCACTATTTAATAAAGTAATGGATACTGGTAATTTCCCTGAATCATGGGCAGTCGGATTGATAATGCCACTGCATAAATGTGGAAGCAAGGCAGACCCCAGTGTATTTCGTGGTATTTCGCTTTTAAACGTTTTTGGAAAAATATTCACAACAATTTTAGAAAAACGACTACGGACATGGATTGAACCTAATGATCTGCTATTGGAAGCTCAAGCAGGATTCAGAGAAAATTATTCAACAATGGACAATATGTTCGTCCTTCAAGCGTTGTGTACAAAATATCTATCGAGACCAAAGGGGCGATTTTACGCCGCTTTTATTGATTATAAAAAGCATTCGACTTCATTCCAAGAAAGAAATTGCTCTATCTGTTGCTGAAACGTGGCTGTCATGGGAAACTGTACACCATCATCAAGAATATGTATAATCATGTTATATCTTGCATTCAGAATGATGGACAGAAAACTCCTCTTTTCCAAACATCCTCTGGAGTAAGACAGGGGTGTATACTGAGCCCATTGCTATTTATATTTTTATCAACGAATTGGTAAGTGACATGTATTCTTCGATTGGAAAAGGAGCTTTTGTTTCAGCATCAATAGAGGATATTATGTTGACGTTATTTGCCGACGATATTGTTACATTCTCATATATCGTGGTTGGACTACAGAGACAGCTTTGAAATTAACATGGACAAAACTAACATTATCGTTTTTCGGATTGGTGGAATCCTTTCAAGACGCGAATCCTGGACATTATGCGGAAAACCTGTTAAGATTGTGTCTTACTATAAATATCTCGGGTTAGTGTTCTCCTGTGTTTTAAAGTGGACAAAAGCATGTCAAACATTGGCCTCACAAGCGGGAAAGGCTGTTACACCTCTGTATTCAATAAGTGCAAAGACTTATCTTTCTCAACTGCATGTAAACTGTTTGATTCTTAAGTGTCTCCAATACTGCTATACTCGTCGGAGATATGGGGCTCTGTTTACCAGGATTCTATAGAGAAATTACATGCAGCATATTTCAAGCGTTTTATAGGAGTTGGGAAGTTTGCAGCTAATAAAGCCATTCTAGGAGAAACAGGGCGATATCCCATGCATATCGATAGTCAACTAAGAGTGATCAAATATTGGATTCGACTTCTGCGACAAGAACCACAAAGATATCCATATAACTGTTATATGATGTTAAAACAGCTGGATGAGAATGGCAAGTCTACCTGGGTGTCAAATGTACGACATGTGTTGTTTGTAATTGGATTCTCATATGTTTGGATGATACAAGATGTCGGGGACCATAAACCGTTTCTATACACGTTTAAACAACGTTTAATTGATATTTATTTACAAGATTGGCATGACTCCATCAACAACTCAAGTTATCTCGATCATTACAAGCAGGTGAAATTGTCTCTTCTGCAACCTGAGAGATATTTTATATTGCCACTGGATAAAACGTTGAGACGAGCATAATGTAAACTCCGAATATTCCTGCACAATTTTTCTATTAACAAGAAGGGACGAGAAAATGCCCAACTTGACACTGACGCACTATGCCCTCATTGCAGCCTGGGTACGGAAGATGAATTTCACGTATTATTTATTTGTAGTAAATATGAATCTCTCAGGAACAAATTTCTGCTAATTCACCACAATATCAATAACCAATGTGTGATAAATTTGTTAAATAGTGAAAATGTTTCAGTTATTACATCGGTTGCTCTATATCTGAAAAATGTTTCCAATGTAAGGTCAAGCACGTGACCAAAGTTTGTATATTTTCTTGTAATTGTTCAATGGGCCATGTGGGCAAAGTACTGAATAAACCATTTTCCATTTCCATAAATTACGTGATAGATACTTGCATCCTTATTTTTCCATTGTTTCGGAGTAGGACAGTCAGCTTGCATATAAAGTGACACAGTAGGGCAGTCAACTTACATATAAGCTGATACAGTAGGACAGACACCTTACACATGACCTGATATAGGACAGTCACCTCACACATGGCCTGATAAAGTAGGACAGTCACCTTTCATATGAATGATGCAGTTGCACAATCACCTTTCACATGACTATATCACAGTCACCTTACCTGTTTTTTTTGCAGTTGGACATTCGTCATGCCTAACCTCTTTGAGTGGTATTTTTAGGTGGAGAGTCAGATGAGGAACTTCATCCTTGCACGTCCTTCTCCTCCACCAATGCGTTGGGCCGCACAAACTCACCAATATATCACTCACGTTCGTTCTCAAAGCAGGTAGCACAGTGGTCTTCTGCAGATGTGCCCATGGATGAAGCACAGATGACATCATGGCAAGTTGGATTACATCGGCCACTAACAATACACATATCTGCATTCATAAGAGAATCAACAAAATATATAGAGAGACCATGATTATTTACACAAAGATCAGAGACATCACAGGTGGGTATGTACACCTTCGATCCATCATTTCTCCTCACCCGCTGTTGAAGTCAAAACAGATATAACAATATTAATTTTGATACCTATAAATCGGCGCTAAAAGATCATTAAGAAAGGTGAGCAGCATGAACAAGCCGGGTCGAGGTCTCCACAGGTAGGTAGCACAAACACACAGAAAGTCATACGTCTCCTGACCCGCGTCTTGCTTCACGGTGAAAATCCGTTCTGGTTTCACCAAACCACACGCGGTAATCTTCATTGAATGTAATGTTTCAGCAACCCCTATAATGTCTAGATACAATGTGATTATCTTATCAGATGTGTGAAGACCTGCCAACAGCACTACAAAACCCACATCTGACCTATCGAGAATGTTGATGCCTATCGACAATGCTGATGCTGCTGCGATCTCCATCTATTGTCTTGGCTTCTTAATCCCTTATTTTCAGTGGTTTCATCGGACGCCGGTTGGGAGTTTCGCGGGAAGTGAAACAAAAAAGTTTTATTGCGCAAACGCTCCAAACTGTAGACACAAAGACAATATTCTACAAACGACAAAAATGAGATGAGATGAGATGAGATGAGATGAGATGTTTATAGCATAGCATTCCATCAAGAAACAGTAGCAATATTCTATAAACTACAAATATGAACACAATAGTTACATACATATAGAAATATAGGTACCAGTACAGCACATTACAACAGATTATCATATGTAGTATAATCCTATGGAAGCAATATGAAGCAATACACAGGATTCATTTAAACTGTAAATGTCATGACATATTATAGAAATAGTTTTGGGATTTCTGTTTGAAAAAAATGTTAAAACATCAACACGTGGTCCCATGCTCCCGTCACTTCCGGTGTGCGACGCCCAGCTCCATTCTCTGTGTTGTTGTCTGTCGTCTCCGCACTGACCCTGCCGATCTTGTCTCCGGTATTGGGGCCTGTCGCTATCAACATGCTGGATCCAGGCCCAAGAGTCCCCCTACCGGGTTTACCACCATCTTCTTGTTTGACTCTAAAATTCTCTGCTGTTGGGGTTTGATATTGTTAAAAGAACTTCGAAGATATTTTAAGTTTTGTAAATTCTTCTGACTTGCTTTCTAGGGAAAGACTTCCTATGTCATTTGATGCACCGCATTTTGCAATATGGGCCCTGTGTCTGGAACCATAAAAGTCCTTTCTCTTATCACTATCAACTTTACATTCAGTTTGAAGCCATCTTTAATACGACCTTTCATTTTACTGTTTAATTTCATTTGTTGATGGTTGGAGATTGCGAATCACTATGTCGAGATGAATGGAATGAGTACTGTTCGTGTTGGCTGTACTTGCTTGTGAACTGCATGCCTCAGCCTGTCGATCGGGTTATGTGGTGAACCGGCTATTCCTTGGTGTTCCCTCTGACAAGTACGATCCCTTAACATACAGAGGTATTTCACTAACGCATTCGAGTTATAAGTTGTACTGCTCTGTATTTAATTCCAGGTTGTACAAGTTTACAGAAAACAGAGACCTGATAGAAGACGATCAGAACGGGTTTAGAAAAGGAAGGTCGACGGTGCAACACATATCATCTCTCACCTCTATAGTGGAGTCGAGGAAAGCACACAAGAAATCAACTTTTCTAGCCTTTATAGATTTTAAGAAGACCTATGACACCATCGACAGAGCTACTTTATAGAGGAGATTATCACAAGCGGGTGTATATGGACGAATATATGTTGCTGTTCAGTCTCTATACAGAAATGTGAAGTCGTGTATCAGGATAAATGGTAATCTATCACAGTGGTTTCATGTACAGAGTGGTGTGAAGCAGGGATGCCTATTATCTCCTCTACTATTTAACATGTATATAAATGACTTGATAGTGACACTGAAAGCGTTGGATGTTGGTGTACCTATAAATGGGGAGAAAGTATGTGTACTAGCCTATGCAGACGACATAGTGCTCCTTGGAGAGAATGAAGCGGACATAAATATCCTGTTAGACTGTTCAGGTAGCTAGTGTTGTATCAACAAAATGTCTGTAAATCAGGAGAAGTCGAAAGTCATTCACCTTCGAAATATATCGACGCCTAGAACAGATAAGGATTTTTACTGTGGAAAGATGAAGCTTGATATGTCGGACTGCTACAGTTACCTGGGACTCCTTATAACTGAGTTTTTAGACTATTCACGCATGGAGAAAGCTGTCTCAAACTGTGCTACTCGTGCACTTGGTCTACTCATCTCGAAGTTCGAGACGATTGGAGGTATGCATATAAGTACTTATGCAAAGCTGTGTGACACGATGGTTTGGTCGACAATAGAGTATGGATCAGCAATATGGGGAACGAAGAACCCAACTTCAATAAGGGCCGTACAAAACAGGGCGATGAAATATTTTATGGGTTTGAGGAAATCTGCTCCTACCGCCGCAGTTGCTGGACACCACTGTCTGTCAAGCTGTGGGGGAGTGCCATGCGAGTCCACACCAGAGTCAACAGTCTTAGCAGAGATCGCCTAACACACAAGATTTTCCAGTGGACAAAAATATAGCAAGAAGAAATAAAAACAACTGGATTAAAAGTCTTCTAAATAAATTAAATTCTCCCTACCTTTCGGAATTAGGAATTAGAAGTGTCGAACGGGTCCCACATAAAGCAGACTGCCAGTAAAGTGAAACAAGCGGAGTACGACGAGCATGTGCAGGCCTGGAAGCAGACGATAACCTGCACTCGCAGCAAGACAGGCAGGGGAGGCACTAAGTTGCGACACTACGGCACTTTCAAGACAGAGTTCGCCACGGAGCCCTACACCACAGAGGCAATACCCCGACGTCATAGACGTGCACTCTCCATGTTCAGGTGTGGAGTCGCCCCGTTACATTTGGAAACATGCCGTTATAACCACACACCCCTGGAAGAAAGAGTCTGTTTAGCATGTATCGTTATTGAAGATGAGGCACACGTACTTTTACACTGCCCCCTATACAAAAATGCTACAACAATATGCTATATTCCTGTTATAGTTTTAATGTTAGTTTTTACGAAATGTCAACTGCTGGTCAGTTAGCTTTTATTATGTCAAATCCATCTATTTTTAAAATTGTTGCCCAAACCTGCAATGATATCTTAGATGTCAGAAAATCAATTTTATACAAGAATTAATTTGTTTCTATTATTTTTATCTTTCACAAATGTCTTATCTGTGCCATGTATAGTTTATGGAAAAACTTATTTGTCTTTGAGTGTGCAATTTTACAGTCTCTCATAATTCCTTACGGGATGGCTCATCACAAGTTTTTTTAATTCTTAGTTGTATATATTATTTTTTATGTGTATGAAGTGAGACTTGAATACAGTATCTATCTATCTATCTATCTATCTATCTATCTATCTATCTATCTATCTATCTATCTATCTATCTATCTATCTATCTATCTATCTATCTATCTATCTATCTATCTATCTATCTATCATAGGGGGGTTGAGGTCGGCGCATGACCGCCACCGTGACGCTATGGTATTGGGCCGGCGCTTTTCTAAGGTCATATTGTGGAAGTATGAGATCCAGCTGATGCCAAAGTTGGAAAATCTTCGGTATTTACGTGCTTCTTTTGTTCACAATATGGTCCTCTGGGGAGAGCATCAGCATTCTGATTTGACGTACCTGCACGATGAAAACCTTCAGGAGAGTTAGTGTCAAGCATGCGTGACGACCAGTGCCATTGTGATTGCACGTCTGAATGTAAGCCAGGACTTTGTAGTCTGTGTAAATTTTAAATTTACTGTGAGCTAGGTAAGGCCTGAAGGTCCTGATGCCTTGAAGCATTGCAAGACATTCTTGCTCAGTAACTGACCATTTCCTTCCACATGGATGAGACGACCTACCTCCATATGCTATGACATGCTCTTTACCAGCATTAGTCAGCTGACCCAGAACGTAACCAAGAGCTTAACCACTTGCGTCAATGGTTGGTATAGAGAGCTTTGTAAAGTTAGGGTAGGCAAAGTATTGGAGCACTAGTTTAGATGGTCGAATGCTTTCTGTCGTACTTGTGGCTATTCAAATTTTGATTCTTTTTGTAACAGCCGTGTGGGTGGAACAGCAAATATAGAATAATTTTGAACAAACACTTGGCTAATCCAAGAATTGGCGGACTTTTTGCTTGTAATTTGGGCCGGGGAATGATTTGACCTGCTTCAATTCCGTCTCCACCGACATATTCCTTCATCATTTCGTACAAATATTGTATGTATAATTCCCCAGTCGACGCACACCATATACCACGAATTGATAACTGCTGTTAGAATCCGGCTGGAGTTACCTTTTAGCTTACTCACGATATTTAAACCTGGATCCTCAATGGCGCCATCTTGAATGGACAACCTACACATTAAGGAAGAAACAGCGAGATACCACAGACCTAGCAAGTAGATGCGTCCTTTCTACAGAGATCTTTTCTACATAGAATGAAGTCAGAATAGGGATTACGATGAGCTACAGGCTTACGATGAGTACATTCATTCGCCCACTTATTCATTTATTTCGTTCATTCAAATTCGCTCTTTCATCTCTTCTCATTATTGTGCATTTTGTAGGGTGTAACGTTCACGATGAAGTATACCGTTTGGACATTGTCACATGTCATCACGTCATGCTTCATTAGACCCTTGTCCTTAACACCCCATCAGGACTTTCACAAGAGCATCCAGTGCAGGACACCCATTGCCTTTACACTCCACTGGGACTGCCACAAAACACCCATTGCAGGACATCCAACTCTTTCATATCAAACCTGGACTGTCACACACCCCCAATGCAGGACACACGTTTCTTTTAAATTCCACCATAACGTTCAAACAAGCCCACTTGAAATACATCCACCTCCTTCACACCCTAAAAGAACTGTTACACAACCTCCACTGCAAGGCACCCATCACCCATCACACTCCACCAGACCTGTCACACAACACCGAGTGCAGGACTCTCATCTCTTTCACACCCAATCAGGACTGTCACACATCCCCCACTGCAAGACACACACCGTCTTAAAACGGACGTGCGGGCGTGCGAGAGCGAAACAGACGACGTTTTGGCAACATTGAATAGCCCGGTATTATTCAGCCACGTGTTTGTAAAGAATGAGTGTGGTGTTTCGCTTAAGACTAACCACAGGTCTTTCATATGTAATGATTAAAAGAGTAAAAAAATATGAGTTTATTCGTTCTTTAAGGACTAGACTCTGTAGTCTAAGCATCTGTTGATGGTGGTGTATTCTCACGTCATGTATGTGGTATTGCAGTAATTGATCCTTTGTGTCAGTGTGCCAGCTGAATCGCTGGAACAGAAGTTGTTAAAGCACGCATTGTATCAACGTTTGCTGGCAGATTGGCCAGCACTAATTGGGAAGTATATCCCATGGGCACCCGTGACAAAAATCATGGAAAAATCACGGACCTCGTGCAGACGCGAAAGCAGTATGAGGACAAAGTATCATAATTGTTAACTGTCCCTCGCGAGCAGAATGTTCGTGCCCTTGGTATTCCTGGCAATGGGCATTTACTAGCCTAAAATATACTCGAATCATCACATTTATTTGTTTACAGAAGTTTTTTTATTTGAGTGAGTGAGTGAGTGAGTTTAGTTTTACGCCGCACTCAGCAATATTCCAGCTATATGGCGGCGGTCTGTAAATAATCGAGTCTGGACCAGACAATCCAGTTATCAACAACATGAGCATCGATCTGCGCAATTGGGAACCGATGACATGCGTCAACCAAGTCAGCGAGCCTGACCACCCGATCCCGTTAGTCGCCTCTTACGACAAGCTGAGTCGCCTTTTATGGCAAGCATTTTTTTTAATTGATGTACATGTATTTAAGTTCAATCATTCGTTCGTTCATTCATTCGCCCACTTATTCATTTAGTTCATTCATTCAAATTCGTTCGCTCGTTCATCTCTTCTCATTATTTTGCATTTTGTAGGGTGTAACGTTCAGGATGAAGTAGACCCTTTGGACATTGTCACATGTCATCAGGTCATGTTTCATTAGACGTCTTTGTAAATGTCATTGTGTGAGGTTTGACCAGGAAAGCCGAGCTACCTCACATTTGTCACCGGTACACAAAGTAAGCGAGCTCCCGTTGCCTACTCGGGTACTTCGCCTTGTGATCCCTATTTGATTCGTCGCAGTGTGGGTTCGAATCCAAGATGGGACCTAATAAGGACATTTGAGTTTAAATCATTTTTAATCTTGATGTCATTTGAGTTTAAATCATTTTTAGTCTTGATGTCCAATGATGCTGCTACATGTGATTTGTTTCACTTCAGAAAACAAATTCACGCTATCAACAGACTGGCGGTAACTGAATGTTGCTTATCACCCCCTGAATTCAACGTACAGTCGAGCACATTTGAAATATTCTATATCTAATCAATGGTGTGGTTTAATCGCATATTAAAGTCTTAGGTTGGTTCCAGATTTTAGAGTGGAGGTATTTTCGCTCCTCTGTTCAAACTGAACAATATAATGCCTCTTTCTCTTTAAATGTTATGAGTTAAATGTGTGAAAGCACAGAGGTACTCTACAACAAGCAGAATATTTGTTCAACAGTCATTAATGCAGAAGTATATTGCACGACAGCGAAGGTACTTTTATTGTGTCTCAATAAGCGTTGTGAAAAGCTTTGGATATGCTGGCTATAAATAAGTTTGTTTGAGTGAAGAATGGTGTGCACTGGGAATTATACAATGTAATAAAAACTATGTATGATGTTTGATAAAGTTTATAAGGCATAAAAGTGACAAAACCTAATTAGATAGATACTTTTGACGATGAATGCAATGGTATGATGCACCATTACACATTCTTAGTAAAGTCCAATGTCTGGTACACTTTTGCTTGTGTCTCATCAGGGATTCGAACCCGCACCCTAATCGTCAGCACACAAAGTCAGGCGCCTACATAACTCGCTCAGCCACCTGGATGGGCCCCTACCTAAAATGTACTAGAAAGTGTAATCCCAAATATGGCAAAGTGTAATCGTAGCTTTAGGCCGTGGGAGTCGTACCAGTTTACACTTATCAGAAGGGTAGACAAAGTACACGTATCTTTGATGGGCATTCTAGAAGTTGAGTGGATGAAGAATGAGGACTATGATTTACATATATATACAACCAGCAGGTGTATTGTACCACACTGAATGTGACTGCGGCGACACCTATGTTGGTGAAACCCCCAGACCCCGGAAGCACAGACTCAAGGAACACCACACCTCACTTAGAAAACAGGACTCAAATCAGCCATTGCCGACCACATCAGAGACCACCCAGACCACTCCATCAACCGGAACAACATCAAAATCTTAGAAAAGAACCAATCAGGCTACAAAGTCCGCACACTACAAGAGGCACTCCACATCAAGAAGATTGAACCGGCGATCAACAGAGATGGGGGCTACCAAATTCCACTCACATATCATCACTTGTTAAAATAATTCTGTACATCAACCCACTTTGTTGTAACAACATCCTACTGGCTTCCCATCAGTTTGTATACATCAACCCTATCATTGTATAAACAACTCATTTTCTTCTCATTTATTGTAACAACAATTCATGTATATATTCACTCCATAAATATAATACCCTGTACAATTTGCTTGACAAAGTCATTAGTATCTATGTGGAAACGTCGCACTCACTGAATACAAGTTGTATATCCATAAATCATAGTCCTCATTCGACAAAGTACGCAGTCTAGACTACCAGGTGTCCGACGTCCATTTATTGAGGAAGTCGCCGTGGCTGAGCGGGTTAGTCGTCTGACTTTGAGTGCTGGCGGTTTGGTCCCTGACTTTGATGGGGCAGGTACGATTCCCGGATGGGCCTCAACCAAAAAAGGTACTAGCATTTGTACTTTACTATGACAGTGTAATCCCAAATATGACATATATTACATTTCACCACTTTCGAAATAGCATTGTGGTATCATAATATTCTGTACTTGGGTTTAATTCTCGCGAAATAAAGCACCCGGGAGAAAGAACCCAGTCAGAACTGTTGGTTGTGCACGAAGACGATTCATTGGATGGTTCATTTGTCGATACGCTAAGGGATTTTTATGTGTATATAGTGATGATTTGTTTAACTGGCATTTTAGAAGTATGGTGAGTAATAAAAAAGTGAGATGTTTTTTTATTGACAACAACTTCTTTTATTGTATATGATGCGACGTTTTGGTATGGATTCATCTACTGTTGTCAAGCACATCCTTCCAGAACTCTTACACAACCCTCACTGCAGAACACCCAACTCCTTCACACTCCTCCTGGATTGTCACGACACCCATGACGTTTACACTCCACCACGACTGTCACAGCAGGTCAAGGTCAGAGAATAGTGTGGTGGTCTTTCTCATGAGAGCCAATTTTTTTCTGTGAATTTGTGACTTTTAATGCAGTGTAATTGCTCTAAGAAGTGACAGAAGACGGGTGAAACCCCGGAGAAAAGGATCTGCGGAAGATTCTACCCGATAGACTCTTATCTTGAGTGAAAAGTGAGTTTTTATGGATCTACCCGCCTCCCAAGATTTTGTAAACACAGTAATGGCGTCGCCGGTAGCCACCTCGGTCGCTCAGACAAGACTCCGCACTGCTTGTCTCTCAGTCCTAGATGATAAAAAACGTCCCCTGGATGAAGACACGATTCTCATCTCCACCAAGAAACAGAAGGGTGCAACTGATTCTGATGAGAATATTATACATGTGAAGGGTGATAGGTGTGAGCAGGGTGAGTGCACGAAAACTGTGTCAGATGTATTAGATGCCATAAAGGACATGAAAATATACTTCAATGAAAGGTTTGCCTCCATGGAAAAGCGAGTTGAGAACAGGTTTTTCGATATGGAAAAAAAAATGTTTGACAAATTTCAGTCGGTCCTAAAGGAAGAAATAAATTCAGTTAAAGAAGATATAGACTCACGATTCACTGATGTAAACAGTGAAGTAAACCGCTTGAAAGAAAATCATAATGAGCTTGAGCAGAAGGTTGAACGAGAAGTCAGGAATTGTAAGTCCTATGCTGAAGTAGCAGGCTCGCAGTCGATGTGCTATCGTAACATTGTCTTTAGGAATGTGCCTGAATCCAGAAATGAGAATGTGATCAACAAAGTGAACGGTGTGATCAAAGATGGTCTCCGGTTAGGGGAAATTAACATTGAGACAGCTGAAAGGAGGGAATCTCAGGGGTCAAGATATCCAGGGGTTATCGTTGCTACATGCAGGACAGCTGATGACAAAAGGTGTATACTCAGTCATAAGAAGAGACTACGTGACAGTGCCATGTATCACTCTGTTTATATTATGAGCGACAAGCCACTGCAACAGAGGATCATGGAGTCTAATATGAAGGTGATTGCCGAGACGGTTGGAAGAGGCTGCCTTAGGATGAATGGCAGTCGAGTGGAGAGGGTGGAGTTTCAACGCAACGACAGGCGCGGGGATCGTCACAGTCAACGTGACAACGGTCCACTTCGCAGGCAGGACGATCGTGGCTCGCGAACACGAGGAGATCAGCATGCACGTGGCAATGTTGATACACAGATATCACGTGATCACCACCGGGCCAATCAGGACACTGGACATCACTCGGATGAAGGTCATAGGTGGGAGCATGCACGCGGGAGAGCTAGGAGAGCCAATCAACGCCACTCTGACTAGGCCCGTTGCGGGTTCTGGAATGTGACGGGCTGGAGTGTGGACACTACTTCTGAAAACCATACGCTTCGTGAAACATTTGTACAACATCTTGATGTGGACATCCTAGGTTTAGCAGAAACGCACTTAATAAATGATAATAAAATAAAAGTTGATGGCTATACGTATTTTGGACAGAACAGAACACACATGCATCGTAAAGCCCGACGGGGGTCGGGTGGTGTTGGTTTCCTTATTAAGGACTCTTTCATAGATAAATATACAGTGAGTATTTTAGACAGTTCAGTGGAAGGTATTTTGTGGATACAGCTTACGCATAAGACGTTTTCTAACTGTATATCTACGTACTGCGTATGTTATCTTCCTCCTGAAAACTCAACGAGAAATGTGGACTCCTCGACATTTTTTGACTCACTATTAACCCAAGTTTTTAAATATCAAACTCAAAATATTAAATATATATGTGGTGATTTTAATAGCAGGTGTGGTGAAATGTGTGATTTTATAGAAGGGGTGGACATTCTACCCAATAGGCATGTTATAGACACTGTGGTGAATGGTAATGGTCGTTTGTTTATAGACTTTCTCATTAATGCCAATGTTTGTATTGTTAATGGGCGCAACGATTCTGCTACCTCTGATTTTACGTATATCTCCTCTAGTGGTTCGTCTGTGGTCGATTACTGTTTAACTTGTTATGAACAGTTAGATAACATTTCCGATTTTCAAGTAATCAGACCCACGGAGCTGATTGATTGGGCTAAACTGGCCAGTGTTGTGGACACTCAATGTGTGTTGAAATTAGACCACTCAGTATTAGTATGGAAGTCATCGTTACAGGCCTGTTGTGATTACCCCGATACATTCGATCACCTGACGACTGGGGTTGGAACTCTGAAATGTGACACAACGTGTGTGCCTGATAATTTCCTAGCCGGAACCGAGGTGCGACATGCTATCAAAGTTATCGTGGACAAGCTCGAAATGTCAGCCTCTAACCAATGCGACGTGGATGAAGCGTGTACTTCTTTTACAAACTCTGTAATGCAGGAAATGTTTGACAAACTACCTACAAAACGTGTCTGTTTCGACTCTAGGAATGGTAACAAGAAAAGAAGAACTAAAAAGCCTTGGTGGAATGAGGAACTTTCTCAAAAGTGGAATGAGATGTGTGCTGCGGAAAGAGAATGGTGTAAAAATCATGGGTCCAGTAGAAGGAATCTTAAGTGTAATTATGTGATGAAACGTAAAGTGTTTGACGCTGGTGTGAAGAAAGCCAAACGGGCATATACTCGGGAGTCTTTGGCGGAGCTAGAGACAATGTGTGATGCTAACAGTAAAGATTTCTGGAAGAAGATCGGGAAGGTGGGAGTTGGTTTTAATAGGAACAAAACCATTCCAATGGAAGTTAGACTTGACGATGGTTCTGTTTCGAAGGATAGAGCGGTTGTCATGGAAACGTGGAGGAAATCCTACTCAACTCTGTTAAACGTCAATGCAAGTGCCACGCCCACAGAGACACAGCCCGAGAGTGATGACTCCCAAGCTAACGCAATACTTAACACGGATATCACTCTGGAGGAAGTCTACTCTGCTCTCTTACATGCAAAGACTGGGAAGGCTGTTGGCTATGATGGAATACCGGTTGAAGTACTGCGGAACGAGCAAAGTCTATTGTTTTTATATAACCTATTTTATACGTGTTTTAAAACGGCACAGATTCCGAGTGACTGGGGTAAAGGAATTATTAATCCGATACCAAAATCAAGTTCTAATGACCCCCGTGACCCACTATCTTATCGAGGAATAACTATCACTAGCTCCCTTTACAAGCTCTATTGTTATATCTTAAATAATAGACTAAGTTCGTTTGTTGAATCCAGTGACCTGTTGATGGATGAGCAGAACGGGTTCAGGAGGAAGAGGTCTACCACTGAGCACATATATACTCTTACCTCTCTGATAGAAACAAGGAAATCACTTGGGAAACAAACTTTTGTTGCTTTTATTGATTTCAGCAAAGATTATGACAGCATTGACAGAGGTCTACTGTGGAATAGGTTGAAAGACTACAATATCAGCGGTAAAATGTATAATGCTTTAGTCTCACTGTACGAAAATGTGCAATCGTGTGTGCGGATAAATGGTTGTAGCACTGACTGGTTCAATGTCACCTGTGGACTGAGACAGGGCTGTCTTCTTTCTCCCCTACTATTCAACCTCTTTGTGAACAATCTTATCAGTGTTATGAAGGAACTTGGAATCGGCGTTTCCATTGATGGTCAGCAACTTTCTGTTTTAGCCTACGCCGATGACATTGTTCTTTTAGCGGAGACTGAAAGTGATCTCAATGTACTTCTGGATGTACTTGATAAATGGTGTGTGAGGAATAGACTGTCAGTCAATCCAGCTAAATCAAAAGTTGTGCATTTTAGAAGTCAATCTATGGAAAGAAGTGATGTTGTCTTTAGATGTGGTGCCACTGATCTGGAAATTGTAGATTGTTACACTTACCTGGGATTGCTGTTAACGGAGTTTTTAGACTACAATAGGATGGGAAGGGCAGTTACAAGTTCAGCTAGCAGAGCACTCGGACTGTTAATCTCTAAATCTAAAATCTTAGGGGGTATGCTGTATGACACATACACCAAACTGTATGATGCTATGGTCTGGTCAACTATTGACTACGGTTCGGCAATCTGGGGTCCGTATACAATCCCAGGAGTGAATGCTGTTCACAACAGAGCCATGCGGTTTTTCCTTGGAGTGCCTAAGTTCACACCTAACAGTGCGGTAATTGGGGAAATGGGCTGGACCCCTCCGTGTGTTCGCCAATGGTCAAGTGCTACCCGTTTTTATAAACATCTGTGCAATACTTCCCCGGATAGGCTGACACATAGAGTTTTCGAGTGGGCCAATGACAACGCGGGGAAGAAGAAAACGAACTGGAACCTGCGAGTTCAGAAACATTTTAAGAAGTTTGACCTGGAACATTTTATTCCGCCCGACAATAGCTTCCACACAAATTTTATCGTCTCTGAAGTTTCAAAGTGCAACATGAATGTTTTTATAGAGCAATGGAAAGCTGATTTACAACGGCCTACAAGTAAGAGTGGATCAGGGGGTAACAAGCTCAGACTATATCACTCCTTTAAAACAGAGTTCCGAACAGAGTCCTATGTTAAAAGTTCGATGGCTAAGCACCAGAGGAGCGCCCTGGCTAGAATGAGATGTGGTGTAGCCCCTTTAAAGCTAGAGACAGGAAGATACGAAAACCGTCCTCTTGAGATGAGAACATGCTTCCACTGCAACGACACCGTGAAAGATGAGAAGCACGTACTACTTCATTGTCCACTCTATAGTCATCTACAACAAAACCTTTTAACAAAATCTATAGAAACGCATCCTAGTTTTAGTTCTTTAAGCGATAAAGATAAAGATCTTTCATCCTCTCCTGCCCTGATATCATGTTTGTAACTGCCAGAACCTGCTCTATTTTACTCGAAGAGAGAAGAAATTTTATTTATAATAATTAGTCGTTTATGCTTGATGTAATGACGCATGTTATGCTTCTATTCTATGTGTGTTTTGCTTTGTATATTGATATTTTAGTAAGTCTCTCATAACCCTTTTGGGTGGCTCGTATATTTTAATCCTTTTTTTTTAACATTGTAAAATTTATTGTAATATATGAGGTGAGACTGGAATAAACTATCTGTCTGTCTGTCTGTCTGTCTGTCTCAGTGAAGGAGACGCGTGTCCTTAACACCCCATCAGGACTGTCACAAGAGCATCCAGTGCAGGACAGCTCGTTCGCCAGCTCCTCCTTTCATACCAAATGGCAAATCCCCTGCCCCATTACGATCGGTCTCCGTCACCTCACGACTGTTATGATTCAATGAGAGAGACAGCGTATGTTCTAACACAATGCAGCTCCTAATCTACTGTAACTGCAAATCCTTTAACAGATATGCACACTTTTGCTTTATTTGGGACATAGTTGTGGAGGAAGATTGCGTCTGTAGAAAAGTTGTTATGTTGTACATAAGAAAGAGAGGTCATTTTACCCTTGAATTAGTGCCATATAACCAGGCTTGTGTCACATACATTTGGCAAGACTACACACAACGTTTGCAGAGACATTGGCCCCGAATAAGGTATTGCTGAAATATCAATCACTGCCTGTACGTTCCCATGATATCCGTGCCTGAGAGCATGCACATGTAACAAATCACAAATAATGTCCACAATGCACAACAGAGAATAAGGATATAAACTGGACTCACATTTGGTTCTGCATCATGACGTTACATCTTCTGCACAAAGCGATCCATTGTTTCTCTTCTCGTTCATGACGTCAGCAAAGGTATGAACGTGTAATTAACACATAAAGTGGTTCAATTAGCGTCTCCTACTCCCCCTCCCCACCAAATAAAAATAAAAACAAAACTCTTACTCTAGCCTGGCAATGAAAAGCAACATAAATTTAATCTTCTTACGAACGTAACACATTTCATCCTGGCAATTCATGTTGACGTCAATTTTAAAACGAGCTCATGCTGTTTTATATCGTATGACCATCCAGAATTAACATATAATTGTGTAAAATAATCTGAGTTTGTGCCCAGTTACTGCCTACTTCTATGAAGTTATTGTTCACCTTCACTTGTACCAGTGGTGGCCATAAAACAGATTTATTGCAGCAGTGGAGTATATAAGAGATCGTCGACTGAGGCACATCACCACTAGTACTTGTTCCTGACATCCAACATGGCAGCTCTTGCGGTACTTCTCCTGCTATTGGCGTGCTCAGTCCAACTGTCCTCCACCATACAGGTCCCTCGGGAGACGGTCCAACAGCTATACGGGGTAGCCAGCAGGTATCCAGAGTGCACCAGCATCTACTGGAGAAGACCGCGATATGCCAGAGGCATCGTTTTTGTTTTGAGAAGCGCATGCAGAAAGGATGAATACACTTTCCGGTCGGCCATGAACAACCTCCAATGTTCTGACATAACGACTGCCGTTTCTCGGTCCTGTAGTCGAAAGTACAGCAGGTTTTGGGCCACCAATTTGGTATGTCGGTTTGCCAGGAAGGTCAACGAGCGCTGTGAAGACAGAAGCCCTTTCTGTAAACTCGCTATCTCTCGACTATCTCAAACAGGGGCTGGCATAACGTGTGAAGGGTACGAACGCTATTGCAAAAGCTCCAGTTCCCAGATCCGATATTTCTTTAGAAGTGTATGTCGACTGATTGACCAATTCTATTCTCAATGCTGTGGAGACAATCCAATGACCGAACAAACACCTACACCTGCACCAGTGACAACGACATTAGAGGTCTCTACAACTGAGTCGCCGACAACTACTCCAACCACAACCGAAGTTCCAATGACAGACCCAACAACAACTACACCGGAACCGACGACAACGACAACAGAGGTCACTACAACTGAGCAGCCTACAACCCAACCCGCCTCCACTACGCCAGGATCAACCCTGCCAGAAGTGGCGGATAAAACATTCTGTAAGTACTTTGTCAGTTTGCTCTACTTAGAGATTATGTGCGATTCGTCCGATGGATATATGTGTACTCGGTCGTCTATTCATTTTCTAGAATACTCGCATATCAGCTGATTTGCGTGAATTTATTGTACGATAATGTAATTCTGATTTCTGGTAGTATCCAAATTATGTAGCATTGGAGACTGGTCTGTGTTGCATCTGTGAAAGGTAAAACGATGTATAGTCAACACGTAATGTACTTTTTCCCATATGAATCCACAGTAACCGCTTGCCAACAACAATGTGTTCGCAACGATCTGGTTGGTTCCCCGTCCCTGTGTACACAAGGAACTCTCCCCGAGTCCTGTAACAACCTTGAAGCTCCGGCGACTGATGGCTCGTACACCTGCTGCCAAGGTTAACAACGGTGAGCCTTAGAATCAAATGTTATAGGGTTTACATCGCCATCAAACAAAGTTCTTCATGAATCGATTGGAACACGGCCATGCTTCAAGACATTACATAGAAATGTGTATCAGTTCAAACAATCAGAGGACCGGAAAGGTTTCGTTTTTAATCACCAGTTGTGAAGTAGATATATCTTTGTCAATCTACTTAACTCTTGATCCCCGCATATAGTAGGTTTTTCAGTAGAACATGGATATAGCGAAATTTAGATCCCTATTCGCTATACACATTTGTCCTCCATCTTGTAGTGTAGAGATTTAGAGCCATATATACTGAGGACACAAAACGTTTTACTTGTACATTGATATAACATTAAAATTCTGAATTTATCATTCACAGACATTAGCTAGAACATCTTTAACAATCACAACAATCTCAACAATATGTAACTTAAGCACTATTACAATTAAAATCTAAATGACCTACCTTAAATGTCAATTAATTTGCCTTAGTCTGCAAGATGGGACCATTTAAGGGAATGTTCTCACTTGACCATTTGACCATTGGTTGGGATCATCTACATCTTTGTGATTGGCAGCTCTTAACTCTTTTCCGGGCGGGGCCAAAATCAGTAGACACAGATTTTGCAAGAATAGATTCGCGATTCTTAATAATGGAACTGAGAGTGAATAATGGAATGCCAAACTCGAAAGCGATGGTTGTGTCACATTTTACACCTGAATCTATAGCCTGAATTATCTGAAGCTTGGTGTCAAAGATGATAGCTTTACGTTTGCCTGCCATAGTGACGAGAGTGAACCAGTAAAAGTTTTCATCGCGATGTGTTTCGTATGCTGATTAATAAATGACCACCAAACAATCTTGATTCGCCGCCAACAAGGTTGATGTATACTGTAAAGCTTAGGGCAGAGTTGACACTGAGTGAGTCCGCCAATGACGTCGTTAATTGGGTCTTTGGGCAGTAAATCAGTTCGCAACAGCGGTTAATTCGCTACTCACAAGATTGTTTTTCGCGTATAATTTTAATGATGACTGTTGACCGAATAATGTGTTCGCTATATCCGTTTGTACGCTCTATCCTTGTTCTCTATATCCATATTTTACTCTATTTTGTATCTGTTCCAGGGGTTCATGTTGATGCCAAAGCAATATATGCTTCAAATATTTAGTTAGAGAAAGCTGCTATGATACCCGTTAACTAGTCTCATATTTAATACGGATATTGAATATTGTTGATGGCTATAAGCTAGTCAGTTTTCGAGTAAGGTAAGTTTGGGTCAACTTGGAATAATATTTATTCTCTTAGAGCTCTACTCGCTGATTTTCTTGATTTACTGTTGTATATACGTTTGGTAACCATTGGCGCGGATAAATTTACAAATTAGCAGCGGCCGATACAAAACACATTTATTTGACCATTCACTGTCAGCATCGTCACATTGTAAAGATTGTAATGCATATTGTGTCCAGTTTGTGGACTTAGTCCGAGTTCTTTTGTGCGTATGAAAATATATGTACTGTTATTTGTGTCTCTTAGGTTTAAAGATTCACTTTTAGCGAGTGGGTGGGTGTGTTTTTACGCCGTTTTAGCAATAGCCCAGCAATAAAAGAGTAGGGGACACCAGAAATTGGATACACACATTGTACTCATGTGGGAAATTGAATCCCAGTCTTCAAGGCGTGACGAGTGAATGTTTAACCAATAAGCTATTCAACTTCCCCAGATTTACTAAGACGTCCAAGTTATTTTGAAGATAATGAATGCGTTTGTAGCTAGCAAAACCTGGAAGTGAGTTTGTAGTTTAACTGGGTGTCTATATTTCAGTGAAAGTCTTCCCAACTGAACCGAACGATGAACTCTATCCGAATTTCATTTTCAACATTCGGAAAAGTTTTTGAAAAGTAAACCAGCATCCTCTTACGAAGGAGAGTTTCGTCCGTATGCAGACTGATTGTGGACATCAGCACTGTCAGCATTGGCAGAAGCCATGGTCATTACCACAGCACCGTTGCAGGCAAATATCAATGTACATGTACATTTCGACAAGAACTCTTCTCCTTCGCGAAACTTCCAAAATAAATCTTGTAATGCAGCAATTTGTTTTCTGTCTTCACTTCACGTTACATGTCCAGTTACGAACCTGCAAACCAAGTTGGCTTCATACGAGGTCGTAGTGTATATCTGTGATTCCAACTTGTTAATTTGCATATCATTGTGTTCGTATAGTCGTAGGAAACCAGACACTACATTGTGATTAATCAGAAATAATGATCTTAATAGTTATTTAATGTCATCAGTCCCCATGGTCCTTAGCATGGTGATCTACCTTCAGTTGTTGGTGATATGTAGCCCGTATTTTATATTGCTTTGTCCACATAGTGATATTGGTTTTAACTTTCCACCCTAGTTTTAAATTGTAACTGTCATATTCTAGTTCTTTTACTATCCTTTCACGACAGGTCAGGTTTTCATGAAAGACATATATTCCATTTCAGTATTAAATGCTCTCGTCACGATATGGTTGGTATAGAGAGCTTTGTAAAGTTAGGGTAGGCAAAGTATTGGAGCACTAGTTTAGATGGTCGAATGCTTTCTGTCGTACTTGTGGCTATTCAAATTTTGATTCTTTTTGTAACAGCCGTGTGGGTGGAACAGCAAATATAGAATAATTTTGAACAAACACTTGGCTAATCCAAGAATTGGCGGACTTTTTGCTTGTAATTTGGGCCGGGGAATGATTTGACCTGCTTCAATTCCGTCTCCACCGACATATTCCTTCATCATTTCGTACAAATATTGTATGTATAATTCCCCAGTCGACGCACACCATATACCACGAATTGATAACTGCTGTTAGAATCCGGCTGGAGTTACCTTTTAGCTTACTCACGATATTTAAACCTGGATCCTCAATGGCGCCATCTTGAATGGACAACCTACACATTAAGGAAGAAACAGCGAGATACCACAGACCTAGCAAGTAGATGCGTCCTTTCTACAGAGATCTTTTCTACATAGAATGAAGTCAGAATAGGGATTACGATGAGCTACAGGCTTACGATGAGTACATTCATTCGCCCACTTATTCATTTATTTCGTTCATTCAAATTCGCTCTTTCATCTCTTCTCATTATTGTGCATTTTGTAGGGTGTAACGTTCACGATGAAGTATACCGTTTGGACATTGTCACATGTCATCACGTCATGCTTCATTAGACCCTTGTCCTTAACACCCCATCAGGACTTTCACAAGAGCATCCAGTGCAGGACACCCATTGCCTTTACACTCCACTGGGACTGCCACAAAACACCCATTGCAGGACATCCAACTCTTTCATATCAAACCTGGACTGTCACACACCCCCAATGCAGGACACACGTTTCTTTTAAATTCCACCATAACGTTCAAACAAGCCCACTTGAAATACATCCACCTCCTTCACACCCTAAAAGAACTGTTACACAACCTCCACTGCAAGGCACCCATCACCCATCACACTCCACCAGACCTGTCACACAACACCGAGTGCAGGACTCTCATCTCTTTCACACCCAATCAGGACTGTCACACATCCCCCACTGCAAGACACACACCGTCTTAAAACGGACGTGCGGGCGTGCGAGAGCGAAACAGACGACGTTTTGGCAACATTGAATAGCCCGGTATTATTCAGCCACGTGTTTGTAAAGAATGAGTGTGGTGTTTCGCTTAAGACTAACCACAGGTCTTTCATATGTAATGATTAAAAGAGTAAAAAAATATGAGTTTATTCGTTCTTTAAGGACTAGACTCTGTAGTCTAAGCATCTGTTGATGGTGGTGTATTCTCACGTCATGTATGTGGTATTGCAGTAATTGATCCTTTGTGTCAGTGTGCCAGCTGAATCGCTGGAACAGAAGTTGTTAAAGCACGCATTGTATCAACGTTTGCTGGCAGATTGGCCAGCACTAATTGGGAAGTATATCCCATGGGCACCCGTGACAAAAATCATGGAAAAATCACGGACCTCGTGCAGACGCGAAAGCAGTATGAGGACAAAGTATCATAATTGTTAACTGTCCCTCGCGAGCAGAATGTTCGTGCCCTTGGTATTCCTGGCAATGGGCATTTACCAGCCTAAAATATACTCGAATCATCACATTTATTTGTTTACAGAAGTTTTTTTATTTGAGTGAGTGAGTGAGTGAGTTTAGTTTTACGCCGCACTCAGCAATATTCCAGCTATATGGCGGCGGTCTGTAAATAATCGAGTCTGGACCAGACAATCCAGTTATCAACAACATGAGCATCGATCTGCGCAATTGGGAACCGATGACATGCGTCAACCAAGTCAGCGAGCCTGACCACCCGATCCCGTTAGTCGCCTCTTACGACAAGCTGAGTCGCCTTTTATGGCAAGCATTTTTTTTAATTGATGTACATGTATTTAAGTTCAATCATTCGTTCGTTCATTCATTCGCCCACTTATTCATTTAGTTCATTCATTCAAATTCGTTCGCTCGTTCATCTCTTCTCATTATTTTGCATTTTGTAGGGTGTAACGTTCAGGATGAAGTAGACCCTTTGGACATTGTCACATGTCATCAGGTCATGTTTCATTAGACGTCTTTGTAAATGTCATTGTGTGAGGTTTGACCAGGAAAGCCGAGCTACCTCACATTTGTCACCGGTACACAAAGTAAGCGAGCTCCCGTTGCCTACTCGGGTACTTCGCCTTGTGATCCCTATTTGATTCGTCGCAGTGTGGGTTCGAATCCAAGATGGGACCTAATAAGGACATTTGAGTTTAAATCATTTTTAATCTTGATGTCATTTGAGTTTAAATCATTTTTAGTCTTGATGTCCAATGATGCTGCTACATGTGATTTGTTTCACTTCAGAAAACAAATTCACGCTATCAACAGACTGGCGGTAACTGAATGTTGCTTATCACCCCCTGAATTCAACGTACAGTCGAGCACATTTGAAATATTCTATATCTAATCAATGGTGTGGTTTAATCGCATATTAAAGTCTTAGGTTGGTTCCAGATTTTAGAGTGGAGGTATTTTCGCTCCTCTGTTCAAACTGAACAATATAATGCCTCTTTCTCTTTAAATGTTATGAGTTAAATGTGTGAAAGCACAGAGGTACTCTACAACAAGCAGAATATTTGTTCAACAGTCATTAATGCAGAAGTATATTGCACGACAGCGAAGGTACTTTTATTGTGTCTCAATAAGCGTTGTGAAAAGCTTTGGATATGCTGGCTATAAATAAGTTTGTTTGAGTGAAGAATGGTGTGCACTGGGAATTATACAATGTAATAAAAACTATGTATGATGTTTGATAAAGTTTATAAGGCATAAAAGTGACAAAACCTAATTAGATAGATACTTTTGACGATGAATGCAATGGTATGATGCACCATTACACATTCTTAGTAAAGTCCAATGTCTGGTACACTTTTGCTTGTGTCTCATCAGGGATTCGAACCCGCACCCTAATCGTCAGCACACAAAGTCAGGCGCCTACATAACTCGCTCAGCCACCTGGATGGGCCCCTACCTAAAATGTACTAGAAAGTGTAATCCCAAATATGGCAAAGTGTAATCGTAGCTTTAGGCCGTGGGAGTCGTACCAGTTTACACTTATCAGAAGGGTAGACAAAGTACACGTATCTTTGATGGGCATTCTAGAAGTTGAGTGGATGAAGAATGAGGACTATGATTTACATATATATACAACCAGCAGGTGTATTGTACCACACTGAATGTGACTGCGGCGACACCTATGTTGGTGAAACCCCCAGACCCCGGAAGCACAGACTCAAGGAACACCACACCTCACTTAGAAAACAGGACTCAAATCAGCCATTGCCGACCACATCAGAGACCACCCAGACCACTCCATCAACCGGAACAACATCAAAATCTTAGAAAAGAACCAATCAGGCTACAAAGTCCGCACACTACAAGAGGCACTCCACATCAAGAAGATTGAACCGGCGATCAACAGAGATGGGGGCTACCAAATTCCACTCACATATCATCACTTGTTAAAATAATTCTGTACATCAACCCACTTTGTTGTAACAACATCCTACTGGCTTCCCATCAGTTTGTATACATCAACCCTATCATTGTATAAACAACTCATTTTCTTCTCATTTATTGTAACAACAATTCATGTATATATTCACTCCATAAATATAATACCCTGTACAATTTGCTTGACAAAGTCATTAGTATCTATGTGGAAACGTCGCACTCACTGAATACAAGTTGTATATCCATAAATCATAGTCCTCATTCGACAAAGTACGCAGTCTAGACTACCAGGTGTCCGACGTCCATTTATTGAGGAAGTCGCCGTGGCTGAGCGGGTTAGTCGTCTGACTTTGAGTGCTGGCGGTTTGGTCCCTGACTTTGATGGGGCAGGTACGATTCCCGGATGGGCCTCAACCAAAAAAGGTACTAGCATTTGTACTTTACTAAGACAGTGTAATCCCAAATATGACATATATTACATTTCACCACTTTCGAAATAGCATTGTGGTATCATAATATTCTGTACTTGGGTTTAATTCTCGCGAAATAAAGCACCCGGGAGAAAGAACCCAGTCAGAACTGTTGGTTGTGCACGAAGACGATTCATTGGATGGTTCATTTGTCGATACGCTAAGGGATTTTTATGTGTATATAGTGATGATTTGTTTAACTGGCATTTTAGAAGTATGGTGAGTAATAAAAAAGTGAGATGTTTTTTTATTGACAACAACTTCTTTTATTGTATATGATGCGACGTTTTGGTATGGATTCATCTACTGTTGTCAAGCACATCCTTCCAGAACTCTTACACAACCCTCACTGCAGAACACCCAACTCCTTCACACTCCTCCTGGATTGTCACGACACCCATGACGTTTACACTCCACCACGACTGTCACAGCAGGTCAAGGTCAGAGAATAGTGTGGTGGTCTTTCTCATGAGAGCCAATTTTTTTCTGTGAATTTGTGACTTTTAATGCAGTGTAATTGCTCTAAGAAGTGACAGAAGACGGGTGAAACCCCGGAGAAAAGGATCTGCGGAAGATTCTACCCGATAGACTCTTATCTTGAGTGAAAAGTGAGTTTTTATGGATCTACCCGCCTCCCAAGATTTTGTAAACACAGTAATGGCGTCGCCGGTAGCCACCTCGGTCGCTCAGACAAGACTCCGCACTGCTTGTCTCTCAGTCCTAGATGATAAAAAACGTCCCCTGGATGAAGACACGATTCTCATCTCCACCAAGAAACAGAAGGGTGCAACTGATTCTGATGAGAATATTATACATGTGAAGGGTGATAGGTGTGAGCAGGGTGAGTGCACGAAAACTGTGTCAGATGTATTAGATGCCATAAAGGACATGAAAATATACTTCAATGAAAGGTTTGCCTCCATGGAAAAGCGAGTTGAGAACAGGTTTTTCGATATGGAAAAAAAAATGTTTGACAAATTTCAGTCGGTCCTAAAGGAAGAAATAAATTCAGTTAAAGAAGATATAGACTCACGATTCACTGATGTAAACAGTGAAGTAAACCGCTTGAAAGAAAATCATAATGAGCTTGAGCAGAAGGTTGAACGAGAAGTCAGGAATTGTAAGTCCTATGCTGAAGTAGCAGGCTCGCAGTCGATGTGCTATCGTAACATTGTCTTTAGGAATGTGCCTGAATCCAGAAATGAGAATGTGATCAACAAAGTGAACGGTGTGATCAAAGATGGTCTCCGGTTAGGGGAAATTAACATTGAGACAGCTGAAAGGAGGGAATCTCAGGGGTCAAGATATCCAGGGGTTATCGTTGCTACATGCAGGACAGCTGATGACAAAAGGTGTATACTCAGTCATAAGAAGAGACTACGTGACAGTGCCATGTATCACTCTGTTTATATTATGAGCGACAAGCCACTGCAACAGAGGATCATGGAGTCTAATATGAAGGTGATTGCCGAGACGGTTGGAAGAGGCTGCCTTAGGATGAATGGCAGTCGAGTGGAGAGGGTGGAGTTTCAACGCAACGACAGGCGCGGGGATCGTCACAGTCAACGTGACAACGGTCCACTTCGCAGGCAGGACGATCGTGGCTCGCGAACACGAGGAGATCAGCATGCACGTGGCAATGTTGATACACAGATATCACGTGATCACCACCGGGCCAATCAGGACACTGGACATCACTCGGATGAAGGTCATAGGTGGGAGCATGCACGCGGGAGAGCTAGGAGAGCCAATCAACGCCACTCTGACTAGGCCCGTTGCGGGTTCTGGAATGTGACGGGCTGGAGTGTGGACACTACTTCTGAAAACCATACGCTTCGTGAAACATTTGTACAACATCTTGATGTGGACATCCTAGGTTTAGCAGAAACGCACTTAATAAATGATAATAAAATAAAAGTTGATGGCTATACGTATTTTGGACAGAACAGAACACACATGCATCGTAAAGCCCGACGGGGGTCGGGTGGTGTTGGTTTCCTTATTAAGGACTCTTTCATAGATAAATATACAGTGAGTATTTTAGACAGTTCAGTGGAAGGTATTTTGTGGATACAGCTTACGCATAAGACGTTTTCTAACTGTATATCTACGTACTGCGTATGTTATCTTCCTCCTGAAAACTCAACGAGAAATGTGGACTCCTCGACATTTTTTGACTCACTATTAACCCAAGTTTTTAAATATCAAACTCAAAATATTAAATATATATGTGGTGATTTTAATAGCAGGTGTGGTGAAATGTGTGATTTTATAGAACGGGTGGACATTCTACCCAATAGGCATGTTATAGACACTGTGGTGAATGGTAATGGTCGTTTGTTTATAGACTTTCTCATTAATGCCAATGTTTGTATTGTTAATGGGCGCAACGATTCTGCTACCTCTGATTTTACGTATATCTCCTCTAGTGGTTCGTCTGTGGTCGATTACTGTTTAACTTGTTATGAACAGTTAGATAACATTTCCGATTTTCAAGTAATCAGACCCACGGAGCTGATTGATTGGGCTAAACTGGCCAGTGTTGTGGACACTCAATGTGTGTTGAAATTAGACCACTCAGTATTAGTATGGAAGTCATCGTTACAGGCCTGTTGTGATTACCCCGATACATTCGATCACCTGACGACTGGGGTTGGAACTCTGAAATGTGACACAACGTGTGTGCCTGATAATTTCCTAGCCGGAACCGAGGTGCGACATGCTATCAAAGTTATCGTGGACAAGCTCGAAATGTCAGCCTCTAACCAATGCGACGTGGATGAAGCGTGTACTTCTTTTACAAACTCTGTAATGCAGGAAATGTTTGACAAACTACCTACAAAACGTGTCTGTTTCGACTCTAGGAATGGTAACAAGAAAAGAAGAACTAAAAAGCCTTGGTGGAATGAGGAACTTTCTCAAAAGTGGAATGAGATGTGTGCTGCGGAAAGAGAATGGTGTAAAAATCATGGGTCCAGTAGAAGGAATCTTAAGTGTAATTATGTGATGAAACGTAAAGTGTTTGACGCTGGTGTGAAGAAAGCCAAACGGGCATATACTCGGGAGTCTTTGGCGGAGCTAGAGACAATGTGTGATGCTAACAGTAAAGATTTCTGGAAGAAGATCGGGAAGGTGGGAGTTGGTTTTAATAGGAACAAAACCATTCCAATGGAAGTTAGACTTGACGATGGTTCTGTTTCGAAGGATAGAGCGGTTGTCATGGAAACGTGGAGGAAATCCTACTCAACTCTGTTAAACGTCAATGCAAGTGCCACGCCCACAGAGACACAGCCCGAGAGTGATGACTCCCAAGCTAACGCAATACTTAACACGGATATCACTCTGGAGGAAGTCTACTCTGCTCTCTTACATGCAAAGACTGGGAAGGCTGTTGGCTATGATGGAATACCGGTTAAAGTACTGCGGAACGAGCAAAGTCTATTGTTTTTATATAACCTATTTTATACGTGTTTTAAAACGGCACAGATTCCGAGTGACTGGGGTAAAGGAATTATTAATCCGATACCAAAATCAAGTTCTAATGACCCCCGTGACCCACTATCTTATCGAGGAATAACTATCACTAGCTCCCTTTACAAGCTCTATTGTTATATCTTAAATAATAGACTAAGTTCGTTTGTTGAATCCAGTGACCTGTTGATGGATGAGCAGAACGGGTTCAGGAGGAAGAGGTCTACCACTGAGCACATATATACTCTTACCTCTCTGATAGAAACAAGGAAATCACTTGGGAAACAAACTTTTGTTGCTTTTATTGATTTCAGCAAAGATTATGACAGCATTGACAGAGGTCTACTGTGGAATAGGTTGAAAGACTACAATATCAGCGGTAAAATGTATAATGCTTTAGTCTCACTGTACGAAAATGTGCAATCGTGTGTGCGGATAAATGGTTGTAGCACTGACTGGTTCAATGTCACCTGTGGACTGAGACAGGGCTGTCTTCTTTCTCCCCTACTATTCAACCTCTTTGTGAACAATCTTATCAGTGTTATGAAGGAACTTGGAATCGGCGTTTCCATTGATGGTCAGCAACTTTCTGTTTTAGCCTACGCCGATGACATTGTTCTTTTAGCGGAGACTGAAAGTGATCTCAATGTACTTCTGGATGTACTTGATAAATGGTGTGTGAGGAATAGACTGTCAGTCAATCCAGCTAAATCAAAAGTTGTGCATTTTAGAAGTCAATCTATGGAAAGAAGTGATGTTGTCTTTAGATGTGGTGCCACTGATCTGGAAATTGTAGATTGTTACACTTACCTGGGATTGCTGTTAACGGAGTTTTTAGACTACAATAGGATGGGAAGGGCAGTTACAAGTTCAGCTAGCAGAGCACTCGGACTGTTAATCTCTAAATCTAAAATCTTAGGGGGTATGCTGTATGACACATACACCAAACTGTATGATGCTATGGTCTGGTCAACTATTGACTACGGTTCGGCAATCTGGGGTCCGTATACAATCCCAGGAGTGAATGCTGTTCACAACAGAGCCATGCGGTTTTTCCTTGGAGTGCCTAAGTTCACACCTAACAGTGCGGTAATTGGGGAAATGGGCTGGACCCCTCCGTGTGTTCGCCAATGGTCAAGTGCTACCCGTTTTTATAAACATCTGTGCAATACTTCCCCGGATAGGCTGACACATAGAGTTTTCGAGTGGGCCAATGACAACGCGGGGAAGAAGAAAACGAACTGGAACCTGCGAGTTCAGAAACATTTTAAGAAGTTTGACCTGGAACATTTTATTCCGCCCGACAATAGCTTCCACACAAATTTTATCGTCTCTGAAGTTTCAAAGTGCAACATGAATGTTTTTATAGAGCAATGGAAAGCTGATTTACAACGGCCTACAAGTAAGAGTGGATCAGGGGGTAACAAGCTCAGACTATATCACTCCTTTAAAACAGAGTTCCGAACAGAGTCCTATGTTAAAAGTTCGATGGCTAAGCACCAGAGGAGCGCCCTGGCTAGAATGAGATGTGGTGTAGCCCCTTTAAAGCTAGAGACAGGAAGATACGAAAACCGTCCTCTTGAGATGAGAACATGCTTCCACTGCAACGACACCGTGAAAGATGAGAAGCACGTACTACTTCATTGTCCACTCTATAGTCATCTACAACAAAACCTTTTAACAAAATCTATAGAAACGCATCCTAGTTTTAGTTCTTTAAGCGATAAAGATAAAGATCTTTCATCCTCTCCTGCCCTGATATCATGTTTGTAACTGCCAGAACCTGCTCTATTTTACTCGAAGAGAGAAGAAATTTTATTTATAATAATTAGTCGTTTATGCTTGATGTAATGACGCATGTTATGCTTCTATTCTATGTGTGTTTTGCTTTGTATATTGATATTTTAGTAAGTCTCTCATAACCCTTTTGGGTGGCTCGTATATTTTAATCCTTTTTTTTTAACATTGTAAAATTTATTGTAATATATGAGGTGAGACTGGAATAAACTATCTGTCTGTCTGTCTGTCTGTCTGTCTCAGTGAAGGAGACGCGTGTCCTTAACACCCCATCAGGACTGTCACAAGAGCATCCAGTGCAGGACAGCTCGTTCGCCAGCTCCTCCTTTCATACCAAATGGCAAATCCCCTGCCCCATTACGATCGGTCTCCGTCACCTCACGACTGTTATGATTCAATGAGAGAGACAGCGTATGTTCTAACACAATGCAGCTCCTAATCTACTGTAACTGCAAATCCTTTAACAGATATGCACACTTTTGCTTTATTTGGGACATAGTTGTGGAGGAAGATTGCGTCTGTAGAAAAGTTGTTATGTTGTACATAAGAAAGAGAGGTCATTTTACCCTTGAATTAGTGCCATATAACCAGGCTTGTGTCACATACATTTGGCAAGACTACACACAACGTTTGAAGAGACATTGGCCCCGAATAAGGTATTGCTGAAATATCAATCACTGCCTGTACGTTCCCATGATATCCGTGCCTGAGAGCATGCACATGTAACAAATCACAAATAATGTCCACAATGCACAACAGAGAATAAGGATATAAACTGGACTCACATTTGGTTCTGCATCATGACGTTACATCTTCTGCACAAAGCGATCCATTGTTTCTCTTCTCGTTCATGACGTCAGCAAAGGTATGAACGTGTAATTAACACATAAAGTGGTTCAATTAGCGTCTCCTACTCCCCCTCCCCACCAAATAAAAATAAAAACAAAACTCTTACTCTAGCCTGGCAATGAAAAGCAACATAAATTTAATCTTCTTACGAACGTAACACATTTCATCCTGGCAATTCATGTTGACGTCAATTTTAAAACGAGCTCATGCTGTTTTATATCGTATGACCATCCAGAATTAACATATAATTGTGTAAAATAATCTGAGTTTGTGCCCAGTTACTGCCTACTTCTATGAAGTTATTGTTCACCTTCACTTGTACCAGTGGTGGCCATAAAACAGATTTATTGCAGCAGTGGAGTATATAAGAGATCGTCGACTGAGGCACATCACCACTAGTACTTGTTCCTGACATCCAACATGGCAGCTCTTGCGGTACTTCTCCTGCTATTGGCGTGCTCAGTCCAACTGTCCTCCACCATACAGGTCCCTCGGGAGACGGTCCAACAGCTATACGGGGTAGCCAGCAGGTATCCAGAGTGCACCAGCATCTACTGGAGAAGACCGCGATATGCCAGAGGCATCGTTTTTGTTTTGAGAAGCGCATGCAGAAAGGATGAATACACTTTCCGGTCGGCCATGAACAACCTCCAATGTTCTGACATAACGACTGCCGTTTCTCGGTCCTGTAGTCGAAAGTACAGCAGGTTTTGGGCCACCAATTTGGTATGTCGGTTTGCCAGGAAGGTCAACGAGCGCTGTGAAGACAGAAGCCCTTTCTGTAAACTCGCTATCTCTCGACTATCTCAAACAGGGGCTGGCATAACGTGTGAAGGGTACGAACGCTATTGCAAAAGCTCCAGTTCCCAGATCCGATATTTCTTTAGAAGTGTATGTCGACTGATTGACCAATTCTATTCTCAATGCTGTGGAGACAATCCAATGACCGAACAAACACCTACACCTGCACCAGTGACAACGACATTAGAGGTCTCTACAACTGAGTCGCCGACAACTACTCCAACCACAACCGAAGTTCCAATGACAGACCCAACAACAACTACACCGGAACCGACGACAACGACAACAGAGGTCACTACAACTGAGCAGCCTACAACCCAACCCGCCTCCACTACGCCAGGATCAACCCTGCCAGAAGTGGCGGATAAAACATTCTGTAAGTACTTTGTCAGTTTGCTCTACTTAGAGATTATGTGCGATTCGTCCGATGGATATATGTGTACTCGGTCGTCTATTCATTTTCTAGAATACTCGCATATCAGCTGATTTGCGTGAATTTATTGTACGATAATGTAATTCTGATTTCTGGTAGTATCCAAATTATGTAGCATTGGAGACTGGTCTGTGTTGCATCTGTGAAAGGTAAAACGATGTATAGTCAACACGTAATGTACTTTTTCCCATATGAATCCACAGTAACCGCTTGCCAACAACAATGTGTTCGCAACGATCTGGTTGGTTCCCCGTCCCTGTGTACACAAGGAACTCTCCCCGAGTCCTGTAACAACCTTGAAGCTCCGGCGACTGATGGCTCGTACACCTGCTGCCAAGGTTAACAACGGTGAGCCTTAGAATCAAATGTTATAGGGTTTACATCGCCATCAAACAAAGTTCTTCATGAATCGATTGGAACACGGCCATGCTTCAAGACATTACATAGAAATGTGTATCAGTTCAAACAATCAGAGGACCGGAAAGGTTTCGTTTTTAATCACCAGTTGTGAAGTAGATATATCTTTGTCAATCTACTTAACTCTTGATCCCCGCATATAGAAGGTTTTTCAGTAGAACATGGATATAGCGAAATTTAGATCCCTATTCGCTATACACATTTGTCCTCCATCTTGTAGTGTAGAGATTTAGAGCCATATATACTGAGGACACAAAACGTTTTACTTGTACATTGATATAACATTAAAATTCTGAATTTATCATTCACAGACATTAGCTAGAACATCTTTAACAATCACAACAATCTCAACAATATGTAACTTAAGCACTATTACAATTAAAATCTAAATGACCTACCTTAAATGTCAATTAATTTGCCTTAGTCTGCAAGATGGGACCATTTAAGGGAATGTTCTCACTTGACCATTTGACCATTGGTTGGGATCATCTACATCTTTGTGATTGGCAGCTCTTAACTCTTTTCCGGGCGGGGCCAAAATCAGTAGACACAGATTTTGCAAGAATAGATTCGCGATTCTTGATAATGGAACTGAGAGTGAATAATGGAATGCCAAACTCGAAAGCGATGGTTGTGTCACATTTTACACCTGAATCTATAGCCTGAATTATCTGAAGCTTGGTGTCAAAGATGATAGCTTTACGTTTGCCTGCCATAGTGACGAGAGTGAACCAGTAAAAGTTTTCATCGCGATGTGTTTCGTATGCTGATTAATAAATGACCACCAAACAATCTTGATTCGCCGCCAACAAGGTTGATGTATACTGTAAAGCTTAGGGCAGAGTTGACACTGAGTGAGTCCGCCAATGACGTCGTTAATTGGGTCTTTGGGCAGTAAATCAGTTCGCAACAGCGGTTAATTCGCTACTCACAAGATTGTTTTTCGCGTATAATTTTAATGATGACTGTTGACCGAATAATGTGTTCGCTATATCCGTTTGTACGCTCTATCCTTGTTCTCTATATCCATATTTTACTCTATTTTGTATCTGTTCCAGGGGTTCATGTTGATGCCAAAGCAATATATGCTTCAAATATTTAGTTAGAGAAAGCTGCTATGATACCCGTTAACTAGTCTCATATTTAATACGGATATTGAATATTGTTGATGGCTATAAGCTAGTCAGTTTTCGAGTAAGGTAAGTTTGGGTCAACTTGGAATAATATTTATTCTCTTAGAGCTCTACTCGCTGATTTTCTTGATTTACTGTTGTATATACGTTTGGTAACCATTGGCGCGGATAAATTTACAAATTAGCAGCGGCCGATACAAAACACATTTATTTGACCATTCACTGTCAGCATCGTCACATTGTAAAGATTGTAATGCATATTGTGTCCAGTTTGTGGACTTAGTCCGAGTTCTTTTGTGCGTATGAAAATATATGTACTGTTATTTGTGTCTCTTAGGTTTAAAGATTCACTTTTAGCGAGTGGGTGGGTGTGTTTTTACGCCGTTTTAGCAATAGCCCAGCAATAAAAGAGTAGGGGACACCAGAAATTGGATACACACATTGTACTCATGTGGGAAATTGAATCCCAGTCTTCAAGGCGTGACGAGTGAATGTTTAACCAATAAGCTATTCAACTTCCCCAGATTTACTAAGACGTCCAAGTTATTTTGAAGATAATGAATGCGTTTGTAGCTAGCAAAACCTTGAAGTGAGTTTGTAGTTTAACTGGGTGTCTATATTTCAGTGAAAGTCTTCCCAACTGAACCGAACGATGAACTCTATCCGAATTTCATTTTCAACATTCGGAAAAGTTTTTGAAAAGTAAACCAGCATCCTCTTACGAAGGAGAGTTTCGTCCGTATGCAGACTGATTGTGGACATCAGCACTGTCAGCATTGGCAGAAGCCATGGTCATTACCACAGCACCGTTGCAGGCAAATATCAATGTACATGTACATTTCGACAAGAACTCTTCTCCTTCGCGAAACTTCCAAAATAAATCTTGTAATGCAGCAATTTGTTTTCTGTCTTCACTTCACGTTACATGTCCAGTTACGAACCTGCAAACCAAGTTGGCTTCATACGAGGTCGTAGTGTATATCTGTGATTCCAACTTGTTAATTTGCATATCATTGTGTTCGTATAGTCGTAGGAAACCAGACACTACATTGTGATTAATCAGAAATAATGATCTTAATAGTTATTTAATGTCATCAGTCCCCATGGTCCTTAGCATGGTGATCTACCTTCAGTTGTTGGTGATATGTAGCCCGTATTTTATATTGCTTTGTCCACATAGTGATATTGGTTTTAACTTTCCACCCTAGTTTTAAATTGTAACTGTCATATTCTAGTTCTTTTACTATCCTTTCACGACAGGTCAGGTTTTCATGAAAGACATATATTCCATTTCAGTATTAAATGCTCTCGTCACGATATGGCTGAACTATTGCCGATGTGACGTTAAATCTTGACTCACTCACTCACTTTAATGTCATCATCACGTTCAAGATCTACATATTTCAGAATGTGGAATAAAGAACAGAAAGGAATATCTCCACTACTATGGAAATAAGGCTGTCATAATAGCTATCCTTGTTTGATAGATATTGCAGTGTTTTCCTTCCGATCACAAGAGTCAGTTAAGGAGCTGTTACTAATGGGATCAATGGAATCTTCGCGGTTTCAAATGATACCAAAGACCTTTTGATGATATACCTGGGCCCATTTTTAATTTTTCAAGGCATGTGGAATTTTTTATTTGAACGAGAACAGATAACATCTTCTTGTGATTTGTCCTGTGTCGGTATTGTTCCACGAGAGGGTGTCTGACCAGTACCATATATTACATTTCGCGCCGCATATGTATGACAAAATATACTAATATGATTTCTCACGTGAAACCTACGTCACAGATGAAAGGCTGTGACACATGATTGTCATGTCAGTGCATTTTGCTGGTGCACACCTAACACACTGACTGAAATTGCTGATTCACGCAGAGGTGGATCGATCCCGGGCCACTTAAGGATATTATTATTTGGTACATTTTCATAACTTCGCGGGTAATTATGAGGAGGACAAGCCAGAATAAAGAGGCAAGGTGTTGGCCATGTTTAACGACGGCATGTGCTGTCCACCCGGACTGTCGAAAATTGAAATTATATAAATTCGACGTTTCGGGTAATTAGGCGTTAACGTTATGGCGTTCGGCGCTCAGTGAAAATTGATAAAACGTTACAGCAAAACGCAGTTGTTCACAGGGACCATATTTCCACAGGTTTTTCAGCAACTGGATGCATGATCCTCGTGCAATTACTCTGCATAAACTTTGCAGGTGGTGCTCAAGTTAGTGGAGAACTTCATCTTCGACGTAACCATATATATCTACACAGTCAACATATTGTAAGTTCTTAAACTGAGTCTAACTTTTGATGTTGTTGTATGCTTGATACAGTACATTCTTTATTGTGGCTACTTTTTGTTACAATATGCAGGTCACCTGAATCTGCGCACTTCCCATACTGACCTCGTTTGTGTTACTTACCTCCCCCCGCCTAGTTAACGTTTCTCATTTCAACAACAAAAACAGCAACAACAACAACATCATTGAGAAGGAAATGTGACTAATCTAGTTAACTCAATCTCAAACATTGTTCTCATTTCGACAAATATAGTACTCTACGAGGGAGGTAATTAGTGTAGAGTGGATTAGTGCAATCTATAGGTTTATTTCAAAGAGTAGGCAAACTGGGAGTAATCAGCTATACAGGTGCAGTATTTTATGAGTAAAGAGGTGCTGCATTATATGTTTATGGTCAAGAGTATTCAAACTGGGAGTAGTCATACCGCTAAAATATCTGTCAAAGGCAGTGAACACTTCGGGTGTTATTAAATTATTACAGCAGTAACACTGTCACACTCCACTGCTTTTCGACGGTACGTTTGTGTGTATTCGATGAAACTTTCGACAGTACGGTAGTGAACCCGCCTTGTAGTATTCGTAGCGTAGCAATGCAACATAGGTTGTAACCCGGAGTTAGATATTGCAAAATGCAGACACATAGAAACGACTTCAGAGACACAGACAGACAGACAGACAGACAGACAGACAGACAGACAGACAGACCTACGGAGAAGAGAGGGAGAGAGAGGGGGAGGAGCGGCAGTCACCTTACGTCGGTTGTTTCACCTACCCACAGTGAGATACAGTAGTAAGGATGGTCAGGCGGGTTTCCAGAACAATGTCATTTAAAGTTGATATCGAAGTTGAATGAAGACGTGTAGATCCGTGGTGGTGTTTAGCATTTCGTGTCCTAGTTTATGTCAGTTTCAGGTGTTTCTGTTTTTATTGCTTGGTCACCGTGGAGTGTGCGAGAATAAAATGTTATTGTGTTGTTTAGAGTCATAGAGTGCTCTTCTTATGCCGTGAAAATTTATTGGTTGTCCGGGAATCTGTGTTATTTAGCTGTTTAGAGGGCTGGGCGTGTGGGTAAGTGCCCCGAGTTAAAGGATCCGTCTGTGTAAATGCGTCACCAGTTTGGCCAGTATTTGTAACCTAACGTTTTGTTTGTTTATGTGTTTTGGAAGGGAGTCATGTAAATCTACGAAACAAGTAGCTTTGGAAGTACATGAGAAATAACAAAAAGAGTTATAAATGACAGCAATGGAAGCCATTACTTGATCAGCGCTCAGTTGGTAAGGGTGTTGAGAAACGGAAGTCAGGGATTATTAACCAAGGCATCAGTGACGATGCACTTATAATAAAAATGGCATTGTGTAATCATAGCTTTCGTCCTTGGGAGCCTTCCCAATTTACGCTTATCTGATGGGTAGACAAAGTACGCAGTATAGACTTCCAGTTGTCCGACTTTCATTTTCGGTGGCTGCGCTGACTAGGCGGCTGACTTTGTGTGCTGGGGATTAGGTGCCTGAATCTGAGAGTGCAGGTTCGAATCCCGAATGAGACTCAACCACAAAAGTAGTAGAATTTGTGCTTTACTAACAAAGTGTAATCCCAAATGACATATGGCACATCTGACCACTTTCTAAATGGCACTGTGTAATCACATCAGTGACGAGATAACAAGGGTGGCATTCAACAAGGAAGCCTGTAGTTAATGGAGCTGATGGGAAGTGCCATAGATTAGTTGATGACATTGTATCGAAGCAACAAAACACCGACGTGATGTGATACGAAAAGACATTCGTTCAACATTTGTCAAATTACTACGGGACATTCCTCAATGTCCAGGTACAGTAAGACATCCACCAAACATATGTGCTGATACAGTGGTAATAACCAGAGACTGTAGGACAGTCACCTGAGATGTGACCTGAGACAGTATTACAGTCACCTTACAGATGAGTCGAAACAGTATTACAGTCACTTTACATATGACCTGATGCAGTGACATAGTCACCTGACATGTGACCTGATACAGAATTACAGTCACTTTACATATAACCTGATGCAGTGGCATAGTCACTTGACATGTGACCTGATACAGTAGTATAGTCACCTAATAAATAACCTGAGACAGAAAGAGTTTCACCGAACACATGACCGGACGCAAAATTGCAGTCATCCAACAAATGACCTGATACAGCAGGACAGCAAGAACTTTTTTCACCATCATCATTAAAAAGCTATATGCAACATATTTCATACAAACAAACAGCCACTGTTGATTGTGAAAGGGAACAAGTTGGAAACGGAGTCATAACGAACTAATTTCATGGACTCATTTAACCATTACCATGTGAGTGAATTTAGCAGATAATCCTGGAACATATTTGATTCAATCTTTTATCCTTACAACCGTGCCTTGTATCTCAGACGGTCCTTCGTTCGGTCATTGCTTATTCGTTAATTGAGTTCAAATGTCTTAACTGAATATGATGTGACAGCATCTTTTGGTGTTCGGTGCCATGTTAACATGATAGGTGCATATCAGTGTTGAATCTGAAATTTGAGTTTGACTTTGTTGGTGGCAATGTGCTACAGGACGGTACAGTGATGGTAGTATACCAGGTGAAGTTCTTCACCAAGTCTGCCCATAGTGGGTCCTTTTTGAAGGAGCCTCGTGAGACGCTGTTGCATCATGCGTACATGCAGTTCGTGGAACAGAATAGCAATCCTACGGACTCCCTTGCCTGGATGAAGTCGACTGGTCTTAAATGTGAAATTGGCTTTTTGCTGCGCAGGACCAGTCACTTCCCAATCGCAACAGCCTAAATGTGAATTTAAAAGAAAACATTCCCATAAAATGTCGATAATGCAATGAATTCAGAGAGACTGTCCAACACCATGTCAGTGGACGCCCTTCCTTGACACAAACAGCATATCTTAAACGACATGACGAGTCTGATTTTACTACCATATACAGCATGACTGCGGCTTCGACTCCGAGGTCCATGCATGGTACGACCCTGAACATGTGCAGGACATGATCCCGAACATGGAAAATGATGCTTTCAAACTCATAGTCAGCCTTAGAAGAATTCCAACCAACAAACCTCAACTTGCCCTTTTTGATAAAGCCAGTGAATTTATTTATATTGTTGAATTTTCTGTTCCTTTTGACAGCAACGTGATTGGAAACATTCAGGAAAAGCATGCCAAATACAAGTACACTGTCGTCAGGCTTCCCACTGGTTTTGGTGCCCCTGGTTTGGTACCTCCTGATTTCTTAGCGCGGATCCGGAGAGTGTCTTCCTGAGCATACTTTATCAAAATATTCATCAAGGCTTTCAAAATCAGAAAATGGGTACATGTGACAGTGAAACATAAAGAAGTTATTAAACTGCCATTCCTATATTTGTTGAAGATAAACAGGGATATCAGAAAATATTATAGGCACATAAAAACGACTCCACTGTTTACCGACAGCAAACTGATAATCAGTTTGTGAGTGACACATACTGGATATCAAACTGAATAAGGTAAATATCCTGTTTTATCACTACATAGTGCAGAAACGAGGGATCAGGTACTAATGCGGGTAGGCTGCACTGACTTTCTTTCAAGACCTTTTCATGTATCTGCTAGCAGGTTGCTATAAACTTGTGTCTGCTAGCATAATGCTATAAACGTCTAAGAACTGACTTCAACAAGGTCCAAAGTCGTGATGGAAATGAAATAACATTCTAAGCGGCGTTAAGTGAAGGTAGTTGAGTGCAGTCCTGAGTATGCAAAGAACACGTTTTATATGAACATTTATAGACTGAAGGTGTATTTGCTGACGTTGTTCAGCTGCAGAAATCTGTGACTCATATCAGCGAATTTCAATGCAGGGAACAAAATCACTGTAGTGTCCTTTTATTGATAACTATGAGATTTCCTGATGAGTGTATGTCAGAATCTTGAAACATGGCCTGACTTGTTCACACCGTGCAAGCATAGTTCTTAGAACTACAAAATGACACAGATCATTGCCATGTCTCTAATTTGAATAGGCTACACTTTAACGTTCAATTTACATTATTAAAGTGTTAATAATATGGGATGTAGCTGTACTTCGTGCCATGTCTATGTCCATTGCATTTATGAGTCAGATCGTATGTAACTATCTTGATGGTCTGTGTGTGACAAACATCAGATGAAAATATGTAGATATATGTATCTGGACAGTATATATGTCCATATTGTCAAGATCACAATTATTATAATGTATGTTCAGTGTTAACTTTGAAGGGTGACAGGTTTGGAGTAAGGACTTGTGACCGAGGGCAATGATGTGCATTAAGTGGATGAGGCGGTTGATGAAGGTCACAGGAACTCACGCCCAGACTCGGTTATACGTCTCAGAGAGTTCAACTGCAGTTGTTGGGCTTGGTCGCTCTTCATTGAGCCTCCTCTGAATCTCCTCCCACAAGTGTTCTACCGCGTTTAAGTCTGGACTGAGGGCAGACCATAGACGGATTGATGTCGGATTGATGGAGAAAGCCTCTAGCTGCTCTGGCAGTATGGGCACGTGCGTTGTCCTGCTGGAAGACGTGGTTTCCATGACGACCAAAATGTGGCACGACCAAAGGTCTCAGTGCTTGATCAATGTAGCCGGCAGATTCTCTATCAGGACCAATATCATGGAATACCACAAGGACTAGTTTGTAACTGAGAGCAATAACACCCCACACCCTTATGCTCGGATCTTCCAACGACACAACGATCTGCAAAACGCTTCCGTCGATACCCTTGTACAATGCCACCAGCCGTCGACACGCAATGCCTGTTTTCGCTGGACAAGACTACAGATCCACGCTTCAGGTGACGTCAATTCCGATGATGCGTGGCCCACTGGAGACAAGCACGCCGATGTCAAACAGTGAGGATTGGACCCCGGTAAGGCCTGCGACCTCTGGCATCTGCTTCAGTGACTGGTCTCTGGTGATTGTGATTGCCAATGGTTGAACGTGCAGTTTGCAGTAAGGCAGCCCCAGCAAAACGATTTTGCAGGTGATGACGGACAATCTGCCGATGTTGATAATCTGGGTATGTTGCTACTGTGGAAAATCGGATTGTACGGTGCTAATCGCGATGCACGTGCATTGTCAGTTTGCTGAAACACGCACAAACACCTCCTCCCATCATTACTTTAATAACTGCGATTTTCGACAGTAAGACAGATCTATTGCAGACCACGACTATATAGGAGATCGTCGACTGAAGCACATCACCACGTGTTCCAGACATCCAACATGACATCTCTAGTGATTGTTCTCCTTCTATTGGCGTGCTCAGTCCAACTGTCCTCCTCCATAAGGAGTCTGAGGAGTCGGTCCAAGAGCTGTACGGGGTAGCCAGCAGTTATTCAGAGTGCACCATCATCTACTGGAGAAAACTGCGATATGCCATAGGCATCGTTTTGGTTGTGAGAAGATGATGCAGAAAGGATGAGGACACTTATCGGTCGGCCATGAACAACCTCCAATGTTCTGACATAACGACTGCCGTCTCTCGGTACTGTAATCGAAGATATATCAGGTTTTGGGCCACCAATCTGGCGTGTCGGTTTGCCAGGAAAGTCAGTGAGCGCTGTGAAGAAAGCGATGACAGACTACCAAAGGATGAAGATGTAGGGCTATTTACCTATACTTCAAATTATTGAAATGCACGATGCGGGGATGTTAAGCAGGGCTACTTGGCCACAGGCTGACATTCACTAAACCGTCATAAGTCGACTTGTTCAAAACCACCTTCAAACCAATAAGGTTAAGGGCTGACCAAGGCCAGGTCAATCACGAACAGCGTCTCAAGTTGAGGTTCAGAATTTAGCAAGCCTTGTAAGACGGTAGTCGTTCGCTACAAATAGCGTCCTGAAGCACCCATATCTCCCCAACAGATGTCGTCTGTGCAACAAGTTTGTAAAACCCATAAAAAGGCGTCAAGCGTCCAGCCTTGACAATCTTCACAAGAGAGTGCATTTGTTTAACCCGACGTCATTAGACGTTGACATCATGGGGCAATACGCCATGGTCGGATGAGAGTCAGCAATAAATGGAACTGATGGAAACTGGCAATAAACAAATGTTAGCTAGGGATTAAACCAGGCTTAATTAGTGTATTGATGCAATAAAAAACCAAAAATGACAAGTTCCAATAACACCTTCCCTCAGCTTTTCGCAAATTAAATAGGACAGTCACCTTTATTGACATGATATAGTAGCACTGTTACGTAACGGAGACCTGATATAGTAGGATAGTTATTTAGGAAATGACCTGATAAAAAAGGACAGTCACCTTACATGTGATTTGATAAAGTAGGACAGTTACCTAACATGACCTGATAAAGTAGGATAGTCACCTAACTTGATAAGTAGCACAGACACTTAACAAATGACTTGATTTAGTAAGATAGTCACCTTACCTATCACCTGATAATGTAGGACAGTTACCTAACACCTACGATTATCTAGTGGACTGCGTCCAGTGGGAGTTAGCTATGCCCAAACCATGACTGACACCCAACCAAATGGGTTATGTGTGGCCACAGTTACATCTGTGGGTTGCTCTCCATTGAGACGATAAATCACGGACAAATTGAACATTCAATTCAAGCAAAACGAAGATTTTTCAACTTTTAAGAAACATCGTTACCAATTGATTGACCCTCCATTAATTATACTAACGGTGAAAAGTAAATGTGCATATGTTTGTATCAGGAAGGTGTATATGTATGAATGCACCAAATAATTGTGTGCATGACTAAGTGTAAGGCGGTACGCAATAATGTAAAAAGATTTTCTCATAAGATGGTGTTTTTATTATAATTGTAACTTTTTCTTAACACCGTGACGTTTTCCAGTCTAAATTCACTGTTATTCCCAAACTTTTCTGATGACAAACATATCGATCAGACGCACCTAAATAGGGAGACCTGGTAACACGTTCCGTGCGACATCGTGAAAATGAAACTACACTTGCATATCGTGACATCCCGGTAAATGAAAGCTCTAAATGTGATTCCACAAAATGCGTTAGACATAATTGTTTACTGAGTCCTCCTGATTTCATTTTTAATTATTAAAGTGAACTAAAGTGTTTGCTGTATGGAAGCTCTGTGGGTGTGCCGTTTCTCTTGTGGCTAAGTATACATGCATGTGTGCTTGTAAAATTATAGATTAAAACTCCACACCTGTTTCTATGTATGCTGTCAGAACCGTACACACGTGCGCGTGTTTGTATCGATACGTTATCTGTGGAGACTTGTATGTACAAGGGATATGTTTACGGTCTGTTCTAAGACCAATCTGAGCTACTTACGACTACATGACAAATGCCGTAAGAGCTGTTTCATGAGACGGGGAACTTAAATGTTGTCAGCGATTATTCAAAGAGTTGTTATGAGGAACTGATTAATTGTCAATAATACCACAAACCTTTTCGCTGTACATTATAAGTGAGTGTGTGAGTTTAGTTTTACACCGCACTCAGCAATATTCCAGGTATAAGGCGGCGGTCTGTAAATAATCGAATCTAGACCAGACAACCCAGTGATCAACAGCATGAGCATCGATCTGCGCGATTGGGACCCTATGACATGTTGCCAACCAAGTCAGCGAGTCTGACTACCCGACCCCATTAGTCGCCTTTTATGGCAAGCATGGGTTGCTGAAGGCCTATGCTACCCCGGGACCTTCACGGGTCCGGTAGTAATGACAGCTACACACATTGCGATAAGCCTTCAGTGAGGGTTGTGATGGAACGTTTACCTTCCTTTTGTGGAACGTGAATGGAATAAAAAAAAATCGATTACCTTTATTTTATCAGTTATTTACTTGACTTTCAAGTTAAATGTCTGGTAGAAACATTTGTTGACAATACTTCTAATCTTTACTGGCTACGATAGATTTTACACCCCTGCTATCAAGTTATCAGAGTATAGACGACTTTCTGTTGGCGTCTTTGTCAACTAGTCACTGAGTAAAGCTTGTCAGTTGATAAAAACAGACATCGATAATTTTGTGTGTGTCAATTTTACAAAAGATATATTCTCCATTAAAAGAAATAATAATATAAGGGTAACGCTATTTTTAAGGGCATTATCATTTGCAGAAGCCCTCGGTCTTTTCAAGTGCCCGACGAAGGAGGGCAGTTGAAAAGACCGAGGGCTTCTGCAAATAATAATGCCCTGAAAAATAGCGTTACCGTTATTATAGCTAAAATGAATCGAATTTTTAATACAATACAAGAATAAAAACAGCGGCATCGGTTTAGAAGCATTTACTGCCAACAACAAAGCGACGAAGGTCACTAACACACATTTTGCAAATATAGAAACGTCATAGAACAACACAGACGATGTCACTATTGAGAGTGACGACATTCGACCTTGACCTTTGCTCATACTACCAGCCGCCATTGTTTTCAGTCATCAACAACGTTAGACTTCAAGTTGATATTTTCATTGCTGTATGTTGTCATTTGTGATATAATTGTTATGGTTGACACAGGCAGGAAAGTGCATAATGGTACAGGCACATGTGACGAATGTGAGCCAGATATATGGTCAATAATGAACCCAAGTTCAGTCGAGCCGTAGGTGATTGAACTTCAACAGATGAGCTACTCATGACGTCACCTAACATCGGACTTGATAATGACCCATCGTCAAGCATTTTGCGTCCGTTATCAAGTTACAGTGGATCGCTCATTTCTGATAACGTGCGGTCGCTTTCATAATAATTCTATCCATTTTAGCTATAATTTAATTTAATGTTCATACGTACCATCAGCAGGTTCGTCCTATTATAATCATACTAAGTCAAAATGTAACCTTGATCAAGTTCATAACGTTTTAGTGTCTAATCTGGCGCAATTCGCATACATTATTGTGCGGGAAGTTGTACCAAGCCTGACAATTTACAGAGGTGTTTCCTTCATGAGTACTCTTGACACAGTATTTAATACTGTTCTAAATAATCGACTATCAAAATGGGCAAATATGAAAGGTGTTATTCCTGAAACGCAAGCAGTTTTTAGGAATGCTCAACGTCAGATCATATATTTACACTACTTGCCCTATAAGAAGAAACGTTATCTCACCGAAAGCGGAAGTTATATGTTGCCTTTGTCGATTTTCACAAAGCTTTCGATTCTGTTGATCGCTCAAAACTTTGGTACTGATTTAAGTAATACCAGGCTTAAAGGGAAAATATACTTAGTTCTGGAAGCAATGTATGATAATGTGAAAGCATTCGTACGCTGCAGTGATGATTTAAGTACATCTTTTGACTGTCCGATCGGCTTGAAACAAGGTTTTGTTCTCAGTCCCATCCTCTTTTCTCTATTTTTATTAATGAAATATACGAGGAAATCACGGTAAACGGAAAACATTGTGTCCAAATGTTTCCAGATGTTATAGAAATCTTATTACTATTACTTGCCGATGACGTTATTCTTCTATCAGAATCAGTTGTTGGGTGTCAGACACAAATAAATATTTTAGAAAGTTACACAAACACACGACACCTATCCGCTAACCTTGATACAACACATAAACACCCAAATTCAAACGAGCCATAACTGATCGAACATCAACGGCTTAGCTACTTATGACGTCACCAAACAACGGACTTGATAATGGCCCGGCGTCAAGCATTCTGTGGGCATTATCAAGTGACAGTGGCCGCTCTCATTTATGATAACAAACGGGCGTTTTAATGATAACTCTATCCATTTTAGATATACTTAGGAGATAATCATCATGTGTATAGGTATTTACAGAACAGGTAGCCAAGCTGCGGTAAGAGAAAGATGGAGTTTCGATAATGTAACTGTAAGAAATTATAACTGTCAGAAATCAGCACACATATCTTGGTTTTATGTTTAATACAACCATTAATTTGAAAAAAAAATCGGTTGCTGAACTGGCTTTGGGAGCAAAGAAAGGATTAATTAGTTTATTGTCAATCATGTCACTTTGGCGTGTTGACACCCAAAATATTTTTAAGCTATTATGATTCCCAAATACAGCCTATCTTACCCTACGGATCCGACATATGGGGATTCCGATTTTTGAAAGTATTAAAAAATACATCTATTAGTGTGTAAAGTTTCTTGTGTGCAGGGCAGTCAACACCAACATGTATGGTATATGGCGAATGTGGGAGATATCCTTTGGATATCAATTCCTATAGTGGGTTCACAAAATACTGGCTGAAAAGTGTATGTATACACGAAAATAGACTAACTATAAAGGCTTACAATATGCTTGTTTATCTGGATGAGTTGGTTAAAGTACCATGGGCATCTCACATCAGAATTGTCCCTTTTACTCATGCTTATGGTTTCGTGTGGCTAAATCAGTACGTTGATGATTAATGAAGGAATGTGTGCAACGACACATATAAAGGATTTGCCCCTTGTGTAAATTTTCTCATTAAAAAGAAATCCATTTTTTATTTGTCTGTCCATCTTACACAGCAATATATTCCTGAATGTTACCTCCTTAAGTCACTTACTGAAGAATTTAAACAAACCCTGTCTACTTATGACAACTGTATCACCTTAAACCTATCACACTACATCTACCATGCAGCGTGTAAGCGTGATATTCTGTTACAAGCATCTCTGTATTCAAACAGTATGTGAATGTATAATGTATTCTGATGTATTAGTGTATATGGGCCAAGACCTAAAATATAATAAACATCTTTGACTACTGACGGTTTAAAGGTGATTCACAAACAAAAGAGTTCGCATCCAAGACCAAATCTGAAACACACCTGCTAGTCATTGACTGAAATGTTCAAGCAAGTCAATACACATGAAAAAGTTAATTAGGTTAGTTCACGTCAAAACGTTGGGATGAAATATTCTATCCAAAAGCAAATAGTCCACATTTGCCTTCAATGTGAAGCAATAGTTGAGACCAATTTGGCAAGTATATAAAAAGCCATATCAACAGTTCATTCAGCACTTCGTAATCGACAAAAAACTCACTTCAGTGGACATTTCACTATATTCCACGTCTTTTTCGAATGTCCAAAGGGAATCAACGTTCAACATTGTGCACGACAAGTGAGAAGTACAAATCATAATCAAGACGAATCAAGACGATATCATGCACACACATTGTGTTTATCGTATCTATGTCCTGATTTCTGGCCTCATTATAAAGTATGTTTTTCTCAACTCATTCATGTTCACTTAACTTCTGAACATATCTGCATTATGGAAAGGTCATAGGTCCTGTTCGAAACGCCTGTCACAGAAATAGATTCTCGGTAACTCAAACTTGGTCATAACAATCAATTGTTACACATCTATTGAATCCCTGGTCGTGCGTGACCGGAGCAATGGTCGAAACAGATGTTTTCAAAGTGTTTTAATTATTGCCTGTAGTACATACATGATATGGTTCAGGAAACCGTTTAGGCAAAGTCAGTTTGCTACTTTTCCCACACATCTGTACAAAATCATGGAAACACAAACACTTACGTCCAAACAAGGTATTACCCAGTGATTTCAATTTAAGACTGCACACGTTTAAACACCTTTACTACCCATGATAACTAAGAGAAAATGACCACATGTTTCAGTAAGGTGACCGAAGTTCGTGCCCAATTACTGCCCACGTCTGGCATGTTATTGTTCTCCTTCACGTGTAACGTGGCAACAGCAAGACAGATCTATTGCAGACCACGACTATATAAGAGATCGTCGACTAAAGCACATCACCACTTGTTCCAGACAACCAACATGGCATCTCTCGTGTTTGCTCTCCTGCTCTTGGTGTTTTCAATCCAACTGTCCTCCTCCATACAGGTCCCTGAGGAGTCGGTCCAAGAGCTATACGGGGTAGCCAGCAGTTATTCAGAGTGCACCAATATCTACTGGAAAAAACTGCGATATGCCAGAGGCATCGTTTTGGTTGTGAGAAGCGCATGCAGAAAGGATGAGGACACTTATCGGTCAACCATGAACAACCTCCAATGTTCTGACATAACGACTGCCGTCTCTCGGTACTGTAGTCGGAGATATATCAGGTTTTGGGCCACCAATTTGGTGTGTCGGTTTGCCAGGAAAGTCAACGAGCGCTGTGAAGAAAGCGATGACAGAAGCCCTTTGTGTAAACTCGCAATCTCTCGAATGCCTCGACGATGGGCTAGTATAACGTGTGAACGGTACGAAGGCTATTGCAAAAGCTCTAGTTCCCGGCTCCGATATTTTTTTAGATTTATGTGCCGTCTGACTGAACAATTCTTTTCTCAATGCTGTGGAGACGATCCAATGACCGAACCAACAACTACACCTGAACCAGCGACAGCGACAACGACAACAGAGGTCCCAACCACCGAGCCGCCAGCGACTGCATCACCCACTACAGAAGTTCCCCTGACAGAGACAACAGAATTCCCTACAACTCAGCCAACAACTACACCTGAACAGACGACAACGACGACAGAGGTCCCTACAACTGAGCTTACGACCCAACCCGCCACCACTACGCCAGGATCAACCCTGCCAGAAGTGGCGGGTACAACATTCTGTAAGTAATTAACTTTGTGTGTTCGCTCTACTTAGAGATTAGGTTTTATACATTCTGCCAGTCATTCATTGAAATATTCAAGCAAGTCAATACACATGAAAAAGTTAATTTGGTTAGTTCACGTCAAAACGTTGGGATGAAATGTTCTATCCAAAAGCAAGTAGTCCACAATCACTACAGAAGCCTTGATTTGTCAACCCGACATTTGCCTTCAATGTGAAGCAATAGTTGAGACCAATTTGGCAAGTATATAAAAAGCCATATCAACAGTTCATTCAGCACTTCGTAATCGACAAAAAACTCACTTCAGTGGACATTTCACTATATTCCACGTCTTTTTCGAATGTCCAAAGGGAATCAACGTTCAACATTGTGCACGACAAGTGAGAAGTACAAATCATAATCAAGACGAATCAAGACGATATCATGCACACACATTGTGTTTATCGTATCTATGTCCTGATTTCTGGCCTCATTATAAAGTATGTTTTTCTCAACTCAATCATGTTCCCTTAACTTCTGAACATATCTGCATTATGGAAAGGTCATAGGTATTTGATCTAACATCAATGATAAACATCATGTGTCTGCACTCGTTTACATCAAGTACGGGTACAGCAGTGAAGTGTCATCAGCTGGCCGTTTCAGCTGGTTCCCATGGTAGCATCTTGAGCTGCTCTTTTGTGACTTCATTCTAACTTTACGTCACAATGTGATTTGAATGACGTCAGCACTGAGGATGACGCATCAAAACAATTGTTTGCGATACGCAGAGAATGGTCTTACAATGTCCGGGAATCAAATCCCATTTGATCGTGTTTTCAACCAGTCAGATTACAGAACACAGTGACATTTGGTTTAGAATGTACGATAACATCAGATCATTCTGACTTTGGACAATATGCAACTTGTGTATCATTGGAGACTGTTGCTTCTGTGAAAGGAATAAAGCTGTATTGTCAACTGGTGATGTACTATTTTCCATATGTTTTCACAGTAACCGCTTGCCAGCAACAGTGCGTTCGCAACGATCTGGTCGGTTCCCTGTGTACACAAGGAACTCTCCCCGAGTCCTGTAACAACCTTGAACCTCCGGCGACTGATGGCTCGTACACCTGCTGCCAAGGTTAAAAACGGTGAGCCTTAGAATCAAATGTGTAGGGTTTACATAGTCATCAAACAAAGTTCTTCATGAATCAACTGGAACACGGTCATGCTTCTCCAAATGAGTTCAAACAATCAGGCGACTGAAATGGTGTCATGTATCACAATCTATAATGAAGACTAGTGTTCATGTATATCGCTTTGTCGCTCTACTCAACCGTCGATCCCCACATAGAGTAGTTTTTATTTTGTGTTTCGTCCACAAGTGTATCAGCCCTGGTTCAACTACCATAGATTACGTTCAAATTGGAAACAGGTAGTGAGTGAATATTGTTGTTATATAATTCAGCCATATTTCACACAGTCTACGTTGGTTCAGTTTGGAAAACCATTCTTAACCTTATTCTGTTCTGAAGTCTTTGGATCACATGATTAACAGTTACATCCGTAATTAAAAAAAAACCTTACACGTCCTACAAACTGAAAGGTGCAGGTTTCAACTAACCATCTACACTGAGGTTTGGATCTCACTTGTTCTTTCATATTTGGCGAATGAGTATTTAACATCATTAAGGTTTCTATATTGCAGAGGGTGTCTCCACAGTTCCCACGGACACAGAGCAGCCTTCCATCTTTTAAAATTCGAAGTAAAGTGAAATAATTTCCTGGCATGGGGATGAACCAAATACATACGAAAACTGATTGAGGACATCAACTACCGTTGCTGATAGCTAGATAGAGGCTGTGTTGCAACAGTACAGCCACTAGTGGCAGTAAACAAGATAACTGCACGGCCAGGTGGTTGCACAGAATATTCAGCTATAATTTGGATTTGATTTCTCTTCCGTAGCCAGTCTTCCAAACTGAGGAATAAACTAGTAATGCAGCAATTGTTTTATGTCTTATTTCATAGTATATAGTGTCCTGTTTCTGAAGCTGCCAACCAAGAGGACCTTACCCATGTATGTCCAGCATGTTCTCAGTTTGTTTTCGCATATTCAGACGATTGTCATGGGAGACACTAGACACTACATTTAGCGTTTAAAGAATCAATTCAAGTACAATACAAATGTATGGACAATGGGTATATACTATATATTTATAAATATATAAATCTGTATAACTCCATTTACGACTTTCTCCTACAAGAAAATTGTGACCCTACGTCCATGGACTGACAGAACACTTTCACTTCGGCCCTGTTGTCTTTCCATTTCATTTATGTTTTTTCCAACGTTCTTCTACATTAAACACATGTGAATCAAGCACTTGAAAACAGATACATGCGCCATACACCTCATAACCTCATTACAATACTGTGGATCTTGAGATTGTAGTCGTCATCAACGGGAGGCATGTCACAATGAGAATTCATTATACTATATACTGTAACAGTAAGGTCCACAACAGAATATATGTGGCTATCTGAAAGCCTACCAGAATTGAAAAAGATCACTCGTAAAATATATTTACGTTTAAGGGGTAACCCACTTCTAGCATGCAAGAAACGCGTTGATTGAGAAGGCAAATTATGTGTTTTGGTTACGTTACAAAGTCTTCTGACGTCGTAGCCAGCACAAGCTCAATTGCAATTGCTGGAAGTAATTTTTCCTAAAATAATGTATGGTTGTGTAACCGTCAGTACATCGGTCAACGTCCCAACTAGATCCCAAGTTTCCGCAACAGTCTCCGTTCCAGCATGCTGGTGTACAAAGATACGTCTCATTGTAGAATTTCCAGCTTAAAGTCGCCATTATGAAATAAAAGATTCAAAGGCTGAGTTACTGTGATTCGTAGTCTTTGTTTTTGTTTATTAGTGTGTTGCCTATTGGCGCTGATCCCTGTACTGTGAAGGTGTGTCACACAACATGTGTTTGTTTGTTTCTTTCTTTCTTTCCTTGCTTGCTTGCTTGTTTGTTCGTGGTGAACAATTATTTCAAAGAAGAATCCGCCTCGACAGAATACTTTCAGCTTCATAATGAACCACTATATTTGTATCGCTCTCATCTGACAGGAATGCCCTTCAGTCAGGCCACATTCACCTTCACAAATAACCATTATATCACTCTCGTCAGGCAAGAATCCACTTCAACAGGCTAATACATCTCTCGTCTGACAAGAATCCGCTTCAACAGGCCAATAATACATATCTCGTCAGACAAGAATTCGCTTCAAAAGGCTAATACATCTCTCGTGAGACAAGAATCCGCTTCAAAAGGCTAATGCATCTCTCGTCGCACAAGAATCCTCTTTTAGCAGGCTAATGCATCTCTCATCAGACAAGAATCCCCTTTTAGCAGGTTAATGCATCTCTCATCAGACAAGAATCCGGCTCAACAGGTCAACAATACATCTCTCGTCAGACAAGAATCCATTTTGAAAGTGAGTGAGTGAGTGAGTTAATATTTAACGTCACATCGGCAGTATTTCAGCCATATCATGACGAGAACATTTTGATACTAAAATGAAACATGCATACATTATAAACAGCTGTCGTCAAAGGACAGAAAAACAACTAGAATATCACAGTTAAACTAGTGTGGAGAGTTAAAACAAATACCACTATTTGGACAATACAATATAAAATACGGGCTATAGATCGCCAGCAACTGAAGGTAGATCACCATACTAGGGACCATGGGGACTTACAGTACCTTTGCTACCTGCATGGACCCTAGCTGGATTTACACCATCCCTTCAGCTGCTGGCAAGTGTAAGAAATTTTAGCCAAAATTAAAAGAACACAAATACTATGCTTAAAAATCCTGGAAAGTATAAATTTACTTTGAAAATTTTTGGACTTACGTACCCTCTCAGGAGGACAATAATTTTACAATACTCCCTTTGAGGGTACAGCCACCAATGATCAATGTTCCTAATCTATACTACCATCCCTTAAAATACAACTATCTGCAAAACATATCAATTATAATTCAACAAGGAAATCAATTTCTTTCAGAAATCCAATAATTAAATGAGCATTTACTGTGTTAAATAAATGCGTAAGTGTTTTTACATTAAGATATTTATCCCTTATGAAGGAGAATTCAACACAGTCAAGCAGGATATGCTTGACCGTGGTTCTCTCATCACAAGGGATGCAAAATGGAGGTTCTTCACCTTTCAACAGGTATGCATGTGTATACCTTGTGTGACCAATACGACATCGTCGTAATATGACCTCTTCAAATCTGGACTGACAACCCAAGTGGGTATAACCAATGTAGGGTTTTATCTCATGTAATTGATACCAACCTGGGTGTCCCACTTCTTTTGCATCAGATCACGGATATAAGATCTAATGGTGGGTTTGTAATCACTGTAAGGAATAAGAAGTGGTGTCACAGATTTGTTAAGTGCTGCTTTAGCAGCAAGGTCAGCCAATGTGTTACCAGAGATTCCTACATGGCTTGGTAACCAACAGAAGACGACGTCGTATTGTCCAGTAGCAAGATTATTATACAATTCAATAATTTCAATTAAAAGTGGATGTTTACAAGAAATATTTTTAATAGCCTGAAGGCAAAAAAGAGAGTCGGAATAGATTATATACTCTTTATGTTGAGGGTGTCTTTGAATATATTTAAGAGCAGTTAGTATTGCGTTAGCTTCAGCTGTTAAAATAGAACTGTTGTCTGGTAATCTAGAAGATATTGTTCTGGATCCAATGACAGTGGCACAAGCTACAACGCCACCGTCCTTGGACCCATCTGTAAATAAGGATTTATAATTGCTATATTTATGTTTTAATTGATGATATTCTTGTTTGTATTGTAATCCATTTGTTGCTGATTTTTTATATGTGGTCAATGTTAGGTCCACTTGGGGCCTGACCAACTGCCAAGGAGGAGAAGAAAGAAGACGGGAGGGAGCTATGTTTTCCAGCTCAATGCCGGCCGAAGAAAGAAACGGTTTAATTCTGTGTCCTAGAGGCGGGACAAGCGAGGATTTCTTGGTGTATAAATCCTCATGAAGGGGATTGAAAACGCAGTTATAGTCAGGGTTAGATTCATTAGAGTATAACTTAGTAATGTACTGTAAAGCTAACTTTATACGGCGGTGCTCAAGAGATGGTTCATCAGCCTCAACATAGAGACTGTCAATAGGTGAAGTTCTGAAGGACCCAAGACAAAGTCTTAGGCCTTGGTGGTGGACAGTATCAAGAAGTTTAAGATTGCTTTTGCAGGCTCCGCCATATACGCCATTTTGAACGGACCAGTGATCGATATAGGTGTAAGAGGGTCGCTTGATCCCCTCCCCACTTTGAGTTGGAAACAACTTTCAACAAGTCAAGAGCCTTCAGGCATTTAGTTTTAAGGAACTTAATATGAAGCAGAAATGTTAAGTGGGAGTCAAAGATTAGGCCCAAGAACTTGGCCTCCTTAACAACTCTGATGGGAGTGCCATCTAGAGATAGTTCTAGGTACTTATGTGGCTTATATTTTCTACAAAAATGGATACAATTAGTTTTGGATTTAGAAAACTTAAAGCCATTTTCAAGACACCATTTATTTATTTTGTTTAAACACAGCTGCAGTTGCCGTTCAATAGTATGCATAGTTTTCCCACGACAAGAAATATTAAAATCATCCACAAATAACGATCCATCAATTGAATCATTTAAAACTTTTGCTAAACTATTTATCTTTATACTAAAAAGAGTAACAGACAAAATACTGCCTTGTGGAACACCCTGATCCTGATTGTAATGATCAGACAGGGTAGAACCCACTCGGACCTGGAATTATATCTCAACCAATCACGACGTAGATCGTGATCACGTGAGATAGCGATAGCGAATCAGGAGTCAGTGCGATGCGTATCCTCCTGGAGGAAGACACGGGTGATTAAGCTCTGACTATTCAGTGATTTGATCTAAGCCCATTTCACTCAAAGTGCGTATAATTACCGTTTGAGTTTGATCATCCACTCCAAGTGCGTATAATTACCGTTGGAGTGGTCAACAATACGGATACTGGAAGAGCAGCGATTGCAGCGATTCTCAACCATTACCCCTAGGGTGTCAGCCAAGATGGCGGACGACATGGCTTCTGCAGAGTACACGCCCAAAGGCTGTGGGTTGACCGCACCGGACCGACTCCACATAGACCGTACTGACCCTACACCAAACAGTGTCACGGAAGGTGGTAGACAACATCAGGACCCGAATCCTATGGGAGCACCGGCAGATCCTGGACATTATTCTTCACTTTGTGCCATCCTCGCTGAGAACCCTGCGGGGTCCAGCATTGCCGCCATGGGCAGTCCTCTCGAGGCAGGTCCGGACTCGGCCTTGGTACAATTGATGCAGCAGAACTCTGACACTCATCAACTCATGTCGGAAATGAGTCAGTCTATTTCCTCCCTTGGAGCTACTTTGACAGCTCTGTTGTCACCAAAGCGCTTATCTAGCCGGGCTAGTGCTACCATTACCCGCACTCAGCAAGAGGCGGAGAGGGAGGAGGGGGCCAGGGGGCCGAGAGCCGAGCGGTCTGGCGACAATGTCAGCGCGGCCATGGAAGAACTCTTTGATGATGCCGCCTCTAGGGCAGCAGCCACTGACTTGGATCAGGTCGATGAGCCATGTGATTTTTTGGATACCCTTCTGCAGGACTATGGCAACACAGATATCCCAGGACCATCAACACAACCAAGGCTAGCAGAGGCGATGAACAATATGATGTTCAGGAGAATGCCTGAGGAAAAGTTGAGGGAAAAACTTTCCGATTACAAGTCCCCTCAAAATTGTGAACTGCTCAAAGTCAGCAAAGTCAATCCAGAAATCTGGGATAAACTGAAATCACAGGAACGGTCCAATGACCTCAGAATCCAGAAGCTTCAGAACCCTATCATCAGAGCAACAGTGCCCATGCTAAACATAGCCAGTGACATTCTCAAGGTTAAGAACAAGGAGATGTCGGTTCAACAGTTAGACATCAAGGCATTGGCGAAACAGGCGACAGATGCCATCAGTTTGTTAGCTCATGTGAACACTGAGTTAAACTACCGCCGTCGGGACATGCTCCGACCACATCTCAACAAACAGTTCCAGCAACTGTGTTCTCCTCAGACTCCAATGTCTACCATGTTGTTTGGCGATAACTTGTCAGAGACCATTAAGTCGATGAGCATGACCAACCGACTAGCACAACAGGTGACCTACAATCGCCAGCGCCCAGCGCCTTATCACAAGCCACACAGTTCCAACAAAACACCGGCCTACACTAGCGGCCGTCACCAAGGCAACCAGACACGAGGCAAGGGTTTTTTAGACAGAGGTCGACCCTACCACAAGCGGAGGCCCGAGGGGTGGCGACACTAGCAAGTACTGCTGCTCGTTATGCATCCCTAACAATGTGTTTATTGCTGGTAGACTACGTTACCATGTCCGTCACTGGCAACGCCTGTCATCTGATCCCTTCATATTGCAAACCGTTACGGGTTGTTACATCGACTTCGCTTCGCTGCCTGTCCAGTCCAACTTTCCTAAAGAAATAAAATTCTCGGAACAGGAACATTCAATCATTGATGCGGAAATAGTTAAACTCTTAGCAAAAGGTGTGATTATACCTTCCCGTCATGAACAAGATGAATATATATCTAATATCTTCATCAGACTCAAGAAAAATGGATGCTACAGAGTCATTCTAAATTTAAAGCATCTCAACGAAAGTGTCGACTATGTACATTTCAAAATGGAAAGTCTCACATCCGCCCTGTCGCTTGTGCGGAAAGATTGCTTTATGGCCTCGAGAGATCTCAAAGATGCGTATTACACCGTCCCCGTTCACCGAGATCATCAGAAGTACTTGAAATTCTTTTGGATAGGTCAGTTATATCAGTTTACAGTCATGCCCAATGGACTTAGCTGTGCGCCAAGATACTTTACTAAACTCTTACGGGTGCCGTTCTCATATCTCAGATCACGTGGACATACTAACGTTGGATACATCGACGACTCATTTATTGTCGGTGACAGTCAGCGTGAATGTGCGGAGTTTGTGTCGGAAACTGCAGAGTTATTCACCAATCTTGGTTTTGTTCTACACTCCGGAAAATCGGTCCTCATACCGACCCAGGAACTGACATTCCTTGGATTCGTGATAAACTCATCATCGATGACCGTTTCCCCTGCACCATCTAAAGCCCACTCAGTGAAACAGGCCTGCGCGACTTTGCTCAATAAAGATACGTGCTCAATCAGAGACCTAGCGGAGGTTATTGGATATATAGTGGCATGTTTCCCTGGAGTTCAGTACGGTCCCCTGCACTTTCGTCGCCTTGACAAAGGCAAGTCACGATCTCTGCGAATAGCAAACGGTAACTTTGACAGCGTAGTAGTACTCAATGCAGACCAAAGAGCCGACCTTCAGTGGTGGGTTACAAACGTGTGTATTGCCAGTAAACCCATCAGTGTGCAGCCCCCGTCAATCGCCCTCACCTCAGACGCGTCCGAAATTGGCTGGGGTGCTACCCGCGGAACTCAGTCTACCGGCGGCCGATGGTCACGTGACGAAACTGTTCAACACATAAATTACCTTGAACTACTTGCCGCGTTCTTGGCACTGCGCACTTTCTGCTCTACTGAACGCAAATGTCACATTAGAGTTAGGATGGACAATACCACGGCTGTCAGTTACATCTGCAATATGGGTGGTAAGAAACCACAGCTTGACAGGCTTGCTAAAGATATATGGATATGGTGTATACAGCGGGATGTTTGGCTGAGTGCGTGTCACATTCCCGGTAAAGACAATGTGATTGCCGACAGAGAATCAAGACTGGTCAGGGACAATACTGAGTGGTATTTGGTTGAACATGTGTTCCATGACATATGTAGATTGTTGGGTACACCTGAAATTGATCTGTTTGCATCAAGACTGAAAAACAGACTGGCCAGATACGTTTCGTGGAAGCCAGACCCAGATGCATGTGGCATTGATGCATTCACAATTACTTGGAATACTTATTTCTATGCTTTCCCGCCTTTCAGCATACTGAAGACAGTCGTCCAGAAAGTGGAGGAGGACCAGGCCAAAGGACTGCTAGTAGCTCCATTGTGGCCGACTCAGCCATGGTTTCCCCGACTCCTCAGACTACTCACCCAAGTACCAGTCGTCCTTCCGCCAGTATCCCAGATACTCCGCCTTCCTCAAAACGCGTCTACGAGACATCCACTCAACAGAATGAAACTTGCAGTGTTTCCTGTATCAGGCAATCTCTCACACGGAGAGGAGTTTCGGACAGAGCTGCCTGTGTTATCCTACAATCCTGGCGCAAATCCACCACTAACCAGTACTCAACATATATTCGGAGATGGATTGAGTTTTCTAATAAAAGGGAAATTGATACGCTGTGTCCATCTGTGAGTGAGGTGTTGGACTTCCTTGCCGAGCTGTACGAGTTGCATAACCTGGGATACAGTGCTCTAAACACAGCCAGGTCTGCTCTCTCAAGTTTCATTACAATAGACAGTGCAACCCTCGGTTCACATCCACTGATAAACCGATTCATGAAAGGAGTTTTCCAGGCTCGTCCATCACTCCCCAGGAACACTGTGACTTGGGATACAAGCGTGGTTCTCAATTATCTTAAAACACTTGTGCCCCTGAAAGACCTGTCCTTAAAACTTCTCACCCTCAAGGCAGTTGCCCTGGTAGCCCTCTTAACGGGACAAAGACTGCAGACTGTTCATTTGCTAGACATTAGAGATATTAGTTTGTCAGATAGTTGTTGTAGAATTAGAGTTGGCAGTCTTCTGAAGCAATCAAAACCTGGCGTTCACCAGGCAGAGTTAACATTGCCAGCGTATTCGCAGGACAGTAGTTTGTGTATTGTGACTGTGCTACGGGAATACCTCGTTAAGACCGCTCCGCTGCGCGACGGTGCCAATCAGTTGTTTATTAGCTATGCTCGGCCATTCAAGGCTGTGAGTAAAGATACAGTGTCTCGCTGGATTAGGCAGGTGTTGCAGTCGAGTGGTGTGGACATGACTATCTTTACCCCGCACAGTACCAGAATGGCGTCCACAAGTGCAGCCTTGAGAAACTTTGTACCGCTCCATACCATACTGAACACAGCAGGCTGGAGCAGTTCCGCAACTTTTTCCAAGTTCTATGACAAACCTGTGACTGACAGTAGTTTTTCATTAGCCTTACTTAACAACAGCTGAGTTGGTTTCCTGCCTCTCATCACGTGATGCCTTTGATATCCTTGTTTACCACTGCTTTATGTGCTACCTCGAAAAAGTTTATTGATTAAAGACTCTATTCGTTTCTACTTGAGTTCTCTGCCTTACGTTTGAAACCATGTGCTTTGAACATCTCACGTGATCACGATCTACGTCGTGATTGGTTGAGATATAATCGAAGATTAAACGAGACTTACCTGTAAGTTGAAGGTTGATCTAGATTATATGAAACTAATCACAAGTAGGAGGGATCACGTGCCCTCCCGAACTTGACAGTTTCACCCACCCTTCTTGTGGACACGGTTTCAAACTCTTTAAAGTCTGACTCCTGATTCGCTATCGCTATCTCACGTGATCCCTCCTACTTGTGATTAGTTTCATATAATCTAGATCAACCTTCAACTTACAGGTAAGTCTCGTTTAATCTTCGATTGTCTGTCATTTAAAAAGTTGGCTATAAATTGAGGTAAACGACCTCGCAAGCCGAAGTCATGTAAATCTCGTAAAATGCCATGTTTCCAGGTAGTGTCATACGTCTTCTCAAGGTCAAAAAAGATAGAGACAGCGTGTTGTTTTTTGATTAGTGCGTTTTTCACAAATGATTCTAAACGCACTAAGTGATCGACAGTACTTCTATTTTTACGGAAACCACATTGTATATCTGTGATAAGGTTATTTGTTTCCAAGTACCAAACAAGTCGATTATTTATCATGCGTTCCATGGTCTTGCAAACACAGCTAGTTAGTGAAATTGGTCGATAATTGGACGGATCAGTATGATCACGTCAAGGTTTAGGTATTGGTATTACTATGGCGTCACGCCATGAGTGAGGAAAGTTACCCAATGTCCAAATATCATCAAAAATATTTAGAAGAGTTTCTAGGCAGGATTCTGGTAAATGCTTTAGGAGTTGATAATGGATGTTATCGGCTTCTGTAGCAGTATCATGGGCTTGATCAAGAGCAGTATGGAGCTCATGAAGAGAAAAAGCTTCATTATAATCTTCCCCATTATCTGACTGGAAGTTAATAGTTTTCTTTTCTTGTTGTTTTTTATACTGCTGGAATTTAGGTACATAATTAGAAGAGGAAGAGTGTTTAGCAAGGGTTTCGCCCAGTTTATTTGCAATATCTGATTTATCCGTTAGTAATTGATCTCCATGTGTAAGATGATGGACTGTAGATTTAGTACCTTTACCTTTAATTTTCTGGACCATGTTCCATACCTTGGACATGGGTGTCCGAGAATTTATTTTGGATACATAATTGTGCTAAGATTGGCGTTTGTTCTGTTTAAAAGTACCTCGCGCTTTAGCATTTAAAATTTTCAATTTATTTAAGTTATGCACCATAGGATGGCGACGGAAATAATGTTCTGCTTTTTTCCTTGTCTTCCTAGCTTGTTTGCAGTCATCGTTGAACCATGGTTTTCGGATATGTGGAACTGCAGAGGACTTTGGAATACACTCATCAGCAATGTTATTTAGTTCATCAGAAAAGCACTTGATAGCATCAGGAACGTCAATAAAATGTTCAGGTTTAAGTTTGTCAGCACATTGTATAGTATATAAAGGCCAGTTAGCCTTTCTAAAATTCCATCTGGATAATGGAGGAGTATCAGATGGGGTCACACCTTTAAGTATAGTAGGAAAATGGTCACTTCCACAAAGGTCATCGTGGACTGACCATTCAAATTCATTAAGTAAGCTGGAGTCAGTTATTGACAGGTCAAGGGCTGAATATGTTCCTGTTCCAGGATGTAAATATGTATCTGCACCATCATTGTATATACATAAATTATTATTTGAAATAAAATCTTCAATAATTTTACCTTTAGTGTTTGTGGTCGCACTCCCCCAGAGCGGGTTGTGGCCATTCAGATCGCCCATGAGTACACATGGTTTGGGAAGTTCATCATAGAGAGATTGAAGATCAGCCAGAATAAGAGTTGATGATGGCGGAATGTACAATGAACACAGAGTAAGTGTAATGTTCAACGTAAGTCGTACTGCAACTGCCTGAAGGTTTGTTGAACTGAGTAAATCTGTTAAGTGTTTTAAGGGCGGAAAGCAAACTTGTTGATGGCCAATCCTGGCAAAGTCACACCTATGAGAGTGAGCTCTTGCGTTAAACTGGAATGTTTCAAACAGGAACGGTACAAGTTGTTGCAAGGCATTCCGGTGCTCACTGGAACAGCAAGCAATCTCTCACGGAAAGAGTGCAAACAGGCTGGCAACGTCAGTGAACACCCACTCTCTGGATTTCTACAAGTAACTTCACGCTGGGAAGCTAATATCTGTGTGGTTCTTCTACAAATCGTACAAGACAAAACATGGACAGCTCGCAGCGTCCGATGGTTTAGGCCCTATTACTGCAAGAACTGTGAGATTGCGTATCACGTACAATTTCAATGTATGTCCGATTCCGATGACATGTTTGACATGATCAAGACAACATGTTAGATTCAGGGCCTAGTTTTTCGAAGCTCTCTTAACGCTACGCTACGATTGCCGTACAGACTATCTTAGCGCTAAGAAAGCTTTGAAAGTCTAGGCCCAGGCCGCTGAAGCGGAGGTTAGACTTCTCCGCGCAATACTATGATAACGTTAACGTGTAATGGAAGAATGGATGTACATCACTGTTAACTCTTTTGGTCGTTGGAGGTAGCTATAGGTGTGCCACTTTGAGGCGTTACCTGTCCGTGTCTAGAGAGCAAGACAACGTACTCGCATCGGCAGCTTGATAATTCTTGAGTCTGTGACCCATCACACTGCCTGGACCAGGGACCCCTCACACTGCCTGGACCTGTGATCCATCACACTAGTACTGCCTGGACCAGGGACCCCTCACACTGCCTGGACCTGTGATCCATCACACTGCCTGGACCAGGGACCCCTCACACTGCCTGGACCAGGGACCCCTCACACTTGCTGGGCCTGTGATCCATCACACTAGTACTGCCTGGACCAGGGACCCCTCACACTGCCTGGGCCTGTGATCCATCACACTAGTACTGCCTGGACCACGGACCCCTCACACTGCCTGGGCCTGTGATCCATCACACTGCCTGGGCCTGTGATCCATCACACTAGTACTGCCTGGACCACGGACCCCTCACAGTCCATAGGCCTCCTTATAAAACCTAGACCTGGGAATCCTCACAGAATGGCGTTATTTCACATGACTGTGGATAACGCCATTTCTGACAAGAATGGATGATCCTCCAGTGGCCCTATTATCAGCAGGAGAATAATAATGATATGCGCTGAACTCACGAACGTTTAAAGAATCTGTCTGCTTCAGATGCGTTTCTTGTAAGCAAATTGCTGACGGTTGAAGGTCTTGGTCTAATAGATGTAGCTCATGCTAATTGTTTTTAAGGCCTCTGCAGTTCCACTGTAAAATGTTCGAAGAAACTATTTATTTGGGGGGTTTATTGGGGATCTACCCCTTGACTTTCGAGAGGGTGACAGACTATGTGCCCTGTGCTGGAGGTTTTCGGACACGTCCATGGCTTCAAGGGATCCAAACCTATTGTATATCTGGATCTTATCTTCTGCACCTTTAGAGGCTCTGCCACTCTGAGTTTTCTTACAAGTATCATTGTTTGGTTTCACTTTGGTTTTTGAAACCTGTTTCTCATAATTTCCAATAGAGAGTGTTGGGGTAGACTGCGATGATGATTTATCCTTTGACACTGACCGAGATTGAACTTCAATTGTGACTGGTGTTTTTGATTGTGATTCGATGGTTTGTGTTGACTGGTGAGGTGAGTATACCTCAGGTGTATCAGTGTCAACCCATGTCAAATCGGTTTGGCATGATGTGGAAAAGGTGGACATAGGTACAGGTGCTTTTTGACTCGTTCCAGCGGATACTCGAGTAACTGAGGCATATGACTGATTTGGTTCTGGGGTCTGAACAGCAAGCTTTTTGGCATCAGCAAAACTAATATTTCTGGTGAATTTAATTTTGTTTATTTCCATCTGTTGTTTCCATAATGGACAGTCTTTAGAAAAAGCGGAATGAGTGCCAGAGCAGTTTGTACATTTTTTAAAGTTACTATCACAATCTTCAGTCACGTGAGTTTTTTCACCGCAGTGAGCACATGTTATGGAATTTGTGCAGCTATTGACACCATGGCCATACTTTTGACATTTAAAACACCTCAGAGGGTTTGGAATATAAATGTCAACGTTGATATTGCAATATCCTGCTGTAATTGATGCTGGAGCAGTTGGCGAAGAAAAATGGAATAAATAGGTATTTGTTGGTCTATTTTCAGAATTTTTCCGGGTCATGAATCGTTTCACAAAAGTTACTCCTTCGTCCTTCATTTCCGAGGCAATGTCCAGTTCATTCATATCGGCAAACAGTTGGTCCCGGTCTCGCACGATGCCTTTACTTGAGTTCAAAGTTCTATGCGGAGTAACTGATACCGGTATTCCAACGAATAACTCAGTGGACATCAAATTTGTTGCCTGCTGTTTTCTACTACATTCTATGAGCAGAGAGCCTGTGCGTAACCTTTTTATGTTAGAAACTTCACCAGCAATCCCATGCACACCTTTTGATACCGCAAAAGGATTGAGTTTTAGAGGTGATTTGTCAAGTGTCTCGATCACGAGAAATCGTGGCCAATATTCATTTGAGTTTGAAGGTCGTCGATCATCATCATCACTGTCCAATTGACGCTTGTTTCGTTTTAGGGGGGTTTTGTATTCCATAGTAAGTGTATAAGTTTCATCATCCGAGCTCCCCACCCACCACGGAGTATCACAAGGACAATGCTAAAAACAAGCGGGTCTCCAGCTTGCAGCACCAAGAATACCCGGATGATATACTCCAGTAGAAAAATTAAAAGATTAATTATTCCACCAGATTGGCCCATGAGCCACCGCCTTCTGGCGAAAACAGACATTAACTTAGGCATTGAAAAAGTCCAAAAGTTCGCCAAGACTTTAAAACATATCAAAGGATAATTTTCAAACTTTGGTGCAACAGTACAATATGTAGCACAGGGCTTGGCGTGACCAGCCGATTGATTGAATTGAGCCTATTCAACCACCCGTCTAGGTGAAGTTAGGGCCGAAGTGGTGTGTTGGGCAACAGGATCACCTAGTCTTTGTTCCAGTGCCCTCAACCACCAGGATCCCCTCCTCCACCGACACAGGGGCGCAACCCACGGCCAACAGGTTGCCCAATTTGGTCGCCTCTTACGACCAGCAATGGGGTGCTGTGGACACATTCTGTCCCGGGTCCACACGGGAGAAGAGCACTTAGCGTTACCCAGCACCCACCACGAGGAGGTGGCTCTTCATGGGTGCCCCATTTTGAAAGGCTAATCCATATCTCGTCAGACAAGAATCCGCTTCAAAACCTTAGATATGGCCTGATACAGTCAGGTGGAAAGCCACCTTACACATAAACTGACACAGGAGGATAAGCTGACAGAGTAGAAGAGTCACCTTGTATATAAACTGACACAGAAGGACGGCCAATTTATTGAAACAGTAGGACAATCATCTGACATATGATCTGATATAACTGGACAGTCACCTTACGTAGGATCTGATAAAACATGACAGTCACCTTACATATGAGATGATGCAGTAGGACAGTCATCTTACATATGAGATGATGCAGTAGGACAGCATTACCCTGGCCTAACCCCTTTTTGAGTGGCATTTTTTAGTTGGAGGGTCAGATGAGGAACTTCATACTTGAAGTACGCTTCGCTTTCTCGGCCCCAACCATCTTCGTTCACTGCCCCACATGACAAATCAAACACATCCTTTTAGCTGGGAGGTCTCAATACATTTTCTACAAAATTATTAAAAGCATCAGCAATGTAACTTTGCTTTAACTCGGATTGTTCACTAGTAGATGTAAAATTCTCAACTTGGCCAGCACAGTTTACCATGAGAGGAAGTCGATTTTAGCATCTCCTGCATCACACCTATATGTATATGTATCTGTCCGTCTGACTTGGGTTGGGTATCACTAGATGCAGTGTGTAGATTCATTTCCCAGATAAGGAGAGAGTGATCTAACTTGACTGCTACCTCGGCGTGAAACAAGATAACAAGTCCATCTGCCTCCAACAATGAGTGGGGCCGCACAACCCGAATCGCACCACTATATCACCCATGTTTGTCATAGCATGTAGTACAAGACGGGGGACGTCACAAAATGTTTATATTATTTAAACAAAATCTTTAACCCACAAGCAGTACACACACACATATACTTGGTTACTTTATCAGTTAGTCAGTTCTGTCAGTTACGAGTCCTTGAAGCGGGCGTATAATCTTAGTTTGTTACTTCGCCGACCTGCCGCACTCAGGGGCTGTGTTATTGCCACTTTCAAGTTAGAAACTCCGCAATTTCAAATTGTCAAACTCAGTTTGAAATGCGGGTAAAACCTATTTTTCATTTTCGAGAAATCGAGCCAGTATATATGTGTGTGTACTGCTTGTGGGTGCTACCTACCTGTGGATACCTCGACCCGGCTTGGTCATGCTGCTCACCTTTCTTAATGATCTTTTAGCGCCGATTTATAGGTATCAAAATTAATATTGTTATATCTGTTGTGACTTCAACAGCGGGTGGGGAGAAATGATGGACTCTATCGAAGGTGTACATACCCACCTGTGATGTCTCTGAACTTTTTGTAAATAATCATGGTCTCTTTTTATATTTTGTTAATTCTCGTATGAATGCAAATATGTGTATTGTTAGTGGCCGATGTAATTCAACTTGCCGTGATGTCATCTGTGCTTCATCCATGGGCACATCTGCAGTAAACTACTGTGCTACCACAGACCCTCGTGTCATTGCGAGGATTAAAGATTATGTTTAAATAATATAAACATTTTGAGACATCTCCCGACTTGAAACGATCTATTGCATAATATATCTAGATAACAAGCCGAATATATCTAGATATATTGTACTGTGAAGCGTTTCATGTCGGGATCTCATCTCAAAGCTTTCATATATTTTAAACAAAATCTTTAATCCTCGCAATGACACGAGGGCCTGTGGGTACTACACGTTATGACAAACGTCGGTGATAAATTGGTGCGATTCGGGTTGTGTTGCCTCACTCATTGGTGGAGGTAGATGGACTTGTGATCTTGTTTGACGCCAAGGAAGGCGTCAAGTTAGACTGCTCTCTCCTTATCTGGGAGATGAATTTACACACTGCATCTAGTGATACCCAACCCAAGTCAGACGGACAGGTACATATACTTAGCTGTGATGCAGGAGATGCTAACATCGACTTCCTCTCATGGTAAACTGTGCTGGCCAAGTTGAGAATTTTACATCTATTAGTGAACAATCCGAGTGAAAGCAAAGTTACATTGCTGATGCTTTTAATAATTTTGTAGAAAATGTATTGAGACCTCCCAGCTAAAAGGATGTGCGTGAAGATGGTTGGGGTCGAGAAAGCGAAGCGTACTTAAAGTATGAAGTTCCTCATCTGACTCTCCAACTAAAAAAATAAAAAATACCACTCAAAAAGGGGTTAGGCCTGAATAATGCCAAAAAGGTGGCTTTCCGACGGTATCAGGCCATATCTAAGGTTTTGAAGCGGATTCTTGTCTGACGAGATATGGATTAGCCTATTGAAGCGGGTTCTTGTCAGACGAGAGATGTATTAGCCTTTCGAACCGATTTCTTGTCAGACAAGGGATGTATTAGCCATTTGAAGCGGATTCTTGTCTGACGAGGGATGTATTATTGGAATGTTGAAGCGGATTCTTGTCTGACGAGACAAGTATTAGCCTGTTGAAGCAGATTCTTGTCAAACGAGAGATGTATTAGCCTGTTGAAGCGGATTCTTGTCAGACGAGAGATGCATTAGACGTTTGAAGCGGATTCTTGTCTGACAAGAGATGTGTTAGCCCGTCGAAGCTGATTCTTGTCAGACGAGAGTGATATAATAGTTCTTCGTGAAGGTGAATGTGGTCTGACTGAAGCGGATTCTTGTCAGATGAGAGCGGTACGAATATAGTGGTTCATCATGAAGCTGAAAGTATTCTGTCGAGCAAACAAGCTAGCAAGGAAAGAAAGAAAGAAACAAACACCTTCACAGTACAGGGAACATAGATCAGCGTCAATAGGCAGCAAACTAATAAACAAAAACAAAGACTACGAACCACAGTAACTCAGCCTTTGAATCTGTTTTTCTTAATTACTTCCAGTATTGCTATTGAGCTTGTGTTGGCTACGACGTCAGAAGACTTTGTAACGTAACCAAAACACATAATTTGCCTTCTCAATCAACGCTTTTCTTGCATGCTAGAAGTGGGTTACTCCTTAAACGTAAATATATTTTACGAGTGATGTTTTTCAATTCTGGTAGGCTTTCAGATAGCCACATATATTCTGTTGTGGACCTTACTGTTACAGTATATATTATAATGAATTCTCATTGTGACATGCCTCCCGTTGATGACGACTATAATCTCAAGGCCCACCGTATTGTAGTGAGGTTATGAGGTGTATGGCACATGTATCTGTTTTCAAGTGCTTGATTCACATGTGTTTAATATAGAAGAACGTTGGAAAAAACATAAATGAAATGGAAAGACAACAGGGCCGAAGTGAAAGTGTTCTGTCAGTCCATGGACGTAGGGCCACAATTTGCTTCTAGGAGAAAGTCGTAAATGGAGTTATACAGATTTATCCATTTATAAATATATAGTATATACCCATTGTCCATACATTTATATTGTACTTGAACTGATTCTTTAAACGCCAAATGTAGTGTCTAGTGTCTCCCATGACAACCGTCTGAATATGTGAACACAAACTGACAAAATGCTGGACATATACATATACCCTGTAAGGTCCTCTTGGTTGGCAGCTTCAGAAACTGGACACTATGTAATATGAAATAAGACATAAAACAATTGCTGCATTACAAGTTTATTCCTCAGTTTGGAAGACGGGCTACGGAGGAGAAATCAAATCCAAATTATAGCTGAATATTCTGTGCAACCACCTGGCCGTGCAGTTATCTTGTTTACTGCCACTAGTGGCCGTACTGTTGCAACACAGCCTCTATCTAGCTGTCAGCAACGGTAGTTGATGTCCTCAATCAGTTTTCGTATGTATTTGGTTCATCCCCATGCCAGGAAATTATTTCACTTTACTTCGAATTTTAAAGGATGAAGGCTGATCTGTGTCCGTGGGAACTGTGGAGACACCCTCTGCAATATAGAAACCTTAATGATGTTAAATACTCATTCGCCAAATATGAAAGAACAAGTGAGATCCAAACCTCAGTGTAGATGGTTAGTTGAAACCTGCACCTTTCAGTTTGTAGGACGTGTAAGTTTTTTTAATTACGGATGTAACTGTTAATCGTGTAATCCAAAGACTTCAGAACAGAATAAGGTTACGAATGGTTTTCCAAACTGAACCAACGTAGACTGTGTGAAATATGGCTGAATTATATAACAACAATATTCACTCACTACCTGTTTCCAATATGAACGTAATCTATGGTATTTGAACCTGGGCTGATACACTTGTGGACGAAACTACTCTATGTGGGGATCGACGGTTGAGTAGAGCGACAAAGCGATATACATGTACACTAGTCTTCATTATAGATTGTGATACATGACACCATTTCAGTCGCCTGATTGTTTGAACTCATTTGGAGAAGCATGACCGTGTTCCAGTTGATTCATGAAGAACTTTGTTTGATGACTATGTAAACCCTACAACATTTGATTCTAAGGCTCACCGTTTTTAACCTTGGCAGCAGGTGTACGAGCCATCAGTCGCCGGAGGTTCAAGGTTGTTACAGGACTCGGGGAGAGTTCCTTGTGTACACAGGGAACCGACCAGATCGTTGCGAACACACTGTTGCTGGCAAGCGGTTACTGTGAATTCATATGGAAAATAGTACATCACCTGTTGACAATACAGCTTTAGTCTCCAGTGATACACAAGTTGCATTTTGCCCAAAGTCAGAATGACCTGATGTTATCGTACATTGTAAACCAAATGTCACTGTGTTCTGTAATCTGACATTGCAAGACTATTCTCTGCGTATCGACACGTAGAAACATTGCAAACAATTGTTTTGATGCGTCATCCTCAGTGCTGACGTCATTCAAATCATATTGTGACGTAAAGTTAGAATGACGTCACAAAAGAGCAGCTCCAGATGCTACCATGGGAACCAGCTGAAACGGCCAGCTGATGCCACTTCACTTGATGTAAACGAGTGCAGACACATGATGTTTATCATTGATACTCGATCAATTACCTATGACCTTTCCATAATGCAGATATGTTCAGAAGTTAAGGGAACATGAATGAGTTGAGAAAAACATACTTTATAATGAGACCAGAAATCAGGACATAGATACGATAAACACAATGTGTGTGCATGATATCGTCTTGATTCGTCTTGACTATGATTTGTACTTCTCAGTTGTCGTGCACAATGTTGAACGTTGATTCCCTTTGGACATTCGATAAAGACGTGGAATATAGTGAAATGTCCACTGAAGTGAGTTTTTTGTCGATTACGAAGTGCTGAATGAACTGTTGATATGGCTTTTTATATGCTATATCTCAACTATTGCTTCAGAATGAAGGCAAATGTCGGGTTGACAAATCAAGGCTTCTGTAGTGATTGTGGTCTATTTGCCTTTGGATAGAACATTCCGTTCCAACGTTTTGACGTGAACTAACCTAATTAACTTTTTCATGTGTACTGACTTGCTTGAACATTTCAATCAATGACTGGCACATGTGTTTCAGATTTGGTCTTGGATGCGAACTCTTTTGTTTGTGAATCACCTTTAAGGTGATAGATTTAAGTTAATACAGTTGTCATAAATAGACGGGATTTGTTTAAATTCTTCAATATGTGACTTGAGGAGGTAACATTCAGGAATATATTGCTGTGTAAGATGGACAGACAAATGAAAAATGGATTTCTTTTTAATGAGAAAATTTACACAAGGGGCAAATCCGTATACATATGTCGTTGCATATATTCCTTCATTAATCGTCAGCTTACTGATTTAGCCACACGAAACCATAACCATGAATAGAAGGGACATTTCTGATGTGAGATGTCCATGGTACTTTAACCAACTCATCCAGATAAACAAGCATATTGTAAGCCTTTATAGTTAGTCTATTTTCGTGCATACATATCGTTTTCAGGAACTATTTTGTGAACCCACTATAGGAATTGATATCCAAAGGATATCTCCCACATTCGCCATATACCATGCATGTTGGTGTTGACTTCCTGCACACAAGAAACTTTACACACTAATAGATGTATTTTTTAATACTTTCAAAACGCTGACATCCTCATATGTCGTATCCGCAGGGAAGAAAGGCTGTATTTGTGAATCAAAATAGCTTAAAATATTTTGGGTGTCAACACAGCAAAGTGACATGATTGACAATAAACTAATTAATCCTTTCTTTGCTCCCAAAGCCAGTTCAGCAACCGATTTTTCTTTCAAATTAATGGTTGTATTAAACATAAAACCAAGATATGTGTGCTGATTTCTTACAGTTACATTATCGAAACTCCATCTTTCTCTTACCGCAGCTTGGCTACCATTTCTGTAAATACCTATACACATGATGTTTATCTCCTAAGTATATCTAAAATGGTTATCATTAACACGCCCGTTTGTTATCATAAATGAGAGCGGCCACTGTCACTTGATAATGCCCGCAAAATGCTTGTCGATGGGCCATTATCAAGTCCGTTGTTTGGTGACGTCATAAGTTGTTAAGCTGTTGATGTTCGATCAGTTATGGCTCGTTTGAATTCGGGTGTTTATGTGTTTTATGAAGCTTTGCGGATAGGTGTCATGTGTTTGTGTAACTTTCTAAAATTTTTAATTGTGTCTGACACTCAACAACTGATTCTGATAGAAGAATAACATCATCGGCAAATAATAGTAATAAGTTTTCTATAACATCTGGAAACATTTGGACACCATGTTTTACGTTTACCATGATTTCGTCGTATATTTCATTAATAAAAATAGAGAAAAGAGGATGGGACTGAGAACGAAACCTTGTCTCAAGCCGATCGGACAGTCAAAAGAGGATGGGACTGAGAACGAAACCTTGTCTCAAGCCGATCGGTCAGTCAAGAGAGGATGGGACTGAGAACGAAACCTTGTCTCAAGCCGATCGGTCAGTCAAGAGAGGATGGGACTGAGAACGAAACCTTGTCTCAAGCCGATCGGACAGTCAAGAGAGGATGGGACTGAGAACGAAACCTTGTCTCAAGCCGATCGGACAGTCAAGAGAGGATGGGACTGAGAACGAAACCTTGTCTCAAGCCGATCGGTCAGTCAAGAGAGGATGGGACTGAGAACGAAACCTTGTCTCAAGCCGATCGGTCAGTCAAGAGAGGATGGGACTGAGAACGAAACCTTGTCTCAAGCCGATCGGTCAGTCAAGAGAGGATGGGACTGAGAACGAAACCTTGTCTCAAGCCGATCGGTCAGTCAAAAGAGGCAGGGAACTTGGGTTCATTATTGACGATATCTGAATCACATTCGTCAAATGTAAATGTACCGTAATGCACTGCACTTTCTTGCTCGTCCTAACCACAACAAATGTAGTAGAAATTTTAACATACAGCAATGAAAACATCGACTGGAACTCTAACGTTGTTGAGCACTGAAAACAATGGCAGACAGTAGCATTTAATTTGGCAAAAGTCAGAGTCGAATGTCGTCACTCTCAATAGTGACGTCCTACGTGTGCTATGACGTTTTCATATTAAGAAAACGTGTGTCAGTGACCTCCGTCGACGTCGTTGTTGTTGTTATTAATTTCAGCAAATGCTTCAAAGCTGACGTCGTTGTTTTCATTCTTCTTTCATCTAAAATTCTATCCAGGTTAGCTATAATAACGGTAACGCTATTTTTCAAGGCACTATCTTTAGCAGAAGCCCTCCGTCTTTCCAACTGCCCTCCTTCGTCGGACAGTTAATGAAAGACCTCGGACTTCTGCAAATAACAATGCCCCGAAAACTAGCGTTACCCTTATAATAAATTCATGCAAATCAGCTGATATGTGTCAAGAAATGGGCCTGGACCCTTATTCCCGAAACGTTCGTGGCCCTAAGAATTCTTAACTTTGATCGTAGCCAATGTGTTAAGTATGGGTTCAAGAAGTTTCGAACGTTTCGAGAACAGTTAGCCTGTCCTTTGCAGATTCATATATGTTACTAAACAATGAATTGACGACCGACTACACATACACCCACAGAACGTGTTCACGAATGTATAAAACATAAACTCTAAGTACAGCACACAGACAAAGTTACTTACAGAATGTTGTACCCGCCACTTCTGGCAGGGTTGATCCTGGCGTAGTGGTGGCGGGTTCGGTTGTAAGCTCTGTTGTAGGGACCTCTGTAGTCGTTGTCGTCGGTTCAGGTGTAGTTGTTGGCTGAGTTGTAGGGACTTCTGTTGTCTCTGTCAGGGGAACTTCCGTAGTGGGTGATGTAGTCGTTGGCGGCTCGGTGGTTGGGACCTCTGTTGTCGTTGTCGCTGTCGCTGGTTTAGGTGTAGTTGTTGGTTCGGTCATTGGATCGTCTCCACAGCATTGAGAATAGAATTGTTCAGTCAGACGGCACATAAATCTAAAAAAATATCGAAGCCGGGAACTAGAGCTTTTGCAATAGCTGTCGTATCGTTCACACGTTATACTAGCCCACCGTCGAGGCATTCGAGAGATTGCGAGTTTACACAAAGGGCTTCTGTCATCGCTTTCTTCACAGCGCTCATTGACTTTCCTGGCAAACCGACACACCAAATTGGTGGCCCAAAACCTGATATATCTTCCACTACAGTACCGAGAGACGGCAGTCGTTATGTCAGAACATTGGAGGTTGTTGATGGCCGACCGATAAGTGTCCTCATCCTTTCTGCATGCGCTTCTCACAACCAAAACGATGCCTCTGGCATATCGCAGTTTTTTCCAGTAGATGTTGGCGCACTCTGAATAACTGCTGGCTACCCTGTATAGCTCTTGGACCGACTCCTCAGGGACCTGTATGGAGGAGGACAGTTGGACTGAGCACACCAATAGCAGGAGAACAAACACGGGAGATGCCATGTTGGTTGTCTGGAACAAGTGGTGATGTGCTTCAGTCGACGATCTCTTATATAGTCGTGGTCTGCAATAGATCTGTCTTGTTGTCGCCACGTTACACGTGAAGGAGAACAATAACATGCCAGACGTGGGCAGTAATTGGGCACGAACTTCGGTCACCTTACTGAAACATGTGGTCATTTTCTCTTAGTTATCATGGGTAGAAAAGGTGTTTAAACGTGTGCAGTCTTGAATTGAAATCACTGGGTAATACCTTGTTTGGACGTAAGTGTTTGTGCTTCCATGATTTTTACAGATGTGTGGGAAAAGTAGCAAACTGACTTTGCCTAAACGGTTTCCTGAACCATACCATGTATGCACTACAGGCAATAATTAAAAAACACTTTGAAAACATCTGTTCCGACCATTGCTCCGGTCACGCACGGCCAGGGATTCAATAGATGTGTTACAATTGATTGTTATGATCAAGTTTGAGTTACCGAAAATTTATTTCTGTGACAGGCGTTGCGAACAGGACCTATGACCTTTCCATAATGCAGATATGTTCAGAAGTTAAGGGAACATGAATGAGTTGAGAAAAACATACTTTATAATGAGGCCAGAAATCAGGACATAGATACGATAAACACAATGTGTGTGCACGATATCGTCTTGATTCGTCTTGACTATGATTTGTACTTCTTACTTGTCGTGCACAATGTTGAACGTTGATTCCCTTTGGACATTCGATAAAGACATGGAATATAGTGAAATGTCCACTGAAGTGAGTTTTTTGTCGATTACGAAGTGCTGAATGAACTGTTGATATGGCTTTTATATGCTTGCCAAAATGGTCTCAACTATTGCTTCACACTGAAGGCAAATGTCGGGTTGACAAATCAAGGCTTCTGTAGAGATTGTGGCCTATTTGCCTTTGGATAGAACATTTCATTCCAACGTTTTGACGTGAACTAACCTGATTAACTTTTTCATGTGTATTGCCTTGCTTGAACATTTCAATCAATGACTGGCAGATGTGCTTCAGATTTGATCTTCGATGCGAACTCTTTTGTTTGTGAATCACCTTTAAGCCGTCAGTAGTCAAAGATGTGTATTATATTTTAGGCCCTGGCCCAAATACACTAATACATCAGAATACATTATACATTCACATACTGTTTGAATACGGAGATGCTTGTAACAGAATATCACGCTTACACGCTGCATGGTAGATGTAGTGTGATAGGTTTAAGGTAATACAGTTGTCATAAGTAGACAGGATTTGTTTAAATTCTTCAGTAAGTGACTTGAGGAGGTAACATTCAGGAATATAATGCTGTGTAAGATGGACGGAGAAATGAAAAATGGATTTCCTTTTAATGAGAAAATTTACACAAGGGGCAAATCCTTTTATATGTGTCGTTGCACATATTCCTTCATTATCAACATTATCAACATTATCATCAACTTACTGATTTAGCCACACGAAAAGTAACAGTAAAAGGGGCATTTCTGATGTGAGATGTCCATGGTACTTTATCCAACTCATCCAGATAAACAAGCATATTGTCAGCCTTTATAGTTAGTCTATTTTCGTGCACACATATAATTTTCAGCCAGTATTTTGTGAACCCACTATAGGAATTGATATCCATAGGTCATCTTCCACATTCGCCATATATCATACATGTAGGTGTTGACTGCTCTGCACACAAGAAACTTTACACACTAATAGATGTATGTTTTAATACTTTCAAAACGCTGACATCCCCATATGTCGGATCCGTAGGGTAAGATAGGCTGTATTTGTGAATCAAAATAGCTTAAAAATATTTTGGGTGTCAACACAGCAAAGTGACATGATTGACAATAAACTAATTAATCCTTTCTTTGCTCCCAAAGCCAGTTCAGCAACCGATTCTTTTCAATTAATGGTTGTATTAAACATAAAACCAAGATATATGTGCTGATTTCTGACAGTTATAATTTATTACAGTTACATTATCGAAACTCCATCTTTCTCTTACCGCAGCTTGGCTGCCATTTCTGTAAATACCTATGGACATTATGTTTATCTCCTAAGTATATCTAAAATGGATAGAGTTATCATTAAAACGCCCGTTTGTTATCATAAATGAGAGCGGCCACTGTCACTTGATAATGCCCGCAGAATGCTTGACGCCGGGCCATTATCAAGTCCGTTGTTTGGTGACGTCATAAGTAGCTAAGCCGTTGATGTTCGATCAGTTATGGCTCGTTTGAATTCGGGTGTTTATGTGTTTTATGAAGCTTTGCGGATAGGTGTCATGTGTTTGTGTAACTTTCTAAAATTTTTAATTGTGTCTGACACTCAACAACTGATTCTGATAGAAGAATAACATCATCGGCAAATAATAGTAATAAGATTTCTATAACATCTGGAAACATTTGGACACCATGTTTTCCGTTTACCGTGATTTCCTCGTATATTTCATTAATAAAAATAGAGAAAAGAGGATGGGACTGAGAACAAAACCTTGTTTCAAGCCGATCGGACAGTCAAAAGATGTACTTAAATCATCACTGCAGCGTACGAATGCTTTCACATTATCATACATTGCTTCCAGAACTAAGTATATTTTCCCTTTAAGCCTGGTATTACTTAAATCAGTACCAAAGTTTTGAACGATCAACAGAATCGAAAGCTTTGTGAAAATCGACAAAGGCAACATATAACTTCCGCTTTCGGTGAGATAACTTTTCTTCTTATAGGGCAAGTAGTGTAAATATATGATCTGACGTTGAGCATTCCTAAAAACTGCTTTCGATTCAGGAATACTACCTTTCATATTTGCCCATTTTGATAGTCGATTATTTAGAACAGTATTAAATACTTTGTCAAGAGTACTCATGAAGGAAACACCTCTGTAAATTGTCAGGCTTGGTACAACTTCCCGCACAATAATGTATGCGAATCCTTAATTGCGCCAGATTAGACACTAAAACGTTATGAACTTGATCAAGGTTACATTTTGACTTAGTGTGATTATAATAGGACGAACCTGCTGATGGTACGTATGACCATTAAATTAAATTATTATTTCTTTTAGTGGAGAATATATCTTTTGTGAAATTGAGACACACAAAATTATCAATGTCTGTTTTTTATCAACCGATAAGCTTTACTCAGTGACTAGTTGACAAAGACGCCAATAGAAAGTCGTCTATACTCTGATAACTTGATAGCAGGGGTGTAAAATCTATCGTAGCTAGTAAAGATTAGAAGTATTGTCAACAAATCTTTCTACCAGACATTTAAATTGAAAGTCAAGTAAATAACTGATAAAATAAGGGTAACGCTCAAAAAAAAGAGGTAAACGTTCCATCACAACCCTCACTGAAGGCTTATCGCAATGTGTGTAGCTGTCATTACTACCGGACCCGTGAAGGTCCCCAGGGTAGCATGGCCTTCAGCATCCCATGCTTGCCATAAAAGGCGACTGTGCTTGTCGTAAGAGGCGACTAAAGGGGTCGGGTAGTCAGGCTCGCTGACTTGGTTGGCAACATGTCATAGGGTCCCAATCGCGCAGATTGATGCTCATGCTGTCGATCACTGGGTTGTCTGGTCTCGATTCAATTATTTACAGACCGCCACCTTATACTTGGAATACTGCTGAGTGCGGTGTAAAACTACACGCACTCACTCACTATAATGTACAGCGAAAAGGTTTGTGGTATTCTTGACAATTAATCAGTTCCTCACATCACAACAACACTTTGAATTATCGCTGACAACATTTAAGTTCCCCGTCTCATGAAACAGCTCTTACGGCATTTGTCATGTAGTCGTAAGTAGCTCAGATTGGTCTTAGAACAGACCGTAAACATATCCCTTGTACATACAAGTCTCCACAGATAACGTATCGATACAAACAGGCGCACGTGTGTACGGTTCTGACAGCATACATAGAAACAGGTGTGGAGTTTTAATCTATATACAAGCACACATGCATGTATATTTAGCCACAAGAGAAACGGCACACCCACAGAGCTTCCATACAGCAAACACTTTAGTTCACTTTAATAATTAAAAATGAAATCAGAGGACTGAGTTAACAATTATGTCTAACGCATTTTGTGGAATCACATTTAGAGCTTTCATTTACCGGGATGTCACGATATGCAAGTGTAGTTTCATTTTCACGATGTCGCACGGAACGTGTTACCAGGTCTCCCTATTCAGGTGCGTCTGATCGATATGTTTTTTATCAGACAAAAAACCTCTGGTGATTGAGTTTGATAATAACAGTGAATTAAGACCGAAAAACATGTTAAGAAAAATATACAATCATAATAAAAACACCATCTTATGAGAAAATCTTTTTACATTATTGCGTACCGCCTTACACTTAGTCATGCACACAATTATTTGTTGCATTCATACATATACACCTTCCTGATACAAACATATGCACATTTACTTTTCACCGTAAGTATAATTAATGGAGGTCAATCAATTGATAACGCTGTGTCTTAAAATTTGAAAAATCTTCGTTTTGCTTGAATTGAATGTTCAATTTGTCCGTGATTTATCGTCTCAATGGAGAGCAATCCACAGATGTAACTGTGGCCACACATAACCCATTTGGTTGGGTGTCGGTCATGGTTTGGCATGGCTAACTCCCACTGGACGCAGTCCACTAGATAATCGTAGGTGTTGGGTAACTGTCCTACATTATCAGGTGATAGGTAAGGTGACTATCTTACTAAATCAAGTCATTTGTTAAGTGTCTGTGCTACTTATCAAGTTAGGTGACTGTCCTACTTTATCAGGTCATGTTAGGTAACTGTCCTACTTTATCAAATCTCATGTAAGGTGACTGTCCTTTTTTATCAGGTCATTTCCTAAGTAACTATCCTACTGTATCAGGTCTCTGTTAGGTAACTGTGCTACTATATCATGTCAATAAAGGTGACTGTCCTATTTTAATTTGCCAAAAGCTGAGGGAAGGTGTTATCGGAACTTGTCATTTTTGGTTTTTTATTGTATCAATACGCCATTTAAGCCTGGTTTAATCCCTAGATACCATTTGTTTATTGCCATTTTCCATCAGTTCCATTTATTGCTGACTCTCATCCGACCATGCCGTATTGCCCCATGATGTCAACGTCTAATGACATGGGGTAAACACCATTCCAAATGCACTCTCTTGTGAAGATTGTCAAGGTTGAACGCTTGACGCCTTTTTATGGGTTTTTACAGACTTGTTGCACAGACCACGTCTGTTGGGGAGCCATGAGTGCTTCAGGAGGCTACTTGTAGCGAACGACTACCGTCTTACAAGGCTTGCTAAATTCTGAACCTCAACTTGAGACGCCGATCGGGATTGACCTGGCTTGGTCAGTCCTTAACCTTATTGGTTTGAAGGTGGTTTTGAAGAAGTCGACTTATGACGGTTTAGTGAATGTCAGGCTGTGGCCAAGTAGCCCTGCTTAACATCCCCGCATCGTGCATTTCAATAATTTGATGTATAGGTAATTAGCCCTACATCTTCATCCTTTGGTAGTCCCCTTCGAACCATTGTAATAAATACTAATAAAATATAAAACCATTATAAAGTCTTGGCGTTGTATTTATTTATATATTTAGTTAGTTAGCCGCATTTAATTAATAGGGAGAAGTGATAACAACTCATTGTGTTCGACACAAGAGATGCGCAGTACCGTAACAGTATTTATCACAACACGAACATTTTTCTGCTCTTGTTTAAATTGCAAATTTTACATGCCTTGAAAATTTACAAAGGATTCCAGGCGTATCATCAAACGGTCTTTGGCATCATTTGAAACCACCAGGATGTTATTGATCCTGTCGCTAACAGCTTGTTAACTGAAATATGACTGTTGGAAATCACTGCAATGGCTTTAAAACAACAATAGCTACCATGGCAGTCTTATTTCGTTAGTAGCGGAGGTATTCCAAAGTTTATACAGATTCTGAAATGGGCCTGGAACGTGATGATGACATTGAATCACTATTAGAACAGTTATTGCGGATTAATCACAATGTAATGTCTAGTTTACCTTTACTAGATCTAGTCTAGACGGCCTCAGTGACATGTGAGAGTTAACCTGATGCAATCACATATATACACTATAAGGCTACCTTGTTTGCTGCTTTGTCATATGAAATGATGACAAAAAACAAAATTGCGCACTACACGTTTTATTTTCATTATGGAGAGTAAACGAAGGGTTCGTGTCTATAATTACCATGGCTTCTGTCAATGCTGATAGTGCTGCCGAAACTAAACCTGACCTTAACTGTTGGCAACTGATGTCCACAATCACTTTACATACGGCCAAGACTCTGTTCTATAGGAAGATGCTGATTTCGGATGGAGTTTGACATCTGGTTTAGATGTGGACATGTTCACTGAAACAAAGAAACCTAGATGAGGTGTTTTTCTAATCACAAAATCTTCAATGTAGATTGAACCTGGTGTCCCTTACTGTGATATTCCTGGAGTAAAACCCAACCCACTCACTCGCTTAGAATAATTCTACTGAAAATCGTTTCCCTTAAGAGACACAAATCAGCGCGCGTGCAATCCAGTAGGCTCAAAAGTACCGGAGGTATTCCACAAACTGAATCGTTTGAGAATGCTTCACACTGAAGTATACATAATCTCACTGGTCACCCAGGACAGCACACCTGGCAACTAACTGTATGATGTCCGTCATTAGTTAGGCAATAATGAACAACAATCAATCAGTCAAGGCAGTGGCGGTTAATTCTTTGTAGGAAGGATGTTGTTTTTTTACAGGGTGTATTCAGTATAGATTACGTAAATCTACACTCATAAACACCGCCTTTTTGACAAATCCGCTATGGAAGTAATTAATCAATCACTGTGTTATCGGTTAATCCTTTGATCGATGTTTCTTTTTGTAACTCAGTTGATAAACCCTCTTGCATCACTTACATGCACATATTACATAACATGCAATACATTTGCCACTACAGACCTTAATTTATAATGTTGAGTATTTACTCCAGACAGGAGAAATGCCAAATGGGAACCTATGTCGAGTAATTTTAGTGGTGTTACCACTATTTATACCCGTTATAAATTTATTAACTGACCATCAATTGAATGATGACAAATAACACGTGTAGGTTTATACAATCAAACGCGAGTTACAGCAAGGAAGATGTAATCTCTGTGTGGCATTCAGCCTGAAAACACTTATGGGCTGAAACCGATTTGCGGATACCAACGGAACTTCGTTGTTACATAAGAAATAGGTATTTGCTGTGTACTTGGGTAAATGGGTATAATCAGTTTTTTTACGTAAGAAGATTTCCACATTTCTCTACAAATGGCAAAGTCGTTGTTAATAGTTTACGAATTTAGATAAATCAACTGTATGTTTTTATTATCATAGATAATAAACCAGTGTCGTAGCTACTAAAATTTAGTTTGCTATGACAGCTGGGCCAACCCTCAAAACTATCTAAATATAAAGCTTTTCAATCTTTCGGACTTATATGAAACAAATGGCTTGCTAGGTGTATGTAGACATCATATTTTCACATGACATGATTAAATATCCAGGTAAAAACACAGAATTAGGATTGAATCAGTCACTATACCATCCAGGCATCAGAAGAAAATACACTGCTGGGATATTTTGTTACAATCGGATAAGTTATACCATAGATATTTTGAAAAAACGGCATATGATGGGCATCCGGCCTCCTCACATTTTAGGGTGAAGAAATTCAGCTAATGTGGACTGGATCCCTGTCCTTTTGTCTGTCACGGTTGAGGGAGCGGGTGCTGATTAATTTGCTGCTTGATTTCGTAATTAGACCATTGGTGAGAAACATTATTCGCTCCGCGTCAGAGCCCCTTTAAACAATATATAGACGGTCGCCCAGTACACACATGCCCATCTCAAGTGTTAGAGAATGTTGAAAACATAATCTCTAAGTATTGCAAACAGACAGATATACGTACAGAATGTTGTAACCGCCACTTCTGGCAGGGTTGATCCTGGCATTGTGGTGACGGGCTACGTGCTAAGCTCAGTTGTAGTGGACTTTGTTGTCGCTTTCGTCGGTTCAGGTGTAGTTGTTGTCTCTGCCAATGGAACTTCGGTAGTGGGTGGTGTAGTGGTTGGCGGCTCGGTGGTTGGGACCTCTGTTGTCGTTGTCACTGGTTCAGGTGTAGTTGTTGGTTCGGTTATTGGATCGTCTCCACAGCATTGAGAATAGAATTGGCCAGTCACTCGGCACTCAAATCTAAGATGATATGGGATCCGGGAACTAGACCTTTTGCAATAGCTTTCGTACCGTTCACACGTTATACTAGCCCACCGTCGAGGCATTCGAGAGATTGCGAGTTTACACAAAGGGCTTCTGTCACCGCTTTCTTCACAGCGCTCATTGACTTTCCTGGCAAACCGACACACCAGATTGGTGGCCCAAAACCTGATATATCTCCGACTACAGTACCGAGAGACGACAGTCGTTATGTCAGAACATTGGAGGTTGTTCATGGCATGACCTCATTATTTCTGCATGCGCTTCTCACAATCAAACCGATGCCTCTGGCATATCGATGTCTTTTCCAATAGATGTAGCTTCTGGCTACCCCGTATAGCCCTTGGACCGACTCCTCAGGGGTCTTATGGAGGAGGACAGTTGGACTGAGCACGCCAATAGCAGGAGAACAATCACGAGAGATGTCATGTTGGATGTCTGGAACAAGTGGTGATGTGCTTCAGTCGACGATCTCCTATATAGTCGTGGTCTGCGATAGATCTGTCTTGCTGTCGTTAAATCGCAGTTATTAAAATAATGATGGGAGGAGGTTTTAGTGCGTGTTTCAGCAAACTGACAGTGCACGTGCATCGCGAGGTGTCATCCGTATCAGAAGAGCTGATAGAATTAGCACCGAACCATTCGCTGTTCCACAGTGACAACATACCCAGATTATCAACATCGGCAGATTGTCCGTCATCACCTGCAAAATCGTTTCGCTGGGGCTGCCTTACTGCAAACTGCACTTTCAACCATTGGCAATCACAATCACCAGAGACCAGTCACTGAGGCAGATGTCAGAGGTCGCAGGTCTTACCGGGGTCCAATCCTCACTGTTTGACATCGGCGTGCTTGTCTCCAGTGGGCCACGCATCATCGGAAATGACGTCACCTGAAGCGTGGATCTGTAGTCTTGTCTATCGAAAACAGGCATTGCGTGTCGACGGCTGGTGGCATTGTACAAGGGTATCGACGACGCGGGGAGCGTTTTGCAGATCGTTGTGTCGTTGGAAGATCGAGCATAAGGGTGTGGGGTGCTATTGCTCTCAGTTACAAACTAGTCCTTGTGGTATTCCATGATATTGGTCCTGATAGAGAATCTGCCGGCTACATTGATCAAGCACTGAGACCTTTGGTCGTGCCACATTTTGGTCGTCATGGAAACAACGTCTTCCAGCAAGACAATGCACGTGCCCATACTGCCAGAGCAGCTAGAGGCTTTCTCCATCAATCCGACATCAATCCTTCTATGGTCTGCCCTCAGTCCAGACTTAAACGCGGTAGAACACTTGTGGGAGGAGATTCAGAGGAGGCTCAATGAAGAGCGACCAAGCCCAACAACTGCAGTTGAACTCTCTGAGACGTATAACCGAGTCTGGGCGTGGGTTCCTGTGACCTTCTTCAACCACCTCATCCACTTAATGCAGATCATTGCCCTCGGTCACAAGTCCTCACTCCGAACCTGTCACCCTTCAAAGTTAACACTAAACATACATTATAATAATTGTGATCTTGACAATATGGACATATATACTGTCCAGATACATATATCTACACATTTTTATCACTTTTGTCACTCGCAGACCATCAAGATAGTTACATACGATCTGACTCATAAATGCAATGGACATAGACATGGCACGAAGTACAGCTACATCCCATCTTATTAACACATTAATAACGCAAATTGAACGTTAAAGTGTAGCCTATTCAAATTAGAGACATAGCAATCATCTGAGTCATTTTGTACTTGTAAGAAGTATGCTTGCACGCTGTGAACAAGTCAGGCCATGTTTCAATATTCTGCCATACACTCATCAGGAAATCTCATAGTTATCAATAACAGGACACAGCAAATACACCTTCAGTCTATAAATGTTCATATAAAACGTGTTCTTTGCATACTCAGGACTGCACTCAACTGCCTTCACTTAACGCCCCTTAGAATGTTACTTCATTTCCATCACGACTTTGGACCTTGTTTTATAAACCTAATTCTGATCACTGCCTTTAATGGTCATTATCCTTTCTACTTGCACCAATACCCGGTAAGAGGTTTTACTCCCAATGTAAAACCTGGGAATAGGTTTAACTAGATTTAAGTAAAACCTATTCCCAGGTTTTACTAGGAGTAAACCCTCGTCCCGAAAGTACCGGTTTGGAGCGATCAGCCACCGAAATCTGCATTCACAGGAAAGGAAAAACAAAAACTCTGACAACAGTGTTTTAATTGAAATTGAACGTCATTGTAACACTTCCGTGAGCGACAGTTTGTGTTGTACCGGAATCTCCCTCTGAAGTAGGAACCGACACTGTCGCAGACGTCTGAGTTTTCTTTGGAGCTGAACATGAGAGAACATCTGACGCCATTGCTTGTTGTTGATCACTGGTTCTCTTGTAAACCCTCACTGCCTCGCTTTTGTGACCTACAATAAAAGAATTCATCTTGATAAGTCATTGCAAATTGTACATAACCGTTTGAAAAGCAATTTATATGATATTGTAATCGCTTTGCTTGGGGCCATCATTGGGATTCGAACCCGGATCTTGGCATGTTAACCATAACACATGTTGACATCACAAGTTCTAGCATTTAAAATCGCCAAATTGCAATTTGGCCCAGTCACTTCAAGTTTCATTCGTGTTTTGCAGATATTCATTGAGTTACATACCAGTTTGTTCACAAATCTGTTGCTCGCTTATGTTTGCCTCGTAGAGACGGGTAGCAGCAGTGCATCTGAGCGAGTGGTTCGTTTTCCTTCCTTCAATTCCGGCTTCAGCACATATTCTCTTCACCGTTGTCTGGATTGTGTTGTGGCCCATGGGCGACTCTAGGTACCATTTTCCATCCTTAGGTTTCTTCATCGGGGTGAAGTAAAACGCATTTGCTCGAGTTGAAGATGGTAGGCTGGAAAGTTAAATTGTGTTGACATAGAATCAATTAAGTATGAAATGTTTGCATTTGTCATTTATATGCCCCTAAACCAATGCGTGCAATCATCATCAGGGAGTAAAATTATAAGACAATTTACATGCAGTATGGGTCAAGTCACCCGCATGATGTGATTAAATGAGTGGTATATCTAAAGAATGTATAACATGTATCAGAAATGTATCAGAAAACATCTAATACATACCAAAGTGACTTGTACTTCATGAAAAGGCGCACATAACATCGTTCCGGGTTCTTGGTATTTTCATACGCTCGCACCTTTTTCTTCTGCAGTTTCCTGTCTTTCACTCCCCGGGCATTTGTCTTAGAGACGTCTTCCACATACTGCAGGTACCTGCGGCCGTTCTGGTCTGTATGTGGGCCTGTAATCTGAGGTTGTTGGTGTAGTCTTAAACTCCGATGTTCCTTTCCACCTCTCAAGGCGAAGTTAAGTCCTGGAAAATAATATTCCGTACACAATTATATAATGTTTATCTATTTTGGTCTTAACACGGGATTCAAAATATCCATCCAAACTTTGTTTGGTTTGGTTTGCCTCAAAGTGAAGTCGGGCATTTTGTTCCAGTTAATCACATTTATTTTCGATGTGAAGGTTTGATTGTAAATGCCAAAATTGCTAATATCCGACTTTTCGACAGGGAAATCAAATGCAAAATGCAACTCACCAGTTAAGTAGAGGACTGTGTCCAGGAGTTTTTGCGGCGTGCCTTCTCCAAGAGCCCCCTTCTCCCACAGAGTGTTCTCCTCGTCTCGAGTTATCACCTCTGTAGGTTTTCTCACGTCTGCTCCAAGACCAGCTGTGGACCTCTCACGCATGCATGCGTCCAGTGCCTGTCTGCTGTCCTGGAACTCTTCGCCTTCCATCAGATTGTAAGGAGATTTGTTAGCTTTCAAGTGTGACGCTATTGCCGTGAATAGCCCATACACAGTAACAGCTGGGTAGCAAGTCCCGTCCACTTTCCTCGCCTCGAATAGGAAATACTTTAGGGCTGTATTTATATCTTTAGCAGTCATATCCAGCAAGTCTTCAGTCAAGACGGACGACGACAGCGCGATGTTTGCATCCATTGACCTCGTCCGACGCTCTTCTTGCCATCGCCTGAATACTCCTTTCGCCCAATCATTTTTGTACCTTGTCGTTCTTGGAACACATCGAGATAATTTCCTTTCAATATCTTCCTCAGTCAAAGGTGCCGCGAAACGGAACAGAAAATCATCATCATCATCATCATCATCATCATCATCATCATCATCAGCAGCAGCAGCAGCAGCAGCATTGTCATCATCTTTCTTAAACTGCGACTGTGTTAAAAACATTTCGTCTTCGCTCTGGTTTGACATGGTTAGCAATGAGCGGATTCAAGTAACCACGTGGTATATAACTGACTCACTCACAAAAAACACGTGCACTGCGTGAAAATCCCGTGCGTTTTCTAACTTGTGCATTAGAGTTGCGACATTGCTGTCATTCCGAATGTTCGCGGTATAGTGAGGTCCTAATTCCTTATAACGCAATATTTAAAATGACGGTTTATAAGCAAGAGAAAAAACTTCGGAGGCGTTTTTTCTCCTATACGAAACCAGTTCTTAGACGTTCATAGCATTAGGGAAAAACCTGCTAGCAGATACATAAACAGATCTTGAAAGAAAGTCAGTGCAGCCTACCCGCGTTAGTACCTGATCCCTCGTTTCTGCACTACGTAGTGATAAAACAGGATATTTACCTTATTCAGTTTGATATCCAGTATGTGTCACTCACAAACTGATTGTCAGTTTGCTGTCGGTAAACAGTGGAGTCGTTTTTATGTGCCTATAATATTTTCTGATATCCCTTTTTATCTTCAACAAATATTGGAATGGCAGTTTAATAACTTCTTTATGTTTCACTGTCACATGTACCCATTTTCTGATTTTGAAAGCCTTGATGAATATTTTGATAAAGTATATATGCTCAGGAAGACACTCTCCGGATCCGCACTAAGAAATCAGGAGGTACCAAACCAGGGGCACCAAAACCAGTGGGAAGCCTGACGACAGTGTACTTGTATTTGGCATGCTTTTCCTGAATGTTTCCAATCACGTTGCTGTCAAAAGGAACAGAAAATTCAACAATATAAATAAATTCACTGGCTTTATCAAAAAGGGCAAGTTGAGGTTTGTTGGTTGGAATTCTTCTAAGGCTGACTATGAGTTTGAAAGCATCATTGTCCATGTTCAGGATCATGTCCTGCACATGTTCAGGGTCGTACCATGCATGGACCTCTGAGTCGAAGCCGCAATCATGCTGTATATGGTAGTAAAATCAGACTCGTCATGTCGTTTAAGATATGCTGTTTGTGTCAAGGAAGGGCGTCCACTGACAAGGTGTTGGACAGTCTCTGTAAATTCATTGCATTATCGACATTTCATGGGAATGTTTTCTTTTAAATTCACATTTAGGCTGTTGCGATTGGGAAGTGACTGGTCCTGCGCAGCAAAAAGCCAATTTCACATTTAAGACCAGCCGACTTCATCCAGGCAAAGGATTCCGTAGGATTGCTATTCTGTTCCACGCACTGCAAGTACGCATGATGAAAACGCGTCTCACGAGGCTTCTTCAAGAAGGACGGACTCTGGGCAGACTTGGTGTAGAATTTCGCCTGGTATACTACCATCACTGTACCTGCAGCACATTGCCGCCAACAAAGTCAAACTCAAATTTCTGATTCAACACTGACATGCACCTATCATGTTAACATGACACCAAAAGATGATGTCACAATATAACGAACGAAGGATCGTCTGAGATACAAGGCACGGTTGTAAGGATAAAATATTGAATCAAATATGTTCCAGGACTATCTCTAAATTCACTCACGTGGTAACGGTTAATTGAGTTCATGAAATAATTTCGTTATGACTCCGTTTCCAACTTGTTCCCTTGTACAATCAACAGTGGCTGTTATTTGACCTTGATGTTTTTGTATGTTTGTATGAAATATGTTGCATATAGATTTGTAACAATGATGGTGAAAAAAACTTCTTGTTGTCCTGCTGTATCAGGTCATTTGTCGGGTGACTGCAATATTGCGTCCGGTCATGTGTCTTCTGTGAAACTCTTTCTGTCTCAGGTTATTTATTAGCTGACTATGCCACTGCATCAGGTTATATGTAAAGTGACTGCAATTCTGGATCAGGTCATGTGTAAAGTGACTGCAATTCTGGATCAGGTCATATGTAAGGTGACTGAAATACTGTCTCAGGTCACATCTCAGGTGATTGTCCTGCAGTCTCTGGTTATTACGACCGTATCAGCCCATATGTTTGGTGGATGTCTTACTGTACCTGGACTTTGAGGACTGTCCCGTAGTAATTTGACAAATGTTGATCGAATGTCTTTTCGTATCACATCACGTCGGAGAATCGTTGCTTCGATACAATGTCATCAACTAATCTCTGGCACTTCCCATCAGCTCCATTAACTACAGGCTTCCTTGTTGAATGCCATCCTTGTTATCTCGTCACTGATGTGATTACACAGTGCCATTTAGAAAGTGGTCAGACGTGCCATATGTCATTTGGGATTACACTTTCTTAGTAAAGTACAATTTCTACTACTTTTGTGGTTGAGTCCCATCCGGGATTCGAACCCACACTCTCAGATTCAGGCACCTAATCGCTAGCACATAAAGTCAGCCTGTTTCGTAGATTTCCATGACTCCCTTCCAAAACACATAAACAAACAAAACGTTAGGTTACAAATACTGGCCAAACTGGTGACGCATTTACACAGACGGATCCTTTAACTCGGGGCACTTACCCACACGTCCAGCCCTCTAAACAGCTAAATAATACAGATTCCCGAACAACCAATAAATTTTCACGGCATAAGAAGAGCACTCTATGACTCTAAACAACACAATGACATTTTATTTTTGTACACTCCACGGTGACCAAGCAATAAAAACAGAAACACCTAAAACTGACATAAACTAGGACTGGAAATGCCTTCATTCAACTCGATATCAACTTTAAATGACATTGTTCTGGAAACCCACATGACCATCCTTACTACTGTATCTCACTGTGGGTAGGTGAAACGACTGACGTAAGGTGACTGTCCCTCCTCCCCCCTCTCTCTCCCTCTCTTCTCCGTGGGAGTCTGTCTGTCTGTCTGTCTGTCTGTCTGTCTTCTGTCTGTGTCTCTGTAGCCGATTCTATGTCTCTGCATTTTGCAATATTTAACTCCGAGTTAAAACATTGTTACGCTACTAATACTACAAGGCGAGTTCACTACCGTACTGTCGAAAGTTTTATCGAATACACACACCCGTACCGTCGAAAAGCAGTGGACTGTGACAATGCTCAACACTGTTGTAATAATCTAATAACACCCGGAGTGTTGACTGCCTTGGAGAGATATCTTAGCAGTATGACTGCTCCCAGTTTGAATACTCTTGACCATGAACATATAATGCAGCACCTCTTCACTCATAAAATACTGTACCTGTATAGCTGATTTCTCCCAGTTTGCCTACTCTTTGAATTAAACCTAGATTGCACTAATCCGCTCTACTCTAATTACCGAGGGAGGAGACATGAGTACTATATTTGTTGAAATGAGAAAAATGTTTGAGATTGAGTTAAGTAGATTTGTCACATTTCCTTCTCAATGATGTTGTTGTTGCTGTTTTTGTTGTTGTTGAAATGAGAAACGTTAACTAGACGGAGGGAGGTAAGTAACCAAACGAGGTTAGTATGGGAAGTGCGCAGATTCAGATGACCTTCTGCATATTGTAACAAAAAATGGCCACAATAAAGAATGTAATGTATCACGCATACAACATCAAAAGTTAGACTCAGTTAAAGAACTCACAATATGTTGTGTAGATATATATGGTTACATCGAAGATGAAGTTCTCCACTAACTCCACTTATCCAGTTGCTGAAAAACCTGTGGAAATATGGTGCCTGTGAACAACTGCGTTTTGCTGTAACGTTTTATCAATTTTCACTGAGCGCCGAACGCCATAACGTTAACGCCTAATTACCCGAAACGTCGAATTTTATAATTTCAATTTTCGACAGTCCGGGTGGACAGCACATGCTGTCAGTTAAACATGGTCAGTTGACAGTTAAACATGGTCAACACCTTGCCTCTTTATTCTGGTTTGTCCTCCTCATAATTACTCGCGAAGGTATGAAAATGTACCAAATATTAACATCCTTGAGTGGTCCGGGATCGATCCTCCTCTGCGTGGATCACCAGTTTCAGTCAGTGTGTTAGGTGTGCACCAGCGAAATACACTGACATGACAATCATGTGTCACAGCCTTTCATCTGTGACGTAGGTTTCACGTGAGAAATCGTATTAGTATATTTTGTCATACACATGCGGCGTGAAATGTAATATATGGTACTGGTGAGACACCCTCTCGTGGAACAATACCGAAACAGGATAAATCACAAGAAGATGTTTTCTGTTCTCGCTCAAAAGAAAAAAATTCCACATGCCTTGAAAAATTAAAAATGGGCCCAGGTAAGTCATCAAAAGGTCTTTGGTATCATTTGAAACCGCAAAGATTGCATTGATCCCATCAGTAACAGCTCCTTAACTAACTCTTGTGATCGGAAGGAAAACACTGCAATATCTATCAAACAAGGATAGCTGTTATGACAGCCTTATTTCGATAGTAGCGGAGATATTCCTTTCTGTTCTTCATTCCACATTCTGAAATATATAGGCCTTGAACGTGATGATGATGAAATAACTCTTAAGATAATTATTGCTGATTAATCACAATCTAGTGTCTAGTTTCCTATGACTATACGAACACAATGATATGCAAATTAACAAGTTGGAATCACAGATATACACTACGACCTCGTATGAAGCCAACTTGGTTTGCAGGTTCGTAACTGGACATGTAACGTGAAGTGAAGACAGAAAACAAATTGCTGCATTACAAGATTTATTTTGGAAGTTTCGCGAAGGAGAAGAGTTCTTGTCGAAATGTACATGTACATTGATATTTGCCTGCAAAGGTGCTGTGGTAATGACCATGGCTTCTGCCAATGCTGACAGTGCTGATGTCCACAATCAGTCTGCATACGGACGAAACTCTCCTTCGTAAGAGGATGCTGGTTTACTTTTCAAAAACTTTTCCGAATGTTGAAAATGAAATTCGGATAGAGTTCATCGTTCGGTTCAGTTGGGAAGACGTTCACTGAAATATAGACACCCAGTTAAACTGTATACTCACTTCAAGGTTTTGCTAGCTACAAACGCATTCATTACCTTCAAAATAACTTTGACAGTAAATCTGGGGAAGTTGAATAGCGTATTGGTGAACCCTTGTAACAGATACAAAATACAGTAAAATATGGATATAACGAACAAGGATAGAGCGTACAGACGGATATAACGAACAAATTAAAAGTCCGGTCAATAGTCATCTTAAAATTATACGCGAAAAACAATCTTGTGAGTAGCGAATTAACCGCGATTGCGAACTGATTTACTACCCAAAGACCCAATTAACGACGTCAGTGGCGAACTCACTCAGCGAACTCACTCTGCCCTAAGCTTATCCGTATACATCCACCTTGTTGGCGGCGAAGGGACTAGAAGTGAGAACATTCCCTTAAATGGTCCCATGTTGCAGACTAAGGCAAATTAATTGGCATTTAAGGTAGGTCATTTAGATTTTAATTGCAATAGTGCTTAAGTTGCATATTGTTGAGATTGTTGTGATTGTTAAACATGTTCTAGCTAATGTCTGTACATGTGATTGATAAATTCAGAATTTTAATGTTATGTCAATGTACAAGAAAAAGATTTGTGTCCTCAGTATATATGGCTCTACATCTCTACACTACAAGATGGAGGACAAATGTGAATAGCGAATAGTGATCTAAATTTCGCTATATCCATGTTCTATGAAAGCTTACTCTGTGCGGGGATCAAGAGTTAAGTAGATTGACAAAGATATATCTACTTCATAACTGGTTATTAAAACGAACCCTTTTCAGTCGTTTGATTGTTTGAACTAATACATATTTTCTATGCAAAGTCTTGAAGCATGACCGTGTTCCAATCGATTCATGAAGACCTTTGTTTGATGACGATGTAAACCCTAAAACATTTGATTCTAAGGCTCACCGTTGTTAACCTTGGCAGCAGGTGTACGAGCCATCAGTCGCCGGAGGTTCAAGGTTGTTACAGGACACCTGGGGGAGAGTTTCTTGTGTACACAGGGAACCGACCAGATCGTTGCGAACGCACTGTTGCTGGCAAGCGGTTACTGTGAAAACATATGGAAAATAGTACATCACCAGTTGACGATACATCTTTTTACCTTTCACAGATGCAACACAGACCAGCCTCCAATGCTACATAATTTGGATACTACCAGAAATCAGAATTACATCATCGTACAATAAATTCACGCAAATCAGCTGATACGCGAGTATTCTAGAAAATGAATAGACGACCGAGTACACATATATCCATCGCACGAATGCATACAACATAATCTCTAAGTAGAGCAAAACTGACAAAGTACTTACAGAATGTTTTATCCGCCACTTCTGGCAGGGTTGATCCTGGCGTAGTGGAGGCGGGTTGAGTTGTAGGCTGCTCAGTTGTAGTGACCTCTGGTGTCGTTGTCGTCGGTTCCGGTGTAGTTGTTGTTGGGTCTGTCATTGGAACTTCGGTTGTGGTTGGAGTAGTTGTCGGCGGCTCAGTTGTAGAGACCCCTAATGTCGTTGTCACTGGTGCAGGTGTAGTTGTTGGTTCGGTCATTGGATTGTCTCCACAGCATTGAGAATAGAATTGTTCAGTCAGTCGACATACACTTCTGAAGAAATATCGGCTCCGGTAACTGGAGCTTTTGCAATAGCGTTCGTACCCTTCACACGTTATGCCAGCCCCTGTTTGAGATAGTCGAGAGATAGCGAGTTTACAGAAAGGGCTTCTGTCTTCACAGCGCTCGTTGACCTTCCTGGCAAACTGACATACCAAATTGGTGGCCCAAAACCTGCTGTATTTTCGACTACAGTACCGAGAAACGGCAGTCGTTATGTCAGAACATTGGAGGTTGTTCATGGCCGACCGGAAAGTCCCCTCATCCTTTCTGCATGCGCTTCTCAAAACCAAAACGATGCCTCTGGCATATCGCAGTTTTCTCCAGTAGATGTTGGTGCACTCTGGATAGCTGCTGGCTACCCCGTATAGCTCTTGGACCGTCTCCCGAGGGACCTGTGTGGAGGAGGACAGTTGGACTGAGCACGCCAATAGCAGGAGAACAACCGCAAGAGCTGCCATGTTGGATGTCAGGAAGAAGTGGTGATGTGCCTCAGTCGACGATCTCTTATATACTCCACTGCTGCAATAAATCTGTTTTATGGCCACCACTGGTACAAGTGAAGGTGAACAATAACTTCATAGAAGTAGGCAGTAACTGGGCACAAACTCAGATTATTTTACACAATTATATGTTAATTCTGGATGGTCATACGATATAAAACAGCATGAGCTCGTTTTAAAAAATTGACGTCAACATGAATTGCCAGAATGAAATGTGCTAGGTTCGTAAGAAGATTAAATTTATGTTGCTTTTTATTGCCATGCTAGAGTAAGAGTTTTTTTTTGGTTTTTTTTATTTGGTTGGGAGGGGGAGGAGGAGACGCTAACTGAACCACGTTATGTGTTAATTACACTTTCATACCTTTGCTGACATCACGAACGAGAAGAGAAACAATGGATCGCTTTGTGCAGAAGATGTAACGTCATGATGTAGCACCAAATATGAGCCCAGCTTATATCCTTATTCTCTGTTCTGCATTGTGGACATTAGCTGTGATTTGTTACATGTGCACGCTCTCAGGCACGTACATCATGGGAACGTACAGACAGTGATTGATTCGGAGCCAATGTCTCTGCAAACGTTGTATGTAGTCTTGCCAAATGTATGTGACACAATCCTGGTTATACGGCACTAATTCAAGGGTAAAATGACACCTGTTTCTTATGTACAACACTGCTGTAACATAAACAACTTTTCTACAGGCGCACTCTCCCCCAACTATAGCCCAACTAAAGCAAAAGTGTGCATATCTGTTAAAGGATTTGCAGTTACAGTAGATTAGGAGCTGCATTATGTTAGAACGTAACTGAATCATTACAGCCGTGAGGTGACGGAGACCGATCGTAATGGGGCAGAGGGTTTGCCAGTCGTTAATGGAAGGAGGAGGTGGCGAACGAGTTGTGTGAATTTGTAACAGTGTTGGACGTCGAAGGTGAATTTGCACTCGCGGTAGAAGCGCATGTCCTTCTGGGGGATTCATTCGCTGTCCTCGTGGAGTTTAGTTTATATCCTACAGTAGGGGTTGAATCTTTGTCCTGGTGAAGAAGATAGGTGTCCTGCACCGGCTGTTGTGTGACAATAATCGTGGAGTGTGAAAGAGATAGGTGCCCTGCACTGGGAGTGTAACAGTCCTGATTAGATGGTGTGAATTAGATGGATGTATTATAATGGCGTTGTGTACGTGTCCTGGGAGATTATTGCCCTGCATTGGGGGTTGTGTAACAGTCCTTGCAGGTGTGAAGAAGGTGGGTTTCTTGTATTGGATGGTATGTGACAGTCCTGGTGGAATTTGAAGGAAATGGGTGTCCTGCACTTTGGATAGTGTGACAGTCCTGATAGGATGGGAAGAAGTTGAGTTTATTTCAATGGGGTTATGTGACAGTCTTGGGGCAATGTGAAAGAAATGGATGTGCGTTGTGTGACAGTCCTGGTTTCATATAAAAGAGATTAATGTGCTGCAGTGGTGTGACAGTCCTGATGGGGTGTTAAGGAGATATGTGTCTTGCACTGGTTATTGTGTGACGGTCCTGGTGGGGTGTGAAGGAGATGGGTGTCCAGCACTGGATGTTGTGTGACAGGCGAGCTTGAGTTTGAAGGCGATGTGTGTCTTGCAGTGGGGGATGTGTGACAGTCCTGATTGGGTGTGCAAGAGATGAGTGTCCTGCACTCGCGGTGTGGTTCGACAGGTCTGGTGGGGTGTGAAGGCGATGAATGTCTTGCAGTAGGGGTTGTGTAACAGTTCTGGTAGGGTGCGAAGGAGGTGGATGTATTTCAGGTGGAGTTGTTTGAAAGTTTTGGTGGAAACGTGTGTCCTGCATTGGGGGTTGTGTGACAGTCCAGGTGTGATATGAAAGAGTTGGATGTCCTGCACTGGATGCTCTTGTGACAGTCCTGATAGGGTGTTAAGGACACGCGTCTCCTGCACTGCTGACACGTGATGGGTGTCGTGCACTGGGTGTTTTGTGACAATCCAGGAGGAGTGTGAAGGAGTTGGGTGTTCTGCAGTGAGAGTTGTGTAAGGGTTCTGGAAGGATGTGCTTGACAACAGTAGACGAATCCATATCAGAACGTCGCATCATATACAATAAAAGAAGTTGGTGACAAAAAACCATCTCACTTTCTTATTACTCACCATACTAAAATGCCAGTTAAACAAATCATCACTATATACACATAAACATCCCTTAGCGTATCGGCAAATGAACCATCCAATGAAAAGTCTTCGTTACATCTGAGTGCACACCCAACAGTTCTGACTGGGTTCTGTCTCCCGGGTGCTTTATTTCGCGAGAATTAACCCAAGTTCAAAATATGATGATAGCACAATGCTATTTCGAAAGTGGTGAAATGTAACATATGTCATATTTGGGATTACACTGTCTTAATAAAGTATAAATACTAGCACTTTTTTTGGGTGAGGCCCATACGGGAATCGTACCTGCCCCCTCAAAGTCAGGGAACTAATCGCCAGCACTCAAAGTCAGACGCCTAACCCGCTCATCCACGGCGACTTCCTCAATAAATGGAAGTCGGACACCTGGTAGTCTAGACTGCGTACTTTGTCGAATGAGGACTATGATTTATGGATATACAACTTTTATTCAGTGAGTGCGACGTTTCGACATAGATACTAATGACTTTGTCAAGCAAATTGTACAGGGTAATAAATTAATAGAGTGAATATATACATGAATTTGTTACGGCTGCGTGAATTCCACCTCCCGCCCTTAATCACGTGACAGCCTAGTGGCTATCTTCAGTATAGTTAGGGCCGTGTTTGGTGTATGTAAAATTGCTGTCGCTACGGTTAAAATTATATTTCAATATTATGTTATTTTACATCATTCTAGTCCTTATTATGTGTACTTTTTATTGATGTGCGGTTGATACACTTAGCTATTACTATTATGAAAATGTTGGAATTTAAAGTGTACCAACCCAGTATTGTTAGGCAGTTTGAAGTCAGTTAACTGCACTTTACGCTTGATATGTTTTCTTATGTCTATTTTTATGTGCATCATTGTAAAGAGGATGTTGTCAGCTTTATGCACATGTGTACTTTATATATATATTTGTTATCCCATGGCACCCTATTCGGTAATTATCTTAATTTCAAAAGCACACTTCTCGCTTGTAAAGGGTCAATACCAAAAGACCGAAGTCTCGCTAAGGCAGTTCCCCTCCGAGGTCCGCCAGCGGGCTATAAGTAGGGTTAGCCAGAGGTCAGTAACGGGGATCGAGCCCGAGAGCCCGACCAGCTCTCGGGGCCAACATACACACATAGGGGTAGCCGTGACTACCCCACCAAATGTAGAAATGGACTCTGATTCCGAAAATGAGGGAATGCCCAACCCCATCAGAGACAGCTCAGTTCTGAAAAACGAACTTGACCAGGTCCGTCCCGGGAAGACAAAGCTGCACTTCAGCCCAGAAGCTGAGAACCCCAAAAAGAGAAAGTTTGCCACGGCAAACTTCTCATACGCGCAAGCCGCGATGAAATTGCCTCAAGGGGGAATCAGCTTTAGCGGGCTCAGCCTGTCGGAAAGGGAGCAGATAAACGAGCTTTGGATCAGGAACTCTAAGAGATCCAAGGACACTACTAAGCAAACCAAAGCTCCGGCTAAGGTTAACCTTCCAAAACAGCTGGCGTGGGAGAGGCTAGTCTACTGTAAAGACTACAACCTCACCCTCACCAGCAGGGTCTCTGCCCAAGCCCTTAAGGAGGAGCTTAGTAAGTCCATCGCCATCCACAAAATAAACAAAGCAAACAAGGGATACGTTGTTAGCGGCAACAACGTAAATGAATCCTTACGCCTCCCCAAAAAAATCCTTGGCGAAACTGTAATATGGACAGTGCCAGGGTGGGTCTCTCACACCAGATGCGCGGTGCATCTAGATAAAAAGCTTAGCGACCAACAGCTAATCGACCCAACCCAGCGCGATCCTATTATCAGCGACATGTATAGGATTAAAAGCCAAGGGAAAAACACTAGAGTAGTAATACTCACCGTACTAGGCACACAGGTGCCAGAGACGATCAGAGTGGCAGGTAGGGTAGTGGCAACACTACCCTACCTCAAGCGACCCAAGCAGTGCGTGAAGTGCCTCTGCTATGGACATGTGAAGGCAAATTGCCACAATGAGGCAAAATGCAGGACATGCTCCAAGCCCGAGAGTGTCTGCAAGGTCAACTGCTCACCCTATTGCAGGAACTGCAAAGTTCAAGGGCACTCAGCCCTCTCGAACTTCTGCAGGAGCAGGCAGACAAAAAGAAAAAGTCTAAACACGGAGACTTTACAAAAAAAGCACACACAAGCTGCTAAGGAAGCGGTAAGGCGGGAAATGTGGATAAGCCAACCGCCAAGCCACAGAATCGTAACGACACTGCGGCAACCAGTGTCAAGTGTGAGGGTAAAACCAAACCCAAGCTGAGAAGGCCAAGAGGCAAAACGGGCAAAAAAGGCCAAACAAAAGTGGCTCCCAACACTGTTGAGACCACACAAACCGGCGTGAGGCATGCTGTACCAGGTACAGACAGCACCCAAGCAGCCCACAACCAGACAATCCCAGACACACTGGTTGAGTTCGTTTGTGCCGCCTTACTCAAACTAGGCACACGACAGGGCAGCAATGCGGGGTCAAATCTCATTATTCTGTGGGAACTGGCCACCAAATTGCTGTCCTGTGGGCAATCTACAACCTATCTCAAACAGCAGATTAACAAGCTCAATTAAACAGCTTGGGTAAATACTGTCATCATGTACTTGGAAATCCTGCAATGGAATGCCAACGGCCTGAGGTCATACGGCCACGAACTCAAAGCCCTAGTTCAGCAAAAGGCACTGACACCCCATGTTATACTAATTCAAGAAGCGAAACTGGGGAAGAGAACAAACATTAACATGCCTGGCTTCATACAATACCGCAAAGATAGAACGGGGCGGACAGGTGGTGTACATGTTACTTTTGTCGCCGACAATTGTACAACCAGTGTGGTCGTATCAAGGGTGGGAAGCCTTGAAACCCAAGTCATCTCGGTCACGTTTGCAAATAGCAAAGAAATTAAAATCGCAAATGTCTATCACAGGACTGCCGAACCCACCAACATCCATGAGCTTAACAAATTCATCGACCTGGTCGGGCATTCAGGCCTAATCCTCGGCGACTTCAACGCCCACAGCCCGCTGTGGGACGAGGGAGCCAAACACTCAGACTGCTTCGGCAGGATGGTGGAGGACTGGGTAGAGTCACGAGGACTCGTAATTCTGAATGACGGCTCTCCAACCAGACATTGTCCTATCAGGGGCGGATGGACAGACCTAGAACTTGCTATTGTCACAAACGATCTAGCCCACGATTGCCAATGGCAGGTCCATGATGACAGTATGGGAAGTGATCACTATCCGTGCATCACACACCTTGGCACACCTCCTCTATGCGACCACCACGTAAATCCTAGAGAGCGGTGGAACTTCTCCAAAGCAGATTGGTCCCTATTCAGTACGGAATGCAATAAAATCGACCCGTCTGAAATCATCTCTGATGATATTGAAACCTTCTGCCTCAACCTAACGTCAGCTATATAGAAAGCGGCCCGGGCTTCAATACCTCTCACCCAGCCAAAATACGGCTCCCGTGCCGTTCCATGGTGGAAAGAGGAAATAGCCAAAGCTAGACGCATTAGGAAAAAGGCTCTAAACAGGTTACAAACGGACAAATCTGTCGTAGGACAAGTCCGACAAGCCAGGAAAAAAGTTAAAGATCTCATTGATCAGGCCATAGCTGACTCATGGCAAAAGTTCTGTGGATCGCTTAACCACAAAACAAACAGTAAACAAGTCTGGCAAAAGATACATGCTATCAGAGGGAAACGCAAGTCCGCTTGCAATCCCAAGATAACAGGGGCTACATCCATACCGGAAAAAGCCAGTATCTTAGCCACCCACTTTGCCTCTGTCAGTAGCAGCAACAACTTCTCTGAAGAGTTTACAAAGTCAGAGAAGCCACCGCCACGGTCCAAACAGCCCCCAGGCGAACAGCACGCCTATAATCACTGCTTCAGTGTGGAGGAGTTCAGAACTGCCATACACCACAAAAAAGGTACTAGTCCCGGAGAGGACATGGTCAGCTATGAGATGCTAAAAAGGTTGCCTGACAGCGTAGCCAAAGTCGTCGTACAATTGTACAGTCTGATATGGGATAAGGGGGAGGTACCTGCAGCATGGAAACATGCGGCAGTCATACCTCTGCTCAAACCAGGAAAGGAGAAGGCGTCCGCCAACTAATATCGCCCAATATCCCTAACATCAAATCTGTGCAAGAGTATGGAGGCAATGGTGAACATACGCCTAAAGCATCACCTTGAAACAAACGGACACTTATCTCATGACCAAAGCGAGTATAGATCACACCGCTCATGTCTTGACCACATTTTCCGGTTGGAAAATGATATAAGTTTAGCCCAAGTCAAGAAAGAGTACCTAGCTGCTGTCTTCCTAGACTTCAGCAAAGCGTTTGACATGGTATGGCACGATGGACTCCTCATTAAACTAGAGAATGTTGGTGTACGAGGGAAAATGGCAAATTATGTTCAAAGTTTCTTGCAAGAAAGGTCGATATCAATCCTCCTCGGGTACCACCTGTCTGAGCGACACAGGTTAGATAATGGCACGCCGCAAGGAAGCATTATCAGTCCCACGCTATTCAATATCATGATTGATGACCTATTTGAACATGTCCCACGGGACAGCTACACCAACACCTCTAAGTTCGCCGATGACGGGGCTGTATGGGTCAGACATCGAGAGCTATCCAAGATCCAGGCTCAACTCAGGGAAGCTCTCGATGGGGTGGAACAATGGTGCGACAAATGGGGTTTCACTATCTCACCTGAGAAGACAGTAGGAGTGGTTTTCAAGCGTAAGGGTTGCCGTGTAAGCCACACACACTGTCTAAAACTCAAGGGCAAAGAGGTCAAATTTGAGAAATCAGCCAAGTTTCTCGGGGTAACCTTCGATCAACATCTCACCTGGGCCAAACACATAGACAATATCACCCAGAGTTGTCAGAAGGACCTCACGCAATGAGAGCTGTATCCGGCAGCTCATGGGGAGCGAATAGCGAAACACTCTTGACCCTCTATAAGTCCCTAATCAGGAGTAAAATAGACTATGGGTGCGAAGCCTACCACAGCGCTTCCCAATCGGCCCTGAGCCGGCTTGGAAACATTCAATACCAAGCTCTTAAACTGTTCACAGGTGCGGCGACCTGTACCTCCCACCAAGCCCTATTAGTGGAAACTGGGGAGCTACCACTCCATCTCAGGCGAGAGAAACTCACATTGAACTATTGGAGTCGCTGCTCCAATCCACTCGTCACTAGGTTGTGGGAGGAGAAACTCTACTCTGGTAGAACCAAAGCGTGGCTTAAAAAGAGACCCAACACAACGCCAGGGCTCAGGGTCATTCAGCTAAGGCGAGAGCATGGATGCGACCAGGCAGAACCTACAACCCAACCAATGACAGTGCAATGTCCCCCATGGAGACTCCGGTCCCCAAATGTCGACACCACTCTCACAAATGAACCGCCTAAAAGTGAGAATCCAACGCTACTACGTGTCAGAGCGCTCAGTAGGATTGACACGGTTTACAAGGACTCGGCGCACATATATACTGACGGATCAAAAGATCTCGTGAGAAATAGAACCGCCTACGGTATCCTCATCCATACAGCCACCTCCAACCACACAATCTCGGCACGCCTGCCGGACGGTCAATCGGTCTACACTGCAGAGCTGGAAGCCATACACCATGCACTTAGGTATTGTCGCAACCTACATGAGAAAAGAGTGGTTATCCTCTCAGACTCTCTCAGTGCAATCCAGTCACTGGCAACTAAGCACTCCAGTAGTAGACCCGACACCATCCATGAGATCCTGGCTCTCATTCAGAAACTAAGACAGGAAAATGAGAAGGAGGTCACGCTGTGCTGGATACCATCTCACGTTGGTATACCCGGCAGTGAGAGAGCAGACAAACTAGCCAGACAGGCGCTAGAATTGAATGTGTCACTGGAACATCCCTATTCAAAGAGCGAAATCCGAAGTATGATCCAGAATTCAATCACAAGCAAGTGGCAGAGGCTATGGGACACCTCAGACAAAGGCAGATGGTTACATCAACTCCGCCCCAGTGTGAAAGGGAAGCTACTAGGCCCCTCACAAAACAGGCGAGATGATATCATGATCACACGCCTGAGGCTAGGTACCACCAAAACCTCTTATAAAAACTGTCCAACATGCCACACCAAGGCCACTGTCTCTCATATTATGCTGGACTGCCAACGATTTGACACAATCAGGCAGACACTCAAAGAAGAAACCAAGCTAGATACATTGACAGCAAAGCAGTTGCTGGCTCACACGGAGCACCATTCAATGTATAAGCCAATAGCAAACTTTCTTCTGGACAGTGAACTATGTCAGTATATATAAAGAAATTATATCAATCAGCCATTCCTCCGGTTTGTTACATACACAGGGATATTATTGCACCCAAGCTCCCATCCCCAAGGTCTCAACCCAACCGCACCATGGCTGGAAATCTCCCCACCCACACTCTGGGACCATTGCACGTGTGCAACACAACCGTCGGCAGTTAACAACCACATGAGTCCCAAGGAGGGACAAAAACAGCACAAGGTAAGCATAGGTAACTACAATGGAGAGACCATATCCTCCCCAGAAACGGGTATGGGAGGGAGTGGCCGTGTCTACGCCCCGGCAGAAAGCGAGGGGAAGGGCCGTACCCACCCCCAGGGTGAAGTTGGGGAGCAGCCGTGTCTACTCCCCTGCACAGGGGAAGGGAGTGGCCGTGCCCACTCCCGGGGGTGAAGTTGGGGAGTAGCCTTGTCTACTAACCAGCAGATAGCGAGGGGAGCTTCTGTGCCCACTCCCGGGGTGAAGTTGGGGAGTAGCCGGGTCTACTCCCCTGCACAGAGAAGGGAGTGGCCGTGCCCACTCCCAGGGTGAAGTTGGGGGAGTAGCCGTGTCTACTCCCCTTCGGGAAAAAAAAAACAAAAACAAAAAACTATTACACATGCCACTGTGTACCCCACTCCCCCATCAATCCCAAGGCGGGACACGTCCACCTACACCGGCCCATGCGTCCCAAGGCGGGACACCAACAGCCACTGGCAGCCACAACCACGTCCACAACCACGCGTCCCAAAGAGGGACACCCCACGCATCCCAAGGAGGGATAGGTCTGCCGACATGCCAACCGGCGAAGGCGACCTCAAAAGCACCAAACTGAACGAACGAAACGGTCAGTAACAAGAGGGGGGAAAACCGACCGGAACCGGCAATGGATGACTGAGGTGGCTAGCGAAGGATGGACTCTCCGGGTGATATTTGCTAAGTCGGAGTTGGGGTTAGGATTTAGGATAATCCGGTGTAGTTGAGCTTAAGATAGCTTTTTGTGAGTACTGTTTGGTTGAAAACTCGCGCAAAAATCTCCGCTGCATTAATATTTTTGTTACTGTGGTATTCCTTGACACTTTAAGGTATATCCTATAGTCCAGTCCACAAACACACAAACTGATGTACACAAACTGATGGGAAGCCAGTTACAACAAAGTAGGTTGATGTACAGAACTATTTTAACAAGTGATGATATGTTCGTGGAATTTAGTAGCCCTTATCTCTGTTGATCGCTGGTTCAATCTTCTTGATGTGGAATGCCTCTAGTAGTTTGCGGACTTTCTTTTCTAAGATTTTGATGTTGTTCCGGTTGATGGTGTGGTCTGGGTGGTCTCGGCAATAGCTGATTTGAGTCCTGTTTTCTAAGTGAGGTTTGGTGTTCCTTGAGTCTGGGGATGTGGGGTCTGGGGGTTTCGCCAACATAAGTGTCGCCGCAGTCACATTCAGTGTGGTACACTACACCTGCTGGTTGTATATGTATATATATGTAAATCATAGTACTCATTCTTCACCCACTCAACTTCTAGAATGCCCATCAAAGATATGCGCACTTTACTTACCCTTCTGATAAGTGTAAATTGGCACGACTCCCACGGCCAAAAGCTACGATTACACTTTGCCATTTGGAAAGTGGTTAGATGTAACATATGTCATATATGGGATTACACTTTCTAGTACATTTTAGGTAGAGGCCCATCCAGGTGGCTGAGCGATTTATGTAGGCGGCTGACTTTGTGTGCTGGCGATTAGGGTGCGGGTTCGAATCCCAGATGAGACTCAACCAAACGTGTACCAGAAGTTTTACTTTACTAAGAAAGTGTAAAGGTGCATCATACTATTGCATTCATCGTCAAAAGTATCTATCATTTTCTAATTAGGTTTTTGTCACTTTTATGAACTTTATAAATCATCATACATAGTTTGGATTACATTGTATAATTCCCAATGCACACCATTCTTCACTCAAACAAACTTATTTATAGCCAGCATATCCAAAGCTTTTCACAAAGCTTATTGAGACACAATAAAAGTACCTTCGCTGTCGGGCAATATACTTCTGCATTAATGACTGTTGAACAAATATTCTGCGTGTTGTAGAGTACCTCGGTGCTTTTACACATTGAACTTATAACATTTAAAGAGAAAGGGGTATTATATTGTTCAGTTTGAACAGAGGAGCGATAACACCACCACTCTAAAATCTGGGACAACCTAAGACTTTAATATGCGATTAAACCATACCACTGATTACGGAGATATAGAATATTTCAAATGTGCTCGACTGTACGTTGAATTCAGGGGGTGATAAACAAAATTCAGCAACTGCCAGTCTTTGGAAAGCGTGAAATTATTTTATGAAGTGAAACAAATCACATGTAGCAGCCTCATTGGACATCAAGATTAAAAATGATTTAAACTCAAATGTCCTTATTAGGTCCTACCTGGGATTCGACCCCACACTGCGACGAATCAAATAGGAATCACAAAGCGAAGTACCCGAGTAGGCAACGGATCTCGCTTACTTTGTGTACCGGTGACAAATGTGAGGTAGCTCGGCTTTCCTGGTCAAACCTCACACAATGACATTTACAAAGACGTCTAATGAAACATGACGTGATGACATGTGACAATGTCCAAGGGGTCTACTTCATCGCGAACGTTACACCCTACAGAAAGCACAATACTGAGAAGAGATGAAAGAGCGAATTTGAATGAATGAACTAAATGCATAAGTGGGCGAATGAATGAACGAACGAATGATTGAACTTAAATACATCAATTAAAATAACTTCTGTAAAGAAATAAATGTGATGAGTCCAGTATATTTTAGGCTGGTAAATACCCGTTACCAGGAATACCAAGGGCACGAACATTATGCGCGCGAGGGACAGTTAACAACTATGATACTTTGTCCTCATGCTGCTTTCGCGTCTGCACGAGGTCCGTGATTTCTCCATGTTTTTGTCACGGGTGTCCATGGGATATACTTCCCAATTAGTGCTGGCCAATCTGCCAGCAAACGTTGATACAATGCGTGCTTTAACAACTTCTGTTTCAGCGATTCAGCTAGCACACTGACACAAAGGATCAATTACAGCAATACAACATACATGACGTGAGAATACACCACCATCAACAGGTGCTTAGACTACAGAGTCTAGTCCTTAAAGAACGAATAAACTCATATATTTGTACTCTTTTAATCATTACATATGAAAGACCTGTGATTAGTCTTAAGCGAAACACCAAACTCATTCTTTACAAACGCGTGGTTAAATAATGCCGGGCGATTTAATGTTGCCAGAAAGTCGTCTGTT